>NC_041360.1:24223197-24583197 GCF_900634415.1 Cottoperca gobio
TTCGGACATTTTCAAGTGGGGTTGTATGAGGTAATCATCCTTAGGGTTATAATACCTACAGTAGATGGTGGTTGACAGGTAAAATGACTGTTTTTGTCAATGGAGTCTGGTGTCTTTGAAGAAAGCATAGATAAGAGCTTCAGTTCATCGTCAGAAAGGGCTGTCTGAACGCCCCCTCCCCCGTCAACAGCAGTCCATACCTTAGTAGTACTTCATACAACCCCACTTCAAATAATCCTAACTCTCCCTTTAAGGCAGCCTCAAGTCATCTTTGTAGACTGTTGTGTGTGTCGCACGTGTACAACCCACCACATGGAGTATTGATTCCTGCGACGGCGCTAATAGCACTTTTATTTTAATCCCCTCCTCCCTTTGCTTCACAGATTGCTGTCCAGCAGCCCACACACACACAGAACTGTGAATATAGCGGCGGCACTGTACTCCGTGGCGTTTGCGTGTGTGTCAGTCTACATGTAACTCATGCGTGGCTGAGATTGCAGAGGACCTACCTGGCCACGTGGTTAATAACAGGGGAGAAGTGGGTGGGTCCGTAAAGACGCACAGATTTGAGACTCTGGTAATAGGCCTCCATCACCCCCTCGATACCACTGCAGTACGGGTTCTGTGGATTACCATTCTGCACAGAGAGACAGCAGTGTTAGTAAAGGGTGGTAGCACTGAGATGTAGACGTGGTTTTACTGGCTCACTGTGAGAGCATTCTGTCTACTCTCAGATTAGAAGACCCTGGGGTGTCTCGATGTTTTGAGATAGGCTTATGGGAAATGTGTTTTGACTGGATTTTTGTTCAGAGAAAGAGTCAAAAAGTCATAAAGAGGAGCGATAAACGCCGCAGTTTGGGTAAAACTAAGATACTGAAGAGGGAGGTTGGCAAGCTGACACCGCCACATTTGATTTGTGGCGTCGGCTTCCTGGTGCGAGTACTGCAATAAAATACATTAATTGAAGTTCAAGAGACGCAGACTGACTGCAAATGGGATTGATCATTCAGTTTTGTATTCAAGATTCAACAACTTTATTGGTATTATGCAAGCACAACAAAAGTGCAGTTGCGTCATCTTCAAATGCTGCATTGTATTTAAGATACAACTAACGAGTGTGCAAAGCATCAGCAGTGTCTCAGATATGGAGTGAGGTGAACGACATGTGTAGGAACACTGCACAGAATCAGCGGCTTGGATAGTAATAAGTAATAATAATAATAATACTAATAATAATAAACGTTATCCAACGATGGCAGAACATCAGTGTTGTAGTTCAGTCGTTCCACAGCTTTTGCGAAGAAGCTGTTTTTCGGTCTATTTGTGTGTGTGTGTGTGTGTGTGTGTGTGTGTGTGTGTGTGTGTGTGTGTGTGTGTGTGTGTGTGCGGAGCTTGTGTAATGTCATATTTAATATTTAGAATGAAGTCATTTAGAAGTAAAGTTAGTTCTTATGCAAACAGTGTTTCTTATCCCATTGCGTGATTTAAATTTAATTTGTTTTGCAACTGTATTAAGTTGTATATATTTTAGGGAGATTGGTTTTTAACTAAAATGATTATCTTTGTGTACTAATCCCCACGTCAGTAGAAGCTCTGTTGATAATGCATCAAATGTCTCTTTACAGCTGCAGAAGCACAATTCTGCCGAGTCAAGGAGGTTTTGTTTACGCTTTAATGTCATTTCTGGAACTCTAAAAAAGTTTAACCATATTTATAAAGATCACACGTTAGCGTTTCTCCTTCAGGGCGATGCTGTTATTCCACTTTCCTGCTTTAGGTGGTCTCTATACGACACCAGCGAACACAGCGAGTCTTTGATTTAATGTCAGCCGGCTAATATGTAGAAAGATGTGTTCAAGGGCAATTAGAAAAACTTGCTTGCATTAGGTCTCTGCAGTACACCTGGGACGCACTGTATGCAACACCATGCATCAAGGTTAAAGTTAAATTGAATATGGTTTGTTTTGATATTCACAGACAGTAGAGCTAAAGGAAATAATAAGAGCAGCCCGAGGGAGATTTGATATCCCTTTATGGGGAAAGGGCTGGGAAGGAATTACATTTTATTTTCAAAACAGGCATGTTTTGGCTGCGAATTGAAGGATAACAGGATTACATGCAGACATCAAAAACATCAATAATACTCCAATAATATGAAAACATATTACCCATTATAAGAGGCACTAGAGGGTTGCACGCCCTTAAGGATGTTAAATCCAATTTTACATCAAACATATTACACATTTCTAAGGGAAATGTCGACAGTTAAATTCTCCCGTTGAAGCATTTCTAGAAAAGAATATCCCGAGGCGAGACACTTCACAACTCTGCACGAGCAGCGGGTACCGGGACAAGCATTCTGGTGAAACCCATTGTGCTGAGATACGATTTGTTTGCAACAGAAGTTACAAAAAGACGAAACATAATGATGACAACAAAGCAACTTCTTGTTTTAAGATGTTGAAGTGAAGTTGCTGCAGTGTTTGTGTATCTCTGCAGTCTCCATATTAAAATTGATGTCTGGTTGACTGGGCTTCAGATATCCCAAAGAAACAATACATTATTTAAGCTACCCATATGTTTTGGGATTCTTTAATTATCTCCGTATAAAACCATCTTGACTATAACTCTGCTTGGTTGCCCTTGAGTACAAACAGTGCACATGAGACTCCTTTGTTTTTTAAACGGCGTTGCATAATTACATCAGACTCAGTGGTGGCGTTCTCCCACTGCGGCTGCACAGCTGCAGCCTTTCCTATTTAAGAGCTGACAAAGTTAAATCCTTAATGGTTAGATCAATGCATATGTGCCTTGTCTCGAGGTTCTGCGCCTCTGGGGAGGCTGTTACCCAACACTGAGCAGCTGTAATGGCTGTAAACGCCTCTGGAGCAACATCTGGCAGTGACAGTAGACCAGAGACAGGACTATGGGTGGCTGAGGAGTGGTCAGGACGTCCACAGCCCCAGAGCACTTGACATTGGCGGAGTGGTATTGACGAATCCTGGTTGAGATGACCAAGCTAATCCCGATCATTAATGCGTATTATGTGCATCATTTCTCAAGTAATTGCCCTACCTTGGTATGATTTCTAAAAAGAAATAAAACTATCTTTGTCCCTTAAGAAGGACAGAAGCTGCCGTCACATGATAAGAAGGTAGGGCGCAGAGCATCGTGCAGACTGTTGTAAAAGCGCAGCGCATGTATACCTCATCAAAAAGTGGTTGTGCTTTGAAGGGTAGCACCCGAGGAAAAAGTAGAAAAAACGTGCACTCTGTAATTTCAAGGGTCGCGCTTCCGTCTAAATGGTGTTACTGCTGATCATGTATGGGAGGCACCAACTCTATAACCATGTCTGTCTATCTGTCTCACACACACACACACACACACACACACACACACACACACACGATGTGAGTGATTTGGTGTAGAAGGGATCCAGAAGATGACCCTCCAGGAACTCTCTGCTGAGACCAAAGATGCCTCCAACAAGAGTCAACGAGAAACATTCAGCCGCACTAATGAAAGAGGAACTCTCTGATGAGTCTAATGATGTCTTCCATGAGAGACAAACAATTGGTATGAACACAAACACACATTCCAACCTCCGAGGGCAAAGTCTGTGGCCGCCAGTGAGAAATAGATTTAGTGTGTATGCAGCAAACTAACCATCTTATTTGGCTTCTTCCACAGTGTGCGCAGGCAGGTTGGCTTAACTTGTTCATGTTTTTGGGCAGCAGCGATCACCACCCACCAATAAACTGTTGCCTGTCCCATCTGTGTATGAAAGCGCCTGCTTTTTTTTACATAGTTCTGGTAAAACTTTATGTTTACATCTTGCTTACACACAAGCGGTTCTGTTCTCACTGTGACAGACAAGCTTCCTTCAGCTGCATTCAAATAATTATTCTCAGTGCCATATTCAACAGCAGTCTGAGAACACGCCTAATTTGTTTTTATACATCCAGTCCTACTATTATTATTATTATTATTATTATTATTATGTATGTTGTTCAAAATTAGCACCATATTTCACACGAGCCCTGTTGTGTCGAGTCACAGCTGCGGTTATGTTTTGTGTTCGGTTTGATGTTTGTCTGTTCGTCAGCAGGATTATAGAACTGGCCCGACGTTCATGGAACTTGGTGGAAGGATGTAGCACAGGCCAGGGAAGAACCCATTACATGTTGGAGCGGATCCATACAGCGGACGATGTATCCTCATGACTTTAGTGCTCGTTTAGTGCTTTTAATCTTTCCCCATCATCAAATCTCATTTCAGTCCTAAGCCAAGCTGGGCCTACGTAGAGTCTCTCATAGAGAGGCTGCAGAGTCTTGTTTCATTTGTATTTTATTACTTCCACTATTCAGCACTTTAAGAAAGCTTTAAATTGTGTTAGAAGAACAGTGTCACCTTCCTGCTGCCATAAAGCTATATATTCTTTGCTGTAAATCAATCCTGCAACTTCCTGCCAAATGTGGCCTGGTGGAGGCCTCAGAGTCTTCAGATGTCTCTTGTTCGTAACGGTGATTATGTGGAATAAATTAACAGTTATTGTGTCGGCTTATGTAGATAATGGATGCACATGAATCTATAGTTGGAAGGACACGTGTTTTGTGTGGATGGTCGAATGTTTGGATGATACAAAGGCTGGGACAGGTTGTTTCCTCACCAGTGCGAACTCGTGCGAGACCCGTCCGTCCGGGGGAAGCTTGGCACCGAAGCCCAGTGCAGGAAACATCTTGTCGCTGTCGTAGTCCTGGATGATCTCTCCGACGGCCCGCAGAGCCATGGCGTAGTCGTTTAGCTGGTATGGGCTCATGTAATGGAGCGAGGTGGGCTGGGACGGGTTGCCTGGGACCAGAACGGTTCAACACAATAAAACACACATCAGCATCAAACTATAATTATGCCTGTTCCCCTTTGGGCTGAGTCATATTACAACACAACAAAAAGTGGGTGGGAGGGGGTTAAAACGCACGCTCACACACTTTCCTCCACAGGAGGCAGAAATAATGTCGCTGGTTGCCTGAAACCTCAGCGGGTTGTGTGAGAAAGTCGCCACAGTTTCAGCTCCTAAAGTAATAAGATAATGAGCTACAGCTGACCCCCCAACATATTCTCCCCCACGCTCTGAAATGAATGAAATCCGGAAACATGAAGTAATTCACTTGCACACTCGTCCTGACAATCAGAACTACAAAGTCGGGCTTTTGTCTTGTCTTTATTTTCAGCCGGGAAACGAGAGATAAATAAATGAAAGTAAAACCAGTGACTGTCACCACAATGGCGACGTTAAAAGGAAAGCTGGTGTTATTTTCGACTTCTGTACCTCGTCTGCAGCGTTCAGCCTCAAACCTTTTCATCCTTTCTGAGGATGTGAATATTTAAAAATAGGTCAGAAATATGTCGTTTCATTTCAAAAGGCTCAGTAATTACTTAAAAGGCGCTGATGGGCACATTATTCAAACAGGAGGAACGGTTTATTTTGCTGGATTAATATACGTTTGCTGCTATGGTGAATATTTACGACAGCTCATACGTTCATCATAATGAAGGTAATAATGTCAGCCAGTAGTTAATTGGACAACAGCAGAGCTCTACGGCACAGAGGAATACGATGCACATCAGGCTCAGGTTACAAAGACAACGTGTCATCCTTGTTATAGGACAACATATTGCTGTGTTTGCTCTTTTCATGTTTTTTAATAAAGGTAAACTTGGAATATCACCAGCCTTGTCCTTTAATACGCAATCAAAGTGTGCTGCTTTGTACAGTATTATAAAGTTATATTCTCACACAACTCCTGTTTAGTACTTTTCCAATATGAGCGACCGAAAGAAAATCAGCGTGTTCCTAATCGGCAACAAGAAAACAAAATAATGTAATTATATGCATAATATAACTATTATTTCTGACATTCTCAAAGACGGGGATGTGGAAAACTGATTAGATGGCAGTAAAGACAGCCAGCCATTTGTCCCGTGACATAATGATGTCTCCAACTATTGTGTTACATATATTAACTTACTAAATGATCTCTCACTGAAATGAGAACATCGCTCATGTGTGACAAACTCTTCAGCGCAGAATTGCTCGTTTTGTTTGTTTGTCGTTCAGTTCTTGCCACTGACAAATGTACAGCAGTTTCACCTGTGGGGCTTCATAAACACTGACTACACGCCAAAAACAATCTGAATTGGGAATTCAATTTGAGCCGTGTGGGTGTAATGAGTTTCCGTCGACACTCGGGAACAAACGGCACAAATTGTGGCTGGAAGAGAACTCCGAGCCGAGCTCAGAAGTATCGGATAATGCTCTCGTGATTGTCCAACTTTCATTTTTTGTTGTTGTGTCATTAGAGTGCCATAAGAATTAGTCAATTAAAAGTGACGGATAAGGACTCACTAAAGAGTTCACATCGAATGAAGATCAGAGTGTCAACCAGCGGAAGTGTTGTCTTCGGGGAAATCATTGATACGAGCTTTAAAACACTTACCATTTGATGCCGTGAAATCAATCGCCACTGTGAAATTAATCTGAGTCCTGCAAGAGAAAACGAATCACGTAAGGAGTAACGTGGAGCCATCAATCATGCTAGATTATACCACAGCATGTTTCAAAGCATACAGCGGCGAGCAATTAAGCGGCGGGTTATCGGCAGCCGTCAGTCTTATTATTGGAGCGAAGAGATAAACACGGTGCGCTAATCCTCTCCGCTGAGTCACTGCACACTCTGGATTTACAGATGAAGGCGATGCAGCCGCTTAATCTCTGCAGGATCATGCGCGCGGGCTTTTATTGTGAACTCACCCGCCTCGGATGTAATCCAGGAAGGAGAGCTCGGTGTCCACGAGGCAGGACAGGAGTGTGACCTGCAAGTCAGGAAGAGCGTAGGAGTTACACGATAATCAGCTTCACAGAGACTGTAAAGGGAATAGTGTGGATGTAGCACCCGATTCTCAGATTAAACCAACGCTCACACATTTCTAAATCATCATTTGAAAACTGTCGACTCACCGTTCCTGAGTTTTGGTACTTTTTCTTCTTCTTTCCTTTTTTCTTTGGATTTAGCACCTGTGGAAAGAACATGTGGCAGTGAGCAGTGGCTGATCCCCACTCATGTCTTCTTCTTGGGTCAATCGACCCAGAGTCAAATTCTGCGTTCACATCCTTTCTGCCTTTAATTCTCTACCTTCTTTACACTTTGGAGAAGAAACAACTGGGTTAGGTTTAGGAAACACTCTCATGTGACATTTCTACTAGTTCAACCCACTCTAATCTTTCCCCCATCATATCCAGCTAACCAGCAATATGTGTTCCTGGAGCACATAGAGTTCATGCTAACCAACATCTCCCTCCATATGAAGCTGCTGCGAGTAGCACTGACTCTTGAGTCTGTAGCTCAGCTCTCCACTGGACTCACTTTTTAAGAATTGTGTGCAAAGAGACGTGCAGTGTGCAAGAGTTTTAAGTGTTCACTTCTGACTGACTGGAAACGCTCCCACGTCAAGCATTGGTCTTCCCTTCACAGAGCGATTTAAACGTGTGTGTGCTTTGTCTCTCACGTCGTCAAAGGGCTGTCTGAGGGTTAAGACTCAGTTTAAAGGTTAGGATACGAAACAGCCAATCAAAATGTATTTCACACACTTCTAGCAAGAAAATATAATCCTTTCAAATTTGGACTGAAAGCCCCCCTCCCAACATTTAAACACTGGAGCAGGGATTCACTTTGAAGTTCTTGAACTTATAGAAGAATAGACTTTGTGTTCATGGCAGTATGGCAGCTCTTTTATCACATAGTGTTGTCTGTCCCATCATCCCTTATTATTGTCTATATTTTAGGGTTCTTTGCACACATGAATATGTTGCTGTTCATATTACTCATACTGTGCACTGAGAGGATAATGACTCCACAGGTACGTGTAAAGAATATCACCTCGTAGATGTGGAACTGTGACTGACTTCTGGACATTTCTCTGTAGCTGGTGCTGAAGTCTCCGATAAAGTCGTGGCTATGAAAGAAGAACACACAGTCACTTAAAAACAACCCTCCATGTTCTGCAGTGAACAAAGAGGCCCGAGACTAAACCCCATAATAACACGAATCAAAGATCCCATAACAACAGTAAAACCGCTCTCCAGACGAACAGATTCGATTCATTTCTCTTGAGTGTAATCTCATTGTGAAAGTACGGGAGATATCAGGAGTGTCACTAACAAGCTCCTTGGTTACCAGAGGCGTGGGCATAGCAACCAATTTCATGGAGATAATCAGGGTCAGAACTTTGTGGGAGCTCAAGACAGTCACCGCCCTTGAAGTGTCAGAAACTGCCTGTGAAGCTCACGATGAAGGGGCGAACTGTGGCCCTGAATACTGGGAATGTACTCGCTTCGTGAAATAAATAGCGTCTTTATTCCCTGAAATGATGTGTAGGGAGTGCCGTCACATGTGTGGCTCATGTGTGACACGTTTCTACACTTTCTGCTCTAACAGTGGGGAACAAGAGGGTGAATCAGGACACACATTCTGGAGCGTGATCTGTGACTAGAATCCCAAACGTCCCTCTCTACTTTGCACATATGCTCGTGTACTTTCAGGGCAGTTTTTAATTTTTTTTAGATGAGTGTCATCCGGCCAAAGTGTTTACATCTTAGAATGGCATGTAGGATTTATAACTACAGCAGTAATAGAACAAGCACAATATATATCTCGTAGGTAATTACTACATGTACTCTGCCCCAGGGCCTTGTTGCAAATGTAAGTGGTGCTTGTTTCACAGCAGGATGTCAAAGAACTTATAAATCTGTATAGACGGATGGAGCATCATAACATAAAGTGCAGCACAGACATTATCATTAAAAGGACAGTTTACCCGCAGAAAAACAACATATGTATTCTCTTACCTACTATTTATCAATCTAGATTGTTTTATTGTGAGTTGCCGTGTGTTGGAGACATCAGCCGTAGAGATGTCGGCCTTCTCTTCAATATATTGGAACTAGACGGGACTCGGCTTGTGGTGCTCAAAGCTCAACAAACTACATATCAAACAACAACAATGTGTGTTTCCAGAAATCATGAGCCGGTTAAGAGAATCCACAGACCTCGTCGTGAGCAGTTTCATGCAGGAACTTTTTTCTTTCTACCGAACTTCATCCGTCAACCGCATCACCTCGCAGAAGGAAACGTGTATCTACTCATGGGTTTAGTTCGGTAGAAAGAAAATAGTTCCTGCATGAAGCTGCTCACGACGAGGTCTGTGGATTCTCTTAACCGGCTCATGATTTCTGGAAACACACTTTGCTGTTGAGTTTCAAATGTATATTTTGGCTTAGAGTGTCGAGGCCGATATCTCCAACACTCTGCAACTCACACCAGAACGATCTAGATTGATAAATAGCTCTGCGGGTAAGAGGGAAAATATGTATTTCGGGGTGAATTGCCCCTTTAAATGAAAAAAAAAGTACAAAAGAAAGAGCATTTTTCCCTCACCCTCCATCTCTGTCCCAGTCGTAAACCTCCACCTTAATGCTCCTGTAGGGAAAGAGAAGAGGGACGACAGAAGGAAGAGGAAAATCCCATTAAAAAACCAATTAGCAGTCTTTCTGCTTAAAAACCTGGTAACTGGTCCGTGCAAGGCTGGAGTCCTAAGTGGACAAACCTACGTAAGGCAGAGAGGGGAGGTTGTTATCAGTATACCCTGGTGTAACACGGGCAAATAAGAAAAGGAAAAAGATAAAAAATAAAAATAAAAAGGAATTAGAAAGTCCTCTAACTCTGTATTATAATGACATAACCAATGAGTCTTATGACGCAGTTCATTAAGGAGGAATGTCCTATCAGTCTAATTGTAAAACTGTCACGTGTTTGTGGACTGTACCTGTCGTAGTCTCCATTACAAAGCGCCCTGACAGGAATCTTGAAGGCCTGCCACACCGGATCCAGATTGTTCTTCACCACTTCTGTTTTGTGGCAGATGGTATACCTGAGAGCCGTCAACAGAGGACACAGTTACTCTGAAAGTCCAGCTGAAATCTCATTAAGTCATCCATCTTCGCAGTAAAAGTTAATGTCAATGTGTTTTTAGATGCAGTAGTAATTCATTTTGGTATTTATTAACAGTTTTCCCAAAAGAAAGTGAAGGGAAGGGAAGAGGGAAAAGGAGAAGGCTGAAGATTAAGCTTATCATACTGTATATAACATATAAGCTTTCCTTTTTACATATCATATCCTACTAGGCAATCATTTCACAACAATTAGTATCCTAGGAATGTATAATTCGTAGTAGCAGCTAGCCAGTATTCTGTGGAATGAATGCAAACATCATGAAACTGAAAGGAGAACGCAGAACATGTGGTTTACAGAGCAGACAAACTACTTGCGGGTAAAAACAAGCTCCCCTCTTTTATTAAGAGGAGTGTATCGCTATAAGTATTTCATAAAACATGATCTTAGGCTGAAATAACAGCTTCCTGTTCTTTTTCATGTGGCACCTAGTGTGGCTCTTTGTAACCGCAGCGTGCTGCTGTTACACCCTGCGGCGGAACATTTAGGCTGCATCAGTTAATACCCAGCTGCACAAAAAGAGAATGTGTGTGTTCACTAAGACGCTGAAGTCGACTTGAATAAAAGCATCTGCGGGGCAAAGAAAGTGCGACCTCCACACACATTCTTCACTTAACTCCATCTTATCCATCCTCTCTCCCTTTATTCTCCTCTTGTCAACTCTGTCCTATTATTTCTGCTCATCCCTCCTTCTGCTGCTTTCTCCTGTTAACGTTTGGACGGCGTAAGTCACATACACAGCACCGAGAGTTATGTAACGTCACATCGGCAGTCGAGACCTTATATCCTCTGTATGGGAGCTTTTTGGAGCGTGAAAAATCACGCTCGGAATCTATATGCATATCAGGCGTCTGCACACGCTGTGCATGTGTGTGTGTGTGTAAAACTGAGATAGCCGCTTTTGTTAATTCAGCAATTTGACGCCGGGGAAGCTGCCGTCGACTTACGATCCGTCTTCGTTACTGCGATAGAAGACGAGAAAAGGATCAGATTTCCCGAAGAAGTCCTTCTTATCCAGCTTGTTGCCACAAAACTGCAGCATCACCGACTCCTGAAACGGAGGGAAGTAACCAAAATATAGACGTTACACAGCCTCAGCTGTTAACAAGCGACTCACAATGTGACCGGGAACAACTGTAGATGCGTCCTGCTAGAGATACTTCTTGGAGAATAATTGTGATTTGAATCTTTCTGATTTCTTGTATCATCACTAAAATGTAGGACCGGATAAGTAAGACGGTACTTTATTGTTACTTCTATATCAATGAAAAGGATAGAACACATTGTACTTGTTTACGTTTGGATATTCTCAGCGCACGGGGTTCTGGGAGCTGATATTAAAATGTGATCTTCACCTGCCCGAGAGCAGATGATTAAATCAGGATTATCTGGCTTAATTCCCCCGTTGAACAGTAGCACATTATTACCATGATATCGTCTTGAATCTATAATTAATGAACTCATTTTCGTGTACAGTGCATTTCCCTGCTCAGTTCTGAATTAAGCCGGTTCCTTTGTTTCCCAGTTTGACTGCGAGAGAACAGAGAAGCAGGATGAACTTCTCAGATGGCTGCAACACATGGTGGCAGAAGAGAAAGAGGCGTCTCTACGATGACTTTCTTTCTCTTTCTCGTCATATGTGCGCAAAAGCTGCTCAAGAGCCAAAATGTGACGTTCACCATTTGATATTTTTGACCTGAGAGACAAAAAATACATTTGCTATAAATATATTGTTGTGAGGTGGGATATCTTGTACATGTACAGGAGGCAAAAATCACAAGCAAATAACAACACGGGCCCCCGAGTGAGGTACTCGGAGGACGCCGCAGAGGCCAAATGTTTGAGGTGGATTGTTTCCTGTCGTCATCTGGCTCATAACAAAATGCAGCTGAACTCAAAACCAGTTCTCTTAAACTGGTTGACAACGAGCAGTGCGGTAGTATTTTTAGAAAACACACTTCTGGATAATACACTTGGGTTCTCTAATTGAAGTTAAATCTCTGGTATCATAGCAACGCTAGTGTTACACACATAATGTATTCGGTGCATACAGTTTCAGTGCAGAACTGTGTTTGTAATACTGTGTTTATGTGTACACTGGGTTTATTAGGTGGACCTAGTTCAAACTAATGCAGTCTTATACACACACATTATTATTTTAACTAGTTTGTGTTGTTGTTGAATTGCATTGAGTTATAGAGGAGTGCTTTTAATATTCTGTCCGTCCTCTTCGTTGACAATATTTCACATTTCTGGACAATATTACCACTTTTAAAAGTGCACAGCTCTTCTGTAGCTTTTTTCACACTCATTTCTGATATTTTTCTTGTCTGTATATTTATGTTTCTTGTACACATTTTTGGATTTTCTTTCAATATTTGCTCTTATTTTTATATTTTAATTTATCTTACTGTATTTATGTATGCACTATTATACACATACAGTATATAGCTGCAGTCTCTGTCATACTTATACATAAGAATTTCATGGAATAAAGATATAATAATTAAAGACAAAGAAAAAACTTCAATAAACCTAATATAATAAAAATAAAAATATAATAAAATAAAGACATTTCTTGTTTTAGCTCTTTGCTTTTGACACGGCTAATGTCATTTTGTTCTTATTGTTTTATGTTTGGGGGTTGTGGCTGCAACCATAGAATAAACTAATAAAATAAATTCTGATCTTATTCTAAGGGCTGTGTGTGTGTGTGTGTGTGTGTGTGTGTGTATATTTATGTACGAGTTAAGTTCGTAAAAAGCAATTAATGATATTTAAGGAAGAGTCTCCTTACAACCATACTAGCGTTTAGTTTAAACAGATGGGTCAGGCTTGTCACTTTGAAAGATACACGAAAGCAGAAGTTTGGTCTAATTAGAGGAAAGAATCTGAAAAGTGTGAACGTTTTACTTGAAATGAATCAACAGGGGAACCAAACAGACTCTTACCCTGCAGTTGCTCAGCTCTTCTGCTCTCACTATGATGGTGCCACATTTCTTTCCCGGGATCCCGCTAGAAAAACAGAGAGAGAGAGAAAAACAAGATATTCCCTTTAGATTCACGCAGCCGAAGGCCTCAAACAGCAGGTTTGTGACAGGTAGGACAATGGGTTGAATCCACAGAGGCACAGGAAGAAAACCCTCCTTCTTTATTCTATTATAGTTCATTTATAACCTAGTTCTTTTTATGTTTTTGTCTCTTAACTCTAAAAACAAAAAAGCTTTGCTTACTAAAACAATTAACACTATATAACCCTATTAGCTGATACATACTGCACCGTGCAAACTATATGTGCACTGATCTGTATCTGAGACAGTAGTAGTAGTACATACTGGCATAATTACATTGATGCTACTGTACATACTATACATAGGGGTTCGTTGTTTATTAGTGTCACATCTATATGCACCCTCCGATTAGATGATAAACTGCATTTTGTTGCACTAACTGAGTCTTAAGACCCTGTCACACATATCCGTATGACAGAAACGTATGTCGGCGCATACAAAATATCGGCAATACATTGGTATAAATTAAGGGTAAGTTGTGATTGTTTGAAGGACGCAGACCATACGCCGAACACGCCAGACACACGGCCCTGTCACACAGTTCAGTATGGCAGAAACATGTCGTATACATAACGAATACATAACTAATTATTATACGCATGTCAAACCTATTGATAGCGTATCACTTACCTTATTTAAAACGTATCAGAGCGTCTGGCCAACGGAGCTGGAAAAGTGCCATTTGTTTCACGTCATGCTGATGCTGGAGAACGGCTAACATGCTGAACGTTAGCTGTACTGTAGAAACACGTTTAATAAGTTACTCCGTCGTTAGGCATCATCTTAACATCGGGTAGGAATAGGGTATCCACTCGTTATCAATACATTGGCTGTAGGATTCACCGTCAGCCGGCGTAGCCGATATCTAATGTACCTCTAATGTATTCACGTAAGTATTTACGTAGGTAAGTATTCATGTACTATATTTACGTAGGTAAGTATTTACGTACTATATTTACGTAGGTAAGTATTCACATACTGTATTTACGTAGGTAAGTATTCACGTACTGTATTTACGTAGGTAAATATTCACGTACTGTATTCACGTAGGTAAGTATTCATGTACTGTATTTACGTAGGTAAGTATTCACGTACTATATTTACGTAGGTAAGTATTCATGTACTGTATTTACGTAGGTAAGTATTCACATACTATATTTACGTAGGTAAGTATTCACGTACTATATTTACGTAGGTAAGTATTCACGTACTATATTTACGTAGGTAAGTATTCACGTACTATATTTACGTAGGTAAGTATTCACGTACTATATTTACGTAGGTAAGTATTCACATACTGTATTTACGTAGGTAAGTATTCACGTACTATATTTACGTAGGTAAGTATTCACGTACTATATTTACGTAGGTAAGTATTCACGTACTATATTTACGTAGGTAAGTATTCACGTACTATATTTACGTAGGTAAATATTCACATACTATATTTACGTAGGTAAGTATTCACATACTGTATTTACGTAGGTAAGTATTCACGTACTATATTTACGTAGGTAAGTATTCACGTACTGTATTTACGTAGGTAAGTATTCACGTACTATATTTACGTAGGTAAGTATTCACGTACTGTATTTACGTAGGTAAGTATTCACATACTATATTTACGTAGGTAAGTATTCATGTACTATATTTACGTAGGTAAGTATTCATGTACTATATTTACGTAGGTAAGTATTCACGTACTGTATTTACGTAGATAAGTATTCATGTACTATATTTACGTAGATAAGTATTCACGTACTGTATTTACGTAGGTAAATATTCACGCATGTATTCCGTATTCACGTATGTCTAACATCACGTAACGTCTGCATATCTTATGAAGCACACGTCGGGTACGTCCGGTAATTTTGGTTAGACATGTGTATCTGTATACGTTCATTTTTCCGATCCGATGAAAAGTTGGACGTATTTGGACTCTGATACATTTTCATATGCGTCGGCATACGTTTCTGGATATGTGTGACAGGGCCTTAAAACCTTCTTAAATTCATCTTTTCTACATGTAGCTTTTATTCACATAATAGTTTCAGGCAAACAGAAGTATTTATGACACTAATAATCAAGCTCTATGAAAATGTTAAATTATTCTGCGGTTAAAATGTCACTTAAATGCTCAAACTGCAAACAATACAGAATGTAACATTTTCTACTTTACCCCCCTGCAGAAGGGAATCACATTTATTTGCATGATTTTCTAAATAAATATTCATTTATGCTGAATGAACACCTTCAAAAAAGAGCATCAACATAATGTAACCACATCCAGTGACATTTCATCTGTGATGTTTGTTTACATCCTGAGCTGGCGAAGCGTAATATTCAGCCAATAAAGCCAAGGGAGACTGACCACTAAAAATAGACCCGATGAATGCCACAGACCGCGGGCCTGAATCAGAGCGAGGAAGTGGGAGAGATAATTTCATTTGGCTAAGCACTGTCCAGTGCAATAACAGATGTGGAGACACTGATGGCACATTGATGTGAAGCTTTGATACCCCCACCAACCCCCCGCCACCTGAGACACACCGCCGCCCTTTGATGCACGGCGAAGCATTCAGTCAAATTAATTCACTGTACAAGCAGAGAGATTTCTCAGGAAGGGGGCAGATGGAAAAATGGCAGCGAGAGAAGAGAAGAAAGATGGAGGAGAGCAGGAGAGGCTGTCGAGTGAAGTGACAGAGAGGCTGTAAACATCAGAACGTAGTAGGTGGGGTTTTAGACCCATGTGCTGATATATATATCTTGCATATGTGTAATAAAGCTGATACATCATATATTCTAGATTTATCAGCCGGCATATTCAAATATAACACGCCTGCTCCATATTTTATTTAATAACCAAAACGTCTTTTTTTCATCTGGATTTGTAAAATACACATGTTGTATTTGTTATACATTACTACATGTTGTATTTGTCTGTTATTTTGGAAGTGTGCATACTATGTTAAACTGTATGTTATCCTGTCTGTTTTTACCAGCAATGATGTGGCAAAGACTAAAGTAGATTGTCACGTTCAATCTTTATTGAAGTAAATGAATGTGTTAGTTTCGCCCTCATCCTCTAACGTCTCCCAGCTAAACTCCAGTTTCCAGGATAATTGAAATGCTCTCTTGTGCGTCAGCTCATAAACTTTGCCACAACTGCGCATGTGAAAAGGGAGCGAGATGAGCTACTTCCAGCATTAGCTCCAGATAAACAATGTTTTCATTATTTTTTACCTCTTGCATGATTTACTAGTCCGACGGGGCATTCTCCGTGCCCCCTGGTGAGCAGGCGGTCCTTATCGTCGAGCCTCAGTCTGTGCACTATGCTGTTACGACGTACGCAATATAATGTGATCGGAATCTCCATGCTTTGATTTTACACGTACTTGCAAATAATTGACCCTCTTTCTCCTCTAACTTCCTGTCGCCTATCAACGGTACACTTTCAAATAGAGGTATAAAAAATAAATAAAATAAAACATGCTTAAAATATCAGTTTATGAAATGAGGCCGAAAGTAAAGCCGACTCCAGCTTCACTGCAGGAAACAGGTCCCGTCACAGACCTGCATTAACCATACCTTAAGCATAGTGTGATGTGCTAATATTGTAGATATAGATCATCATAATTTAGGGTTTTGCAGACTTGTCCAACACTATCCTTCTGTCTGGCAATAGGGTTGTAATAGACGATCTTAGGACACATGAGTCATATTTGTGCAATTGTTCATGAACAAGTAGCACAATTTGTAAAGAAAAAAAGTCGCGAGTCACCAAAGAGCAGCAACAAAACAAAGTTAATGATTTCTGTGATTCAGACTGCGCTGTGAAGGCACTGAAGTTCATTTACATCGTACACAAAATGTGACATAATCTTACAATTACATTGTTTTGCGTGTTTGGAGATTGTTGTCATCAGTCTTCTTTGTTGCTCTTTGCTTCTGTGATGTGCCTCCACTCGACTGAGCACAAGTGTGACGCTTTTGACTCAAGATGTGCTTTTTGTGTGTTTCACTTGGAGGCAGCAGAGTGAGTGCAAACACACACACACACAAAGTTGTACAAACTTATAAACAATTATTACACAATAATAAAGAATATCTAAAAATATCTTAGCATATCTAAAAACAAAACAAAAAAAGGGGTAAAAAAAGATCTGAGAGAATGACGGCAGGCCGAGGTGATTACATAACTTTTTGCACATTGCTTGTGTGTCTTCAGCAGGCCCATTCAGCTGCGCACGCACACACACACTCACACACACACACACACACACACACACACACACACACAGGACACCACTAGAGGAAAGGGGTTGAGGCGAGGGTCAGCCTACTGATGTCTCGCTGCCGCAGTAGGAAAACAAAAGTAACAACGAATAGTTCTGCAGTTCTTCTGTGTGAGACGACAATATGAGACAATCAACTAACCCTACCCTAACCAGTTTAACAATGTGCTTTAATAAACAATTGTTTGTCCATGTCTTATGAGGGGGGGGGGGGGGGGAGATACTTCCTGTGTCCAATAGAATGAGTAAGATTTTCTTAAAAAACAATTTATAGACTCAAAGAAAAAAATCCTTTTTAATATAACCCAATGGTGTGTGGTGGACTATGTATCTGCAGAGACGCTGCCCTCTTTCTCCCCTCATTTCCTGTCCCTTCCCCACTGCACACTTTCAAATAAAGGTATACAATGCCCCAAAACATGCTTCAAATATCAGCATTCAGAGCCAACGCAGGGGGCAGTGTGGCTTTTATGAAATGAGACAGAAACTAAAGCTCAATCAAACTTAAATTAATGTTAATTTTTTATTTTTTTTTACCATTTTTACAATCTATCCCTTACATTAGCCATTCCTTGTCCATGGTATGATGTGCACATATCATGGCAATGGGACCCTACTGCAGCTCTCTGCCTGTATTTTCTCTTTCCTTTTCATTTAGTTTGAGACATTAATTGGCGTCAACCTCTATGAAAACGTAGCGACCAGGTGCCAGATCGTAGGCGTGCATCTAAGAGGAAGCGACGAAATTATCGGTCACAGCAACAAAAAATACGCAAATACAGTAAAACGAGAGTGAATCTGGGGTTTCACCTGCTGGCGAGCGCCGTGACCCTCGGTGAGGCGGGGCCAACTTTGAATGTTGTGTTTACAAACCGCAGCCGACAAATCCTACTCATTGTGCCTTTAAGACACGCAGAGAATATAATACTACTTCGTTATACTAGAGAGCAGAACTGATTATTTCTTTGTGCTTCAGTTCAATTTCGGCTTCTTCAGAAACGGAGCTGGGAGCTCACCACTGACATCTTCCCTTTGGGCGAACCGTCCCTTTTCACAACACGCTGTTTACCATCTCAACATGTTTACAGTCTGTCATTAGGCCTGCTGCTGTTTATCTATTCATCTCATTTGGCTGATGGAGACAGTGTACGCTTTCATCAACATCTTGGCTCACTTTCATGCCCGTGCTTCACTTCGCTTCAAAGACAAACGTAGCAAGTGATCTTAAAATAAGATGCGGATTTTCAATTCATACCCCTGAATGGAACAGAAGCTCAAATTTGAGCCCCGACAGCTTCTTGTGGCACCTAATGATGGTGGCCCTCTAATTAAGAGTAATGCAGTACAATCCTTTTGCCTATTGGCTTTCTCTCACGAGCGTGTAATTAAAATGATAGTGTGTGTGTTTGTTGGTTGGTGCATGATATGTGCATGATACAACTCACATCAAAGGCTTTTCTAAGCGGCTTCCCAGGGAGCCGACTATCTCGCCCAGCGTACAGAACGCCTGGCCCAGGAAGTCCTGCATGTGTGGAGAAACATACAGTTAAGCACATGAAACAGAAATACAGAAGAGAAACATTCATTAACATGTTGTTGAAATGCATTCATTTCGTATTTAAGGTTGATGCAAACGCACCATGCTAACACAAAAACTGCTTAAAGTTTCCCCAATATGCAGACTCAAAGTGTTGCATATCAAATGAATGAATAAGACATTATATATTTATAGAACCATGAATTTGCAAATAATCCAATACATTTTTTAAAGTGAGGAAATTGCCAATATTTTACCGTTTACACAATTATTCTCACTGACGACTGACATTTTATCAATAATCTCATCATTTTTTGCTTCCTGGTTGTCAAATATGATGGTTTGATTCATGTGTGTATCATATATGATAGTAAATTCAATATTCTATTCTATTAAAATCTATTTTCATCAATGAGTCACAATGGGCTGTGAGGAATTATAACGGCGTTTGAAGAGTTTTCACAATTTGAGAACGTGTTATTGATTAATTGAATGAGCGGATGAACCTTTATTGAAACTAATCATCAGCCCTTCTGCCATCAGAGTGAAGCAGGTATGTGATTAGCGTGCTTCAGTCTGACTGATCGAGCGGCCATGATACCGATCAGCACGGACACGTGAAGAAAAGAAGAGAAAGCTCTTCAGTAAAAACAAAACAAAAGCTTAATTGTATTTTTACTGCAGAGGCATACAGAGCACAAAAAGAAGGCTTGGAATAGCAGCTACTCGAGTTCTTCCTCAGCTGACTTGAATGTTTGTCTTGTAACAAGCCATATTTTTGGCTTCCTTTCCATTTTTCATGTTTATTTTGCACAATGACAGCTAAGCCCAGCGTGCAGAGGATCCCGTGTCCTTGTTGATCACTGTAGGGTGACCATAAGAGAGGACTCGGTTGGGGAGGAGGAGCCTTTGGCCAGCAAGAAGAGCAAAGAGCAGAGAGGGGAGGGGGTATAAAAAGTCTGTTTACAACAGGGGATTGTTCACACACTGCTACTGAGGCCTCCCCTACCAGATTGTGTATGCACGTGCTCGTGTGAAAGCATGCATGCATGTGTGTGTGTGTGTGTGTGTGTGTGTGTGTGTGTGTGTGTGTGTGTGTGTGTGTGTGCGTGTAAAAGTGCTTGACAGATGAGCCTTGTTGAGTCCAGCGGGCAGAAAGCTGCTTCAAAGATCTTTGCCGGTGCTGAGCAAATTTCTCCCCCAGCAGAGGTCTCGAAACAAAAAGAGATGACAAAAATGGTCTGGCCCTTCCATAAGAAATGTGCTGCTAGCTAGCAGTCCCAGCCCAGCGCCTGCTACGCCTCAGATATCTGAGGCCAGAGGCTGAGGCGCCTCAGATTAACAGGCTCAGTGGTGGCAGGGAAAAAAAGAGGTTAGGAGGGTATCTCCAAGTAAATAAGATCACAGCTGAATCCCACAAGTCCAATTTCCTTCTTGAAGTCTCCTCTGCTCATTAAGCATCTAATATACATTTATGTACATTAAGTTAAATTCCACTATTTATGTCGACTTTGACTATTGATCATGATAACATTACATGAATGATGAAGAGTAACTCCTGCGCACTAACTAACCAAAAATGTTTTGACCCCAGTTTGATCTTTATCAGGTCAAAGTGTTAAAAACAATGGTTACCACCCCCATACAATACGCTGATAGGCTCTAAGATAGCAGCTGTAGCTAGGCACACAACACGATAAAAATGCCAAAACTGTTTACAATCTAAGTAGCATATAATGAAAACTCAATATGAAGAACGCCAGAACATATCTCAAATCTATGGATTGAACAACTACAATGTAAACAAGACCAACAGTCAGAACAGACACAAGTAGAAGTATAATACCAGTGTTGACAAATACCACTACTTCCACTTACATGTTAAACATGCTAAAATGTATCTCTACTTGTAACCCCCTCAAATGAAGCAGATTCTGTTACTACTCCTCATTATAGGATGCTTTATGCACAGGAGTGTTTTCCACCCTCTACACCTCCTTTTAAAAGAGAGGTAAACATTTCAGCATTTCACCAGGAAAAAAGCTAAATATTAGAGAAAAGCCAGAATAAATGAAATTTGTGAAGCATCATGTTACGACCCTTAGAGGGGTCCCGAACCACAGGTTGGGAATCCAGTGATTGTCCTGGGTTCAAGTCTAATAAAGTCCTTTTTTCCCCACATCGTTCAACAGTCTAATAAAGATGAACATTTCAGAAAACGGTTATTTTATTTGCTTTTCTAGCAATATTACATTTAATAAGAGGGATTAAAGCTTAAAGTTAAATCCTGACAGCTTTCAAATAGTCCTTCTGTAACGCACTACCAGTTAACTTAATTACTGCCTGCAAACAAAGACGCTGTTTCCCTGCCGGGATTAATTTGCTAAGAATCGAGTTTAAAATATTGAATAAGGATTACTTCCTGTTTGTAAGAAGGATATCGTCGTATTGAACCACCAACATAGTAAAATAAAGGATTGTGCACAGGGCCGTGACACGCATCTGTCAGAATAAACAAGCAGCATCCACTTCATCTTCTAGGAAAACAGGATACACAGCCGTTAATTAGATTTTACTGTACGCTCCGTCTCAGCACATCTTCCCCCCTGCAGCCATATCTTCACAAGGTATGCAAACCATATGGCACAGGAACAACAGCTGCTGTGATGGGAGGAGGATGGCATCCTCACACGCTGCCATTGATACTGCCAAGAGAGATACTGTACTTGTGTACACTTTTTTCAATATATTTTCTGTTATTTAAAGCGACTGCCAATGGACTTTGCCTGGACAATGGAGCCATCACTGCGTGCCAGATCTCCAATCCCACACATCCACAGCGACGACAGGACGCATCCAAGCGTCCTCAGCCTTCATGCTGAGAGTGAGTTGCTACGCTCACATTGCTCAGCGCTCTCAGTAGAAGCCCGGGGGCAGGCTGGGGTTGGGGCTGAGGAAAAGAACTGCCTGCAGTTGGCAATGAGTACGCAGCCGGGTAATAGGAAGAGGGCTGGGGGAGGTGATGGAGACGGAGTCCAGGTTATAGACAGAATTGGAGCAGTGCTGCTGGAGCTTCTGTTTGAACTGAAAGTGAATGATGGGGCTGAAGGGCAGTGAAATCTGAATTTACAAGTTTTAAATGCAGATGGAGTTCAAGATTGACTAAGAAAGGCAGGCTGAATAGTGTTGGGGAGTAATTTAAACCTGCAATTCATCGTCAGCAGTGTCAGGGGGGCATGCAGGGTGTTTGCAAAACTGCACTCTTATGAGAAAGAGCATAAGCAGAACCAAACAGACGTCTGATAAGGAACGACAAAGCTGATATAATCTCATTGCTTTATAAGAGCCTGTCAGCTAACACTAACATGTAGAAATCTGGGTCGAGAGAATAAAAAATGTACGCTATCTATGGTAGCATGGCTATTTATAAATGCCGGGTTTGTGCAGGATACCCTGTGACGTGCAAGTGACGATCTTCTCGGACCAATCAGTGGGCTGCAGTGTTTTTAACCTCGACCGAGATGGTACCAGCAGGTACCAAAATAACCAACAATAATATATATATATATATATATATATATATATATATATATATATATATATATATATATATATATATATATATATATAAAAAGCCATAACTTGTAAATGGCTGATACCTGAGGTTCTCTTGGTTGATATTTCAAATTGACATGATGACATGTGTGAACACATCTCTGATCACAGAGATTTCCTTCAAATCTCACGAGCGTAAAAGAGTATATATGTAATACAAAACATGTACCCAAATATATTTAACTTAAGTAAGAATTTAAAATATATCACTGCACGTGATGTTATTTTGTATAGTTTTACGGTTTAGTCTGTTCTTATTCAGTTTTACTATAAGCCACCTCTACACCTGTAGTTATGGTAACTGTTAAGTTATTCTCAGCCTGGAGTTTTAATATCTTATTGTCTTGCACTAGCATTGCTAACAAACACAAAAAGCAAACTAGTCAGAAATATTTCACAGAGACGGAAACCGTGGAATTGTGAATTTAAATGCTAACACGGTTGTTCCTGTTGCCACTTTTACCTCTGACATTCTGATTCAGATCAGGCTGCTATTGTACTGGAAGGGTAAACATTTGGCACAACTGTGATGGTTGAACAGCTGAGGAGAAGGAGAGACTCACGTGTTTCGAGAGGTTGTCGCTCTTGCAGTCCAAGTCATACCTGCAGAGAAGAGGAGAGAAGAGATGAAAGGTTTGAGAAGCAGGTTTGTGACTGAACCGCTGCCAAAACATAAATTAGCTGTCATTGACAAAAGCTTCTCTCCCTCATCACCTACCATTAAAGCAAAGCACATGTCCGCTAATCACTACAAAGAAGCTTTTCAGGTTTAAAGTTGGCTCGTGATTATGGCACCAAAAGCTTTATTGATCTGATTTCCTGCATGATGGTACAACAATGCGAGTGGCCTAAGTATCATTAATGGCTGTCAGATGAAAATATTTACACTTTACCCAGAAAATTGTCTATTTTCCAATTTTAAGTATTAGTAGCAGTTGAATAAAAACGATATAAAAAGGTTAAGACGGCTAAAATAATAATTAAAGAGATCTATTTAAAATGTTGCTGTAATAATGAAACTGTATTAAGAGAAGTGGAGACAAAGGAAACTCTGAACAAGAATGTTTTTGGATTAAACACGGTCAGAACTCACTGCAAAGGATAAGCATGGATGGATGAATGGATGGATGGATGGATGGATGGATGGATGGATGGATGGATGGATGGATGGATGGATGGATGGATGGATGGCTGGATGGATGGATGGATGGATGGATGGATGGATATTGTACATAAGTATGTATGTACATCCCAGTAGTAATGTCGAAGCATGTCTATTGCAGTATGTTTTGCACTGCAGTAGCACTACTTGTAGCACAGTACAACCAGAGCACACTCCTGGATATATAGTTTCCACTTGTATAAATATACTGTATGTTTATTTTCGAAAGAACGAGATCGCGGGAACAAGCGGCCGAGATGGGTTTTCTCAGACGGGTGGCTGGCGTCTCCCTTAGAGATAGGGTGAGAAGCTCAGCCATCAGGAGAGACTCGGAGTAGAGCCGCTGCTCCTTTACGTTTGAAAGGAGCCAGTTGAGGTGGTTCATCTAGTAAGGAGCCACCTGGGCGCCTCCCTAGGGAGGTGTTCCAGGCACGTCCAGCTGGGAGGAGACACCAGGGAAGACCCAGGACTCGGTGGAGAGATTATATCTCCTCACTGGGAACGCCTCGGGATCCCCCAGTCGGAGCTGGAGGATGTGGCCCGGAGAAGGGAAGTTCGGGGTTCCTTACTGGAGCTGCTGCCCCCGCGACCCGACCCCGGATGGATGGATGGATGTTTGTTTTCTAGTTGTTGATATATTTTCATACTTGACATATTGCCTGTATGTTTATTTCTGCTTATCTATACTTAGCCATGTTATCTTTGTTGGGTTGTAGCATATATTTGCATCTGCCTCTACATTTGTTATTTGCTACAAGTATATTGAGAGCTGCTGACAAGCGGAGTGAAATTCCTCGTACGTATCAACATAATTGGCCAATTAAGTTGATTCGGATTCTGACAGGACAGTTGGCAGATAGTCTAAACATATTTATAAATACACTAAGCTTAATCACAATATCTGGGTCTCGGGTGCCACTTCTGATGAAACTTTAGTGAGTGAAGCATCTTAGTGCTCCATTCTAGCGTTCAAATTGCATTTGGCAAAAGCAGAGTGATATAGTGTTTGATCGCTTGTCTTTGCCAAAGCTTAGAGGAATGATGCATCCTATCACTGCATTCAACACCGATCACTCTAAAGGCCGTACACCAAACCGATATCGTTCGTCGGTTAATGTCTGGCTGTCGGTGAGCGTCTGTCACCCTTGTTTTTACGGTGTGTCCTGCGCTGTCGACATTTTCCAACCAACATGTTGAATCGGTCGCGGAGACTGTCGGCAAAAAGAAATCACCCTGATTGGCTGTTCAGCTTAAGCAAATCATTGCACGAGAAGAGAAATGGACGCGAGGGAAAATAAATTCCTCTAACGCAGGCGCACGAAGCACGTGCTAGTTTGCTGTTGGCTGTAGTCTTTGCAGTGTGTTCAAGTGCAACTTTTTGGCCAAGACAAAGGCAACATGAGGCAACACAGCTCCGTCACCACTAAGACTTTCATGTCGGCTTAGTGAGTCAGGGCCTTAACAGAGCTTTCACACCAAATTAGAACAATGCCATTATTTCCAATGGCAAGCGTGAGCCATATTGAAGCGCACTGCCCTAATTTGCTGGCGGGTTTTGCAACAAAACTACATTGAACTTTGACTCCAAATACACTGACCTCCAAAATGCAATGCCAATGGGATTCTGGCATTGACAGGAGGCAGAAGTTACACAACCGTGAAAATGCCACTGTATAGAAGACAAAGATTTGTGTAACTTTACACTCTGATCTTACTGGGTAAAAGACGGGTAAAAAATCTTAACATGACAGAAGATATTCAAGAGGACATGAACACCAAGTTAGAAAATAAGTATTGGGAATGTTTACCTTCCAATGCAGTAAGTATGTGACATCTTAGTGACGTATGGCAATCACTACATTATATACTCAGTCATCCATCTGTGGCATGCATGGGTCCAAGTTTGACAAAACTGTGAGTAATTATTTGCCTAACCACTGCATTAAAAGAGTTCTCCACCTATTTATCATTGTACTCCAATAACATTGTCTGAATCACAATGGACAGTTAAAAAAAAAGTTTAAAATCGAAGCAGCAGAACCAGAGATTGCATCTTTTTTCATTCCGCTTCCTTGTCTAGCTACTAATTAATTAATGTTACATTATGGTTTACATTAAATGTAAACCACCCTTCACCCTGACAATACTTCTCATCTACCGACCACCGAAACCCAACTCAGCTTTCATCCCAGCGCTGCACGACCTTCTAACTACACTCTGCACTACTTCTGGAAATATTATAATACTTGGAGATATAAATATTCACGTTGACACCCCCTCCTGTCACTATGCAGCCGAGTTCCTACACCTTCTGGACTGCCTCAACCTCATTCAACATGTTGATGTCCCCACACACATTAAGGGACACACACTTAGTCATCACAAACTCTGCCCCCATCTGTAATCTATCTGTTTACGATCTGGGTGTGTCAGATCACAAGGCCATCACAATGGATCTGCCACTCCTGCTTCCCTCCACCAAACCAAAACGTCAAATTTATTTCAGAAATCTGAAAAACATCAACCCGGACACCATGACCTCGGATCTCCAGCATCTCTCCGCTATAAATCTCACATCAGTTAATGAATCTGTGGACTTTTACAACAAATCTCTGAGCAGTCTCCTGGATCTCCACGCCCCTGTCAAAACCAGAACAGTCACATTCTCACGCTCAGCCCCCTGGTACACCTGCGAGCTGCGGAAGATGAAGACAGCGGGGCGTGTCCTCGAGTCCTTTTCCACAGCCCTGGTCAAATCTAACATTTGTGCCATAAGTCCCCTCATCACTACAGTGATAAACCCCTCCCTCCAGTCTGGTCATGTTCCATCCCCTTTAAAAACTGCTGTCATCAAACCACTCCTCAAAAAACCCACCTTAGACCCAGATGTCCTTGCCAACTACAGACCCATCTCCAACCTGCCATTTCTATCCAAGGTGCTGGAAAAAGTAGTTGCCACTCAAATTCAGAACCATCACAACTTCAATAACCTCTTTGAAAAATTCCAGTCTGGTTTTCGACCTGGCCACAGTACAGAAACTGCCCTGGTTAGGGTCACCAACGATCTGCTGATGACAGCTGACGCTGATCTCTCCTCATCCTCCTTGATCTAACTGCAGCATTTGATACCGTTGATTATGACATCCTCCTCAACCGTCTTCACTCCACAATCGGACTCTCTTACTCGGCCCTAAACTGGTTCACCTCATATCTCACCATCTACATGTCCCCCCTTGGTCGTGTCATCAACCGGCATGGAATATCGTTCCATTGCTATGCTGATGACACACAACTCTACATCAGAACTAACCCAACCCCCTCTGCCATCATCCACCTGCCTGGAGGAGATAGAGGCGTGGATGAAGTACAATTTCCTCCAATTAAACAGCACTAAAACCGAAGCCCTTCTAGTTGGCACCCCACATCAGGTCCTCCTCCATAACCTGCATCACCTTCTCCAGTCAGAACATTTCACGGGTGTTAAAATGGATCCTCACCTGACCTTTGAGACCCATATCAGACAAACATGCAAGAACTCCTTCTACCACCTCAAAAATATTGCCAAACTCCGCCCCACACTCTCTCTGTCAGATGCTGAAAAGCTTGTCCATGCCTTTGTCTCCTCCAGACTTTGACTACTGCAACGCACTTCTCATCGGGATTCCTAGCAAAAACATCCAGAAGCTGCAATACATCCAGAACAGCGCTGCTAGGATCCTGATGAGAGTGCGAAAGTATGAACACATCACACCCATACTCAAAACACTGCACTACAAAAATCTCCCTTTACACCCATCGGTGCATTCACGGAAATGCTCCATCCTACCTCAGAGAACTGCTCACCCCACAAACCTCCACAAGAAACCTCCGTTCTGTAAAGGCTAACCTCCTCCTTCCCCCCAGGACCAAGCTCAAAACCATGGGAGATCGCGCCTTCTGCTCTGCCGCTCCCAGACTGTGGAACGCTCTCCCTGAACATCTGAGGACGCCACAGACTGTGGATGCTTTTAAAACGGGCCTAAAACGCATCTTTTTAACAGCATGTTGCTCGACTTTAACCATTTTAAAGTGTTGTCTTGTCTATCAAATGTTTTTTTTTTTTTTTTTATGTATATTTTGCTCATCATTTTTACTCTGTAGCACTCTGACTTTTGTTTACGCAAATGAAAAGTGCGCTTATAAATAAAATGTATTATTATTACCCACGATGCAAATCTGTGATTTTCTCACATATGCAGTAGCACTTCCCTTTCCTTTTAAAGTACACACCAAATGATCTTGTTATACAACAAGCTTATAGTTGCCAATTTAAAAAGAATTGATATTTTTCTAAAAAGGTAATGAATTTTATGGATGCATGACTTCCACCTGACAGCACTGCTGGGCTTACAAAGTACTTAATAAGGATTCAACAATCATAGATTCACTCCGTCTGGCACACTTGTCCATCCTGCAGGAGCATTCAACCAAAATCAGAGGAGCAATTTATCCAGCTTTATTTACTTGCCATAACCTGTCACCTCCCAGGGTGTCTCAGGTGTGTGTCAATATGTGTGTGGAGTGTGTGCAGCAGCGTGCAGCGTAGTGTGTAAAAGGGAGAGCCTGAGTGTTTCTTTCTACAGACAGCATGCCATGTACGATAAGGCGCCTGCTGATAAAACTGTGAGACGCTGTGTGTCACTACAGGAGGGGGGGGGTTGCTCCAATGTAGTGATGTTACAAATGTAATTCCATAACAGCAAGGAAACACGCCGCTGTTACGCAACACGCCGAAGGCAAAATGCACAGGTGTGCTTCATGTTCTATTCGCCCCTTGCCTCCGTCACTCCCAAATGGTCATGAATGATTCACGTAATCTTATTTAATAATGAGAACGAAAGAGTGGGGGGAGGAAAGAAAAGCATACGACTTGCATCTGTACTGTAGTCAAGTTAAGTCCATTTATTAATTTAGCCCAATATCACAAACAACACAATTTGCCTGAAGGGGTTTTTTAATCTGTACCCTACGCCTTCTCTCCTTAGACCCTTGATTCACATAAAGAAACGCTCCTTAAAAACATCCATCTAAAAGGTGTGTACAGAACACAAAACGTAGTAACAGGACAGTACTGACAACTAGTATGACCAAATTATAGATGGATTGTAATCATATACGAATACTGTATCATCATTCGACTGCACATGTTAACCCACCCACCCACCCACACACACACACACACACACACACACACACACACACACACACACACACACACACACACACACACACACACACACACACACACACACACACACACACACACACACACACACACACACACACACACACACACCTACAAACACATATGAGAGTGTGCAGGAGTACATGTCCCACGGCGCCTCGTGAGTGCACATTTGCTGTGTGTGACTGAATATGTGTGTTTATGTGGATGACATCACTCTGCATCGGTGCGGGGCCAGACAAGATTTCTCTTGGTCCTGTGCTGTCTGTCTTGCGGGGGGGGCACAAATGACTAATGATGGCACACAAACAAACGGGGCCGGTGAAGCAGGCAAACAACAAACGACAGCACACTGACACTTGAGCTCCATCTCCTAACGGCTCTTTGAAACCTTCATACCGACTGATACAAGACGCTACACAAATGTTTTATTCGCACATATTTGGGGCAGTAACTGGTCCTGACAGATTATCCTGAACCGGGTGTTTTATATTTTTTATTTATTAATGCATTTCCAATTTCGAGGCCATGTACCCGTTTCTTTGGAGTGTGAATCCACCAAAAACGTCTGCCGAATGATTGTACACTATACTATATATTTAAATGTGGGATAGAAATACAATATGTGTTGTTGATACATAAGCATGCACTCTTTTATAGTATAGTAGGACTCTTTGAGATGTCACTTTCATAAGTGTCAGATTATCAACATTTCATATGTAATTTAATTAAAATTAAATACATTTAATCCTACTACGTTGGCATCGATCATACTTATAATCACAGGAAATTATGCCTGTGTATTCCATTTAGATTTGATTGTTTTTGATGCTTATTGATTATTAAATATTTTTGGCAAGGACATAAAGTGCATGAACATAACCAGCAACATATACTTTGTTTTCAAAAAAGTTGATATTTGGAAAACATGTTTCCTAATAATTTAAGGTTCCTATAAATTTGAAATACGTTCCAACACAGAACAGAATATTGATTACCTACTCTGGAAGAAATATCTTCAAATCAATGAAATAGATATAAACAGCTATATCCTTCTTTTAATTCCTTTTGGGAGGGTAATGCTCGTCATTTTTTAGGTCTGATACAATTTGCCACACTTGATTAGACAACCACCCACCTGGGGGGCTTCCACTGGCTTCAGTGAGCATCTTAAGTTGGAAAAAAAAGAAAAATCACAGAGGAGCACTGAACATGGCTGGCAGTGAGATGGGGGTTAACAGGATTTCCAGGCACGGATAGCTGTAGAGGAAGTAAAGTGTGTCGTGGCTTTGGGGTCTTCGGGTAAAGAGAGCATGAGATGGTTCAGCAGCAGCTACGCTGGCGGTTTGCGGGGAGCTGCATGTCTGTATGCATGTCCTGAAGGGCTGTGAGTATGAGTGAGGGAGGTGGAGGTAATGAAGGGCTGGGGGAGCTGCAGGAGCTACAGTAAAAGAACTTGCAGACTTCAGGACAGAAGCTGAGGAAAGTAGGTGTAACCACTGGTTCTGTAATGAGAAATCTGAGACGTGTGTGTGTGTGTGTGTGTGTGTGTGTGTGTGTGTGTGTGTGTGTGTGTGTGTGTGTGTTACAGATCAACATAAGTAGCCAAGAGTGTGTGTGTGTATGTGTGGCAGGAGGGGGAAGGCTAGCCATGTCCTGGCTGCGAGTGATCGTCGGGCCATCAGCCCAGCAGACACTAACGGGGCCTGATGCTCACCCACTCGACAACAAGTCTTAGAGGGAGTCGGCCACACACACACGCACACACTCACACTCACACACTCACACTCACACACACACAAACACTATCCCCTCTATCCACTGCTTGTCAGATTTTAACATCTTGCATGATACTCTGGATGAAGTCTGTGCTACATGCATCTAGCACACGGGAATAGATGCAGATGGTTAAAGGTGTTATATTCAATACTCAGAGCATTAATGTAAAGATATAGTGGAGTAATGTCGTCCTGAAAAGAGAATGAAGTCATACTCCCACTGTGTGTGTTATAATCCAAGCTTCTCTGTGCTTTGTTTACATAGCCGGTCCAGCCGCACATGCATGTTGGTGCATGTTGGTGCATGTTGGTGCATGTTGGTGCATGTTGGTGTATGTTGGTGCATCTTGGTGCATCTTGGTGTATGTTGGTGCATGTTGGTGCATGTTGGTGCATGTTGGTGCATGTTGGTGCATGTTGGTGCATGTTGGTGTATGTTGGTGTATGTTGGTGTATGTTGGTGCATGTTGGTGCATGTTGGTGCATGTTGGTGTATGTTGGTGCATGTTGGTGCATGTTGGTGTATGTTGGTGCATCTTGGTGCATGTTGGTGCATGTTGGTGCATGTTGGTGCATGTTGGTGTATGTTGGTGCATCTTGGTGCATGTTGGTGCATGTTGGTGCATGTTGGTGTATGTTGGTGCATGTTGGTGTATGTTGGTGCATCTTGGTGCATCTTGGTGCATGTTGGTGCATCTTGGTGCATCTTGGTGTATGTTGGTGCATGTTGGTGCATGTTGGTGCATGTTGGTGCATGTTTGGTGTATGTTGGTGCATGTGGTGCATGTTGGTGCATGTTGGTGCATGTTGGTGTATGTTGGTGCAAGTTTGGTGCATGTTGGTGCATGTTGGTGCATGTTGGTGCATGTTGGTGTATGTTGGTGTATGTTGGTGCATGTTGGTGCATGTTGGTGTATGTTGGTGCATCTTGGTGCATGTTGGTGCATGTTGGTGCATGTTGGTGCATGTTGGTGCATGTTGGTGCATGTTGGTGCATCTTGGTGCATGTTGGTGCATGTTGGTGCATGTTGGTGCATGTTGGTGCATGTTGGTGCATGTTGGTGCATGTTGGTGGCTAGCTAATCTTCACCGTTCTGCACTGCGCCCATACAGCGGTTTGTAGTGAAGTAGACCTATTTCCTGCAACCCGCCAATGGGGGAATGACCTCATTTATTTATTCACCAACGTAGATTTTCACTTGTGTTTGGCGAGTGGCGGGTGCACAGCAAACACACACATATTCTCAGATTCATACAACCTCCCACAAACTCTCAAATATCCATCTATATTCCCGAACACACATGTTTAAATGCCTGAAGGTACACAGACTTTATCTGACACAGACTGTATATACAACTTAAATACGATGCACTGCTTACACACACACACTTACACAACCAACGGCGTGCGTCTCTCCTTGACCTTCACTATAACCTCCCACAGCTTGTAAGCAGCATGTAGTCCTGCTGACAGGCCAACAAGTAAACAAACAAAAGAGCCGTTCCATATTTCATGAGCTACCATGGGAAAATACAGAGAAAATGCGTGAGGCTGGAACACAATAGAGAAAAATCCACATTATCATAATTACTTGGACAGCTCGACTTTTAGGGCTACATGAGGAAATAAACTTTTTTTAACTCTCATCAGTGGCGTAACTCCAAATACAGGTGTGTCTGATGTGGACAAGAAAACATGTAAGAATTCTATTAAGAGCTCAAAAAACCCTTTTTCTATAACACACCAGGATTCTCAACGCACCTGAACACAATGAACCAATCAGGGAAATCTTCTCGACAGTTTCACTTCAGTAACTTTACATTATCACCTCCATCTTATGTTCTATATTGTTGGTAATGTTGATTGAACTAAGATTTAATGAGCCTTTTCCCGCTAAATCTAACTGTATAAGCATTTGCTTTAATGGTCAACTCCATGACATGTCTCTCACTTAATCTTTAAAAGTTAAAAGCACAGTGACCTTCAAAAGACACATTTCAGCTCACTCCATAGATGCCAAAACTTTTTAGATCAAATTTGGGATGTCATTTTGAGGGTTAGGAAGAGTACGTTTGTGTTGCCTGATACAACACAAACTTAACTAGGACTCTTCTGAATCATCAAATAAAAAAAACACATTGCAAACTATGTTTACAAATCATACTACAAGAGAAAATGCATGAAGGGGGAGAACATAATGGGGCCTCAAAATGGGACTTCAGCGGTGTTTGCTGTCCTCTGTGGTAGCTGAAGAATCTTCAGTTCTAACAGAGCAGGTTGTATTTGAGCGGTAAGGTCTGAGAGAACTCTGTGCTGACCCAGGGATACCCACCCGGTGCTTAAGGCACTCAATTAAAATTGTATGATCAACTGTGTCAAAAACCGCACTTAGGTCTAAAGGGATTAAGAGCAAGCAATCTCCTGCATCTGCTGTTGAAAGGATGCGTTTGTTACTTTTATAAGGGCTTTTTTCTGCATCCTAAAACATGACTCAAAAATCATAACAATGTTGTAAAAAAATATATTTTTTAAATGAAATTGAAAGAGGCTTGAGTCCGGGGTCTTAGTCGCTCAGAATTATTGACTTTGGCTGGTTTTGTAATTGTTTTGATGATGATCCCACTCTGTGCACATGGCCCTATTTTGTCTGCATGGTATGAATGGGATGAATTCAAATGGAAACGCGGATGGAAAAAGTGGCATGAAAACTTGTCTTTTATTTAAAAGGGAGAAGACTTACATCTCCCTCTGCGCAGACCATGAATATTTCAGTCTTTGCTCAACGTTGCTCCACACAGAGCAGCACCCACGCCTGCATGACAACACACACAAATACACAAAGACAAACACACACACACACACACACACCCATAAGTCAATTGTTAACTTACAGGTCAAAGCGTAGATTCTGCCTCTCCTCAAAGAAATAGTCCAGGATGAATTTGCGGACAAAGTCAGGGTTGAGGGTGTTGTCTATGACTTCTGTTCTGCCAAACTACAAGAGAAATGAGAACGGTGACGTTTGATTAATGGCTGCAAGACAACAAACTACACACCAGAACAATAAAAACAGCCTTGTATAATGTGATGCTATACAGTACTAGTCCTGTAATAAATGCTCAACATTGAAAATACCAGTGTTGTTGACAACACTTAACAATGTACCAATATGCTCCATGTTTAATGCTAAATGCCAAATACGACGCTGAAGTTCACCTGAACTTGATCAGGTCAAAGTTGAGTCAAGTCTTTCAATTAAGCGCTGAGTCTGAAATATTGCGACTGTATAGAGGATAAACTATTTTAATGAAGGTAACAACATGGCCTTTCCCCCTCCAGGGCAAACTTTAAAGTGCCTCATTATTATAACCACATGTTCTCTCCATGTGTCATCTAGCTAAAGATACGTGATGATTTAATGTGCTCACTAAGTTACTTAAAGTATGAGTGTTTCAGTGATTGTTGCTGGCTGCGCATGCTAATAGGATATTGGGTGGAAAAACTAGCCATAAATTTTTTTAAATGTCCAATAAATGAAGCATTGGGCTCTTTTCAGAATTTGCAACATGCAAGCTGCAATTTGCACTTTGCGATCACTTCCTCTCGTTCACTTCAGCATGTTTCCATTGCTAGTGTCCCTGTAGAACTCACTAATTAATTTGCAATTTGCAGGCATCAATTATTTGTGAAACGTGAAGCTGCCACTATTTGCAATTTGCGTGTAAGCAGTTCTTACAAATCACTTTTGTGAAACAGGCTTGTGATCTGAAAGAGGCCCGAGGGTAATGAGACTTGCTCCAGAATGCAATCAACCCAAACAGAGAGAGAACAACAACACAATAAATATAATTTGGACGACTCAGGTCCCGAGTATCATTAATAGGAAGTAAGAGGACCCGAAAAGACCTCTAGTTTACATGGCGTATACCTAATCTGCTTTTGTCACACAAACATTTTAACATGAATGCCCCAGGAAGCAATGTCATTAAACATTTCTATACTTTCTGGAAGGAAAAGCCTGCACGTGATACTGAAAGTTACTCAGCGCCCGTGTACTCACCTCTCTCCATTCCCTGTTGGCTATTCCTTGGGTGTACAGCACACAAACTGTTGAATTAGAAACAGAGAAAGAGAAACACGATTGATTGAAGAGCATTAACAGTGCAAGCATCGCTGAGAAGTCAGCTGAGAGCGTGTTCTTTCCCTGGACCCCAACATTAGAGGAAAACTCCCTAATTAAATGTCACTAGAACTTTGCCTTGCAGCATGATGGTATTTCAGAGAGGGGGAGGTGAGGGCGGGAGGGAGGGGGAGGATGATGGGCTTAGTGAGTGTTTGTGTGGATGGAGGAAAGTCCTCCTTATTGACATTCGAGCGTCTCCGTCCGAGGGAGTCTTGGGAGTGTGTTTTGATTACGGACCACGAGTGAAAACACAGCGAGGCAATCAGCTGGCACTAACATGACATTTCATTTGCATTCTAGCAGCCTTTACTGTATTCACACACATCTGTCACGTGGCAGCGACTCAGAACCCCGGGACCAGACACTTGGAAATCTGTTTGAACTGGTGAAATGTTTGCATAATGGAATGGTGGAAATGCTAAAGTTAGACACGAACTATGTGTTAATAGGATTCAATTATAGTTAAAATCCCTTCAAATTGCAATAAGACAACAAATTCCTGCCAAAAAATCAATGGCATATATGTTATGGACATTTGTTGTCATTATGTTTGGTTGTGTGACTCTTTAAACTGGTTTTAAACATATGTTTTAAGTGCTGGAGGAGTAAACGAGGGAGTAGAATATGGTGGACATGCCGTCACACTTGATAAAAAATGTTGTTTAATAATGATGTTAACAAGAAAAGCTTTTAGTTAAATTTCACAATAAATGCTAATGCTATGCTAATTAAGACTAAATGACTAGCTAGCTAAATAGAGTAGGTTAGCATAATTGAATATTTCCCACTCACTTTACAAAACATGAATACTACTAGCTAACTCTAAAACACATATTTCTCCATTCATGCATATATAAATAAAATAAAGTAAGGAAGTGTTATATAGGCCGACACCCAGAACTGTTCTCTTCGCCGGTAATGTTGTTACAGTTTGATGCTTTCTTAAGTTTTTATGGTGCAACCTGATTTAGTTAATCACTATTTTGAAACTAGTTAGTAATGACGATGACATTAGGAAGACACAAACTTAGTAATTCATTTACAAATAGTGGGTGAAATCCAATCCAGTTGGATCCATTTGAAACAAATGTAGTGAAGACAGCGATCTCATCTATAAACATTCTCTTTTACTCCGTTTCCCTCTTTACAAACACTGATAACTAGACTCAGTTTTGTATAGTCGCTGTTTATTGCTGTAATCTGAGCACTCTTCACGAGGGAGGCAGAGCAACCCGTTTCCAACCCATTCCACCTGAGCAACAATGATCGCTAACTCTAAAAGGCCACAACAACAACCTCTGTCCGTCCTTGTCCCATCTGGTTGCACGACAGCACTAAAAAAGAAAAGAGAAGGAAAAAACAACAGGCATGAGCCTGGTAGCTTGTGTTGAGTGCTAAGTAAGCACTAAGATGGTCTGCCTGGCTGTTAGTCCATCCATGGGGACCCACGGCACGGCTGGTGAGCTGTAGCTCAGTGGTTACAGACACTATTCCAACAACCAATATGTGTCCATCATTGGCCATGTGTCACTTAACGAGACACTAAACTCATGCCTGTCACTAATTTAGGCTAGTATTTATTGCATGATTGTTTGTGTTTACCTGGCCAGGGACTGCAGATATAATAGCTCATATATATATATATATATATATAAAATAGCTAGCTCTGGTACAAAGCATTGTCCGACTCGGCTTTGAGATTAAAGAGACAGTTCGGAGAGTTTGAAGTGGGATTGTATGAGCTGCCGTAGTCAGTGTATGGGCAAGGGAGCAAAGCAATGCACTGATGTGGACGGTACATTTTACAAAACACATTTGAGCCATCTAAAAAAAAGACCCACCTAAAGAAAATCAATATTAGTTCAATATTGTCACCACTTTACAGCCCTTTCCGACCCGGAACTGAAGCAGTTTTCTCCATCAATGCTCTCTCTCAAAGCCACCAGACTCCATTGACAAAACGGTAATTTCACCTCTCAGAACACAGGGGCCTCGATCGGTTAGTTAGTTTGTTTGGAAAGCGCTGGCGGACAGCAAGCTAAAGCAGGGGAAATATTCTAAAGGAGGCTACCCCCACTTTAAACAATCCAAACTATCCATTTAAATCCTAAACTGTCTCTTTTACAAAATGATTGTTAGCGTGTAATAATTATTCTCCTCCTTTTGCTGTGGCCTTCCCCTATTCTTCTGTCTAGTGGCAGTGTCCCGTTGTGTCACATGGTTGTAATTTTCCTGTTATCATTATAAGCCTGTCAGAGGCAGACAAAGGGAGGAGGAAGGGGAGAAGAAAAGCTGCCTGGCAATCTTACAGTGACGATAAGACTACAGGAAGTTACTGCGCCTGGACAAGAAATAGTCCCAAAGATAACACCTCATAAAACCACAACATGTTCATTTTAGACTTGTGTATGGAGATGTAGATCAAGCTTGGTTAGTTGACCCTTTGCTTGTTCGCTACTTGAAATGTTGCATCTCCATAACAAATTATTATATCCTATATATGAATAAGTGAATGATTTCGGACTCAGTCTACTGAAAACTATTTTTTGAAGCATTACATGCTCTGTTACGGGTTATGAAGGCTCATTAAACTCTTTTACAGCCACACATGTTAATGAAACATATGTAAATATCTAAGTTAAGGTTACATTACCTTTAACAGAATGTTTCTTCCAAAACATGATGCAAAATTAAAAAGATTAACTTTGTATATGTATATGTTATATACAGCAGAGAAGCTCATTGAAGCCAAAAGGTGAAACTATTTAAATGAAGCATTAAAAACTCTAAAATCAGGGTCTGGGAAGGCAATCAGACACCCTATAAAAAGAACATGAGTTGATCTTGTGACATCTGATTATGAAGGCAACACCTTCCACTGAGCATTATCATTAATTACAGCATTAATTAATTGTAAATTTATGCCTGAGTTAATGTATGAGCTACCACCTACTGATGAAATGACATGACTGATTTAATCATGGTTTCATTAGCAGTGGGACTGAAGCGAAAATCATCCTATTTGATGAATTCCAGTTTTTTCCCTCCCAAAACTGACCTTTCCATCTTTTAGAACGACGCTCCTGCTGCGCCCAGAAAAGTTAGAATATTACTAACATTTAGTTTTTTCTGAATCACAGCCATGATGAAAATGTCACGCTGTTTTTGAGTGCAAACACAAAAAACAAAGGTCCTAATTACCCTGCGTCTGGTGCGGCGGCAGAAGTGCTCAAACTTGCCGTGTTTTGGCAGACTGTCAATCGGGATGTTGTATATGTTGCATTGTGGGTGGTGTGCAGCGAGCAGGGGCTCAGCTGCTGGAATATACAGTCATCCTTTAATCTTGCAATGAAGCATCAGATGGCACATGGTCTCTGCGTTATTGTGCGCGGGAAGGGGGGGGGGGGTGAATAGCAATACATCAATCATACGCCCGTAAATAGGGATGCATCTTGCCATCCGTACCGGCGGACTTTCAACTCTTCCTATTCAGGTTGATGATGAGGGAAAGAGACTGACAATAGCAACCGAACACCATCTCTATTTTGAATGTAGATATCTACGGTGCAATGTTCCCGTCTGCTAAATGCCCTTTTACAATCTACTGAAGCACACTGATCAAAGCACATGCACATTCCTGCAGCAGCTAAAATGCACATACATACTGTATAAACACACAAAACACAGAATTGTTGTCCAGTTTTATAAGCTAATATGAATATGGTGCGTGAGCCTGCCTGGGGCCCTGGATGTGTGCACTTTTTGTGTGTGTGTGTGTGGCTCTGCTGAGGCGGTCTAATGCTGTGTGACTGGGGCCAGTGCTGTCAGCAGAGCAGAGACATGGACGCAGCACAAGTGCCTCCTTGCATAAATGTTGGGGTGGGCAGGGATGCTCGTCCTCCTCTCCCACCGCCTGACACTTAAAGGTACAATCCGCAATTCTGGGAACTCATCAATTATGAGTTCACGCACACTGGCCAACACTATTGGGTTCACTGTACATTACCCAGGTGGCAAAGTGCTGAATATTGTGGGCATGAAGCAAGGAATGCATGGTAACAAAACCCCACGTGAATAGAGAGTAAAAAAAAAAAGATACATATATTTCAACTTCATATTTTCCTACCATCATGTGTTTTATTTTTAGAGGGCTTTTAACAGACAGGACTGTCACAGTCTGTTACAGAAAACAAAGCTGGCACGACAGATGAAAGCAGCAAGGAACTACTTTACAATATTCAAGCTTGTGTGTGCACATGTGCCCGTGAACGTGAGTATGAGAGGATCTGGTCTCAGCATTTAGTCAGGCTGGGTTTCACTTTCAACAATCCTGCTGAGAAGGTGGTTGTGATACAGAGAACTGGACAATACCTTTTTACTCATTTGAGGAATATAAACCCGTTTCAATATTCTTTCTTTTTGAGGTGGTCACTCCACCAATCATCAACCAATCATAGCTTGCCGTCTTTCACAACGTGCGTTAAGAAATATGTGAAGAAGTTGCTATGAACCAGGATCACTGATCCACCTGACAGCATCGTCTGTGAACCCGTACTTACTTTATCCCAGTTGGTAGAAAGAGGTGTGTGGCTGATCAGCTGTGTGATACATTTGGTATTATGATCCTGACCTTTCACTAAATGCCAGTTTTTGGTATTTGATAGTTTTGAATATGGCTGAATTTCAATCTGTACAAAAGAAATAAGGTTTGATACCCAGCTCTAGTGTTTACATGTTAGCTAAAGACAAAACCATTCTCTAAAAACACTTTATGTTTTTCTATCAAGGCAAATTACTGCTGGATTACAGACTGGGCCTTTAAAAACCACTGGACCAGTTGACAAATTGAACCCCTGCTGTCAAGGGAGGAAGGAGTGTGTATGTGTGAACGTGTGTGTGTGTGTACGAACGTGTGTGTGTGTGTGTGTGTGTGTGTGTGTGCGTGTGTGTGTGTGCGAGCGTCCTTTAATCTGTAAGAGGGAAGTGGCTGGTTTGTGTGTGAGGATGATCTGGTTCCCCTCACTCACATTGGGAGAGAGAACAGTGACGAATACGACCCCTGACATATGCAAATGTCTACTGATTCACACAGGCGAGGCAGAGTGTGTGTGTGTGTGTGTGTGTGTGTGTGTGTGTGTGTGTGTGTGTCCATATGTAGTGCATGCAAGCCTGTGTTTGTACAGTTAATATCTGCCTGCATGTGGTGGATGTTTGTCTGTGGATATTTCTGTTTGTGTGCAGAATTTAATGTGCATGTGTGTGTGTGTGTGTGTGTGTGTGTGTGTGTGTGTGTGTGTGTGTGTGTGTGTGTGTGTGTGTGTGTGTGTGTGTGTCCATATGTAGTGCATGCAAGCCTGTGTTTGTACAGTTAATATCTGCCTGCATGTGGTGGATGTTTGTCTGTGGATATTTCTGTTTGTGTGCAGAATTTAATGTGCATGTGTGTGTGTGTGTGTGTGTGTGTGTGTGTGTGTGTGTGTGTGTGTGTGTGTGTGTGTGCGTGGGGGGGGGGGCTTTGTTGGTAGCTGGTATTTGTGTTCATGTGTGTGACAAGCTTACTTGGATCAGACTTGGAGAACGTGTCTCTGTCCAGCAGGTTTCTGAAAAACAAGAACACAAAGAGAAACATTAAAAATAATTGCACAGCTCGACCACTTCAACACAGAAAGTGAATCTCAAAAGTTATTACATTATTACAAACTGGCCTAATTAGCTCGCTCACTGACCCCGACAACTTGTTTAACCATAATCCTCCTCCGACTTGATTAACAAAAGCCATCTCATCCAGTCACTGAGGCAGCAACATTAAACACACTATAACATCGAGCTTAAAGTGGAGCCCATTTATATTTTAAACATACAGAGAAAATAGCGGAAGAGAGGAACTATTTTTCACATTTTTGCACTCCCTGGGTGCCAGCAACAACAGTGGAGGCTGCCATCAAATTTACATGACACTCCAGTCTTTGCTCTTTGCATGGGGAGAGATAAATGCACCAAAGAGTCCCATTGCAGAGCAGATGCTCGGCACCACTAAGGTACACCGCGGTTAAACAGCTCTGAAGGAATTAAATATGCACACAAAGACGACAAGTCACTGCAGCCTGGGAGCCGAGAAGGAAGAAAGAAGAAGAAAGCTCCGGCTCAGGGAAGGGAAACCCGGCCTGTTACGTCACTGGTGGGCATTTGTGGTTTTACCTCTTGGTCATTTGCTTGCAGTGTCCAGGTCCCAGGAGGACAGGGACGGGGCGGACAACACCCAAAGGGGCTGATGTGAACCCTTCACTTACTCAGCTTGGACTCCTGCCAAATCTTACATAAAGCTTTCACAGAGCTAACCCAGAAAGACAAAATCATATGAGTGTGTTGGCCATCAGCAGAAGGTCCAGCAGGACATTTTACCCCATATTATACTGTTGTATAGCAAATGAGCAAAAGCATTTTACTCAACATCAAAAGGTAAAACAGGCATGAAATGTATAACTATACTCTATTAAATTACATTTTAAAGAGGAAGACTAATTCAGTGGAGGAAAGGGAAAACCAGAAAACATTTTCTCGATAAAACATGATCCAGTTTCACCAAAATCCTCTAATAAAGATAAAGCCTTTCTTCTCCCGAAGCAGGATCTCATGTGCACAAACTGACACGCACGCCAAGTTGCGAGCTTAACAGGACGTGCGTGATGATTGAGACAGAAGTTATGAATTTAACCATATTCTGGGGAAGTGCTTGGATTATACTGTGGATACAGATGGGACACGAAGAAATTAATTATGCTGCAGGAGAGGTCTCTCAAGTCTTTATGGATATTTGATGCCTTTTTCTCCAGTTTCCAGTCACATTAGGAATCCTTTGACTGGCATGGATTTAAGATGACCTTTGCCCCCCCCTGCTCCATGAAGTAAGAGCCACAACAAACTCTCCAAGCCCACACTGTGTGATTTTGATTCTTAATAGGGAGATTCACTTTAAACTGCAGTAATCGCAGCAGAGTGACTTCGTCCATATTGAGCTGTCCTGACAGAGAAGAGAGACGAAGGGGGAGCGGGGAAAGAGGTTCCCGCTATCATGCTAGCTGCGGGGCGAGCGTTCTGTCGCCCGTCCTGTCCTGTATGACAAGCACTGAGTGTCTTCAAGCCGTTGATGGCTAGTGATGTATCTAGATCAGGCACTCGTGTTGTGCTGATCCCAGTGTGGCCCAGATGGTAAAACGCCACGCTCTGCTGACTCGCTGTCAGGGCACGCCTACCGACTTTTCCCCGGCTTTGAGACCTTAAATAAATGATAATAAGCGATGGAATCGGGCCTAGTCACATCGCGGCTGTGTTTATGACTGGCGGAAAGTCTGAGAGATTGTGCAGGAGTGAGAAGTGGGCGACTTCACCTGCCAAATGGGATAAATGTCCAATAAAAAGTAATATAGTACTCTGTCGGCTCCCAGAGAAGTATGAGTGGGGGCAGGGGAAGAGATCCAGTGAAGAGAAGAAGAAGAAAAAAAGAGTGTAAGGAGTGTATGAAAGAGAGGAGGCATCTGTATGTGTACGAGTGCTGGCAGAAGTGCACACACTTATATGGATATGGTAACCTCCCTCTGAATCATGTGCACCCTGGGGCTTCCACCTGGCCCTGATAGAGACGGGCGACTCTTTAAAAAGCCCTTTCCACCGCGGGCAGCCCTGGAAACGTCTGGGCGGTCCGAGCAGAGTGCCTTGACGTTCATCAAACATTTACGAGAGCGGTCCCTCCTCGACACCAGAATTACATTTGAAATCCCACCAGTTACATCACAGCCACCTAAACATGGCAGCTGGAGCTTTAAATACCTGTATGTGAGGATAAAGAGGAAGGATGGGGGGGGGGACTTCCATCTGCGGGGGCAATTGAGATTACATTTTCCAAAATGTGTTCTCCAAAAAAAGAGAACATCGCTGCAGTGAGACATAAAATGAGAATCAAATAGGATTTCATCTCAACAGGGGTGTGGGCTTGGAGATGCTTTGTTAATTATTAATGTAATACATTGTAATATAATTTTCAAGCAAATATACGAAAAATTCATAGTGATGCATTCAAAGTAAAGATCATGTGCACATACTGTATCATTTGCCTTACTCATACACCCTCCCACCCAAAGCTGTAATTGTCAAACAGGTTACATAATCTCTATAAACAGATATCTGCATGTGAATGCACAATCTGAAGGCAACGGGACAAGATTTTGGCATCAGAAGCATCCTGGTTTCTGTTTGAATTAGTATCATTGACCAATCACGTTTGAGCGGGATTTTGACAAACAGCAAAAGAGGCGGAACGCATTGTCCAAAATTAGCTATCCTCTGACAAGACTTGGCTTTTTGTTTTCATCTCTATAAACAATATTTAAACTATGTACAATCCGGTTGTAGAAATTGTCTTTCAACTGCTTTGTATACACACTAAAATGGAACCTGTGCCTCTGCATCGGACGCTAAGGGTTGTGACAAAGTGGCGGTATTTGACGACCTGGGAATGAGAAGGGGCTGCACACCCTGCTTATTGGCTGGGGGGTTACAGACCCACGTGGTGCCTAAAGGCTCTTTCTTGATGCCCAGAAATGTGTAAAAACACAGCTAAATAAGAAAGAAAAAGAGGGCAGGGTCTCTGCAGACACAGACACACTTCTAGTGCGCCATAAGGGATGATTGAGAGGGATTGTTTTATAGGACAATGCTGCATATTATACCTTTAATTGCATCATATTACCTGTATTAGCAACAATAAGTATACTGTATATTACACTTGTGAAACAGCCGTCAACGCAACGATTTCAACCATTCCTCCATCTACCGTAACACATGCTATGAGATGGATGTGAGTGCCTACATTTTTAGCCTGGGTGGCCCCGGTGGGATTGGAAGCATTAACCCTGGCAGTGTTAGTGCCAGCCTCCGCTCACCCGACTCCACAGGAGCACAAGAAGCAAGAAGGAAACCTTCACAGCAAGAAAACTTCTTTGCCTTCTTGCTTCCTGAAGTCCAAATTGCAGCGTGGGCGCTGACTCCCGTTGCGTAACCGAAGTCTACTGATGTGACGTTTCTAATAAAGAGGTCCCCTCAGTAATGAACAGCACAAGCTTGTCCTGCTGAGAAGATATCTCCAGATCAATAAGGTCAATTTAGTCTGAAGAAAATTCTGAGCTGCTCCGATCAATCAACCTTTGAAGCACCAGAGACACTCTTAACTCGCAGCGATTTTCTCAGAGTCTCAGTGTGTATTTGTGTGTGAGCAGAGGGGAAAGTGATGTGCATCCAATAATAAAACTAAAACTAACCACATTTCCTCATATACAGATAACATAGTTACAAAATGTAGGCTATATTAACTATATAGCGTTACATATTACAACAATTTATTGTATTTAGAATGTATTATGCTACACTGTGACGTCTTTGCTGGATTGTTTTAGGTACAAAGCACACTAGCTACATTCAAATCACATATTGTACTGAATGGAAAGGCATCAAACACTGATCCAATCAACAGAATGTCTTCAAATCTGCCCGCATCAATCCCAGAGATGGAGGAAAATGGCTATGCAAAAGATGAAAGCAGAGGAACAAAGAGGGCAGGAGGTGATGGAGCCATGTCGGCTCTCAGAGGTAACCAGGTGAAGCTACAGTGGCTGGCTGGAGCCTTAATTAGTCCAAATGACTCCTTTAAAAACTAATTAATGCACCCATTGAGCATGACCCCCCCTGGGCCTCCTGCGGTTTAGTACCACCACATGAGACAGCCTTGATCCGCTGGTTTTATGCTCTTTGCTTCTGCTCCAGCTAAGGATTTGTAAAACGGAGGCCCAATTATTCAGGTGGCAAAGCCACAAGGAGGAGCAACAGTGAGGAGTGTGGGGGGGGGGGGGGGACTGGGGATCTAGTTAGTCTGTTTTCATTTAACTTTGTTTCATTAAAGATGTTTTGAACTTGTACTTCTTTGCTTTTTGTTGGTAGTCAACAGATCTACCCGGTAATTAATGAGAACAAATGGAATCGAGAGGAAGTGTATGAACCAATAAGTATGAAAAATGGTAAGAAAGATAACATAATAAATCAATTGGAAAAAGCGATAGATTACATAAACAAACTGTACCGAGAGGAATCTTTGCCCCTGATTGTAACTCATGTCCTTCTCTTCCTCTCAAATGTACGTGTCTGGTGAACCTGCTTAACATTGCAGCGATGTCAGTTGTTTATGTAAAGTACTAAAACATAACTTGCACACAGGAATCCTTCTCTGCTCCAACAAGTCTTTCTGTCTCTTTCTTCACCTTCATCGCGTAAAGTGCAACATTGGCTGTGACACATCGACCTGCCTCTCAGCAGGTCAGCGTCCGACTTCAATACAGCCACATCACAACACTTCAATTCTTCGACTGGATACACTACCTACCTTTTGTGCCCAAAGGTCATGGCTATCTCTCCGCTGTGGACCACTCAGATCAGGTGACAGCCACACTACCGTGAACACAGACATCTTTGTGCACAAACATTCTCTGTCTGCGGCTCTAAAGGCCTGCCTGTTTACTATCCATGCACAAAACTCAACTCCATCTGTGTGTGTGTGTGTGTGTGTGTGTGTGTGTGTGTGTGTGTGTGTGTGTGTGTGTGTGTTTCATCAAGGCCTTGTGATCAGGAGTGATAGACAGTCATCAGTCAAACAGAATGGGGTATTTGCTTCTCACTGATGCACAATATTGGACTAGAGTTAATCAATCTGTCAGTTCTTCTGCTTGACTACACACATGATGGGTGCTGCCATGGCTTGGATTTATTGAGTGAAGGAGGGCTTTCACTGAAGGAAGGGATCTATCTAGAATGAATGCTTCAGTAGCTTTGCCGACATGCAGAGACACCAAAGTGGGAGAATCACACCACCCACCAGCTCAGGGCTGGTAAATTCTGTGTTGGGTGAGTGGCGACTCTGCCATCAGCTCAGCAGCCAAAGAACAGTGATCAATCAATGTTTTCTGTTTGGAAATAGTCAAACCTAGTAGTTTACCAATGGATGTGTCTGTCAAGTAGTGGAAACTATACCGGCCACTTCATCTTATGGATGAAGACGTGATATTTAGTAGGTAGTAGTAGTAGTAACGATCTATGGATATTGATCGATATGTCGATTCAATGATCAACAATCCAACATCAAGGAAGCAAAGTGAAAACATTGATAAATATCATCATCTTTAAGATACGCCTTTATTTTGAAATTCTCATGGCATGTCTGCTTGACCATTTCGGCGTAGCGCCGCCGCTGTTAGTGAGCAACCAGACCTCCAACAACAGGAGGTCAATTTTTATTCTTGATGTAAATGTAACGGATTATGGAATATGATATCGTCTCATATCAATCACAGACCCCAGAATGAAATCGAATCCAAACCCAGACAGTTTGAAAACGTAACCTTGGGCTCTGGGATATCGTGAAGGCCATTTTACAGTGTAATTATGGTTTACAATTAATCAGGAAATTCATTGTCAGATCAATCAATAACTGAAGTACTCATTAGTCGCAGCCCTGATGCAGATTGCTTAATCAATGATATAATACCAGGCTGAAAAGCTTTTCTACCCTCTCTGGTTGAGTCTGTTGCTCCTTGGACCACAGCACTGATGTCATGACGTACTGAAACATCCTTGAGTACACTTCTCCTTCACTGCCGGGGCAGAGCAAGAATTTCAGCTTTCAGAGTGCCGAGTGCTTTTCAGAGAGATTTCGTGTTGCACTTCCATAAAGTTGGAGTACACGCAGGCACGGATTACAAGAATGAATAGTCAAAAATCAATGAATCAGAGGCCAAGATATCCTGTCTTTTAGTCCCTGGTTATGGATCATGCGCCAAAAATTCACAATCATACATTCCCCATAATGTAAATCGATAGCATCTCTCTTAAGAGCCTCGCTGCAGGGTAAACACTCCTGCCTTTCACACTCCACACCTCCAGTTTGAAACACAGGCTTTCTGTTAGGAATAAGAAGCTCAGAAAACAATATATTTTCAAAATATAGTCTCATTCCCAGAGGTGTTGGGATATCTGTCATTGAGATTTCTGCCGTCAACTCAACACAATGGAGGTAAGTGGGATCTGGTTTGTGCTGCTCGCAGCATTGAAAACTGAAATAAAACTGGTCACTCTAGAAATAATGTCCCAGTTAAAAACCTCCCTGGAAGCGACTTCTTACAAAAGTAACAGCACCTGTAGCTTTCCAGAGTAATAGGGACATTGATTTATTTTTATTTCAGAGGTTTTTTCAGCTCAATACTATATAAAAACTGTGGATTTTAGACTAAAATTCACATTTTCAAGGATCCAAAAAGAAAACAACAAACTATAGCTGCTCAACAACTTTACATGTATTATTTATCACGATTCATTCTCTGATTTTTGGGGATAAAATACTTTTATCTCACTTTCACATTTATATAAAGAGAGCACTGCCCTCACTTCCACGTCGTGCTACATTCCTGCTAATTAACAAGTCCTTGCATCAAAATAAGAATTAATATAAGGTTCTTCTTCACCTGAATTCAGGGTCCGTTGTGTCTCTCTGTATATTACTCTTCTACGCTGACTGCAGCCACAACATGCAGTCAAGTTTTCTATGAGCGGAGCACGTATTTTAAATGTCAATAGCTGATTATGCTCATTTAATTGTTGGAAGCCAAAATCGTGATTAAAATGTGATTCATTAATTAGTTTTCTCCTATTATTTGTGAGAGGTGACTTTAACGTGTTTGTCAATCACAGGTCAGTGTGAGCTGTAGAAGCTCCGTCCACATCGGTACACCTCCTCCTGGGAGATACACACGTAAACAACACATCATTTAATGGCCCTTAAAACTCCTTTACAACCATTAAAGAAAGGTTGCTGCAGTTTTTTCAATGCTATGCCCATTAATCCATTTTCTATAATTGTGTTCACAATCTTATAAAAAAAAATAGTTTGTATAAGAACAGCAATGTGTAAGAAAACATAAATGATTCATAACACAGAAGAGCTTTTCTTTCATGATGCAATCATTTCAAAAAAACAATTATTTTGTCCAGATGGTGGCTTCCTCATTTTGGAAGAAAGGACTTCAAAGGCTCTGATCTCAAATTGTTCAGATCATTAACAGGCTGACTTCTTCTGTTGAGTCATTATACACACTTTTATCTTAAAACGACATAAAACAACAACAGCAGCTGGCAGATTTTAGGTCAGTGGAAACATAATTCAGTTCAAAGTCTTTGTTCTTCTGCTCATTATCTCAAAACTGGTTTACAAGACTTAGTTTTCCAGTCAAATAATATCTTAAACAGCATAACCTATAGAGCTGGGTGAATTAACGCCTTAATACGACAACATTCATAATAAAAATGAGAGTAATAGTTAGCTCTAGGTGTTTACACACAGGAAACTGGAAAAATTATCATTACTAGTGCGGATATGATGACCGGGTAGAGGTAGAATAGAAGAGTGAACTATTTAAGACATACTCTCAGCTAGAGTATATCACGATATCCAACATCCTAGATAATACAGTATCTTCTTTCAATACTGTATTGATATTATAGTGATGGGTGACACATTAAAAGGAAAATTGAGAATAAATGAGTGAAGAAACATAATGAATAACGAACGTGACTACAGTAGATAAGTCTCATAAGCCAGTTGCAGCATCCAGAAATGACCCCATCCCTCCCTCCCAACCCCATCTACAGCCCACCCCTCTACTATTACTGCTATGATCAGAGAGGAGTGGAGAGGAGGCTGCTTCAGTAGTAAAACTGCCACAATCCCCTGCTTCATCCAGTCTGCAAGCACAAAATCCATAGACAAATATGTAATATTGTAGAATATTACATTATTACCAGGCTAGAAAAAGTGATGTGATAAAAACATACATTTCCACAGATGAGCATGTGGCATCTGTATCGGAGCAGTACAGTAAAGACATGTCAACTCTGACTTCCATCTGGCGATTATAAAGGCAAACCACTGCAAACAGACGCACAGTATCCAGCTGTATTTCCATTCAAACTCCCCATTTAAGCCCCTATCTTATCATTCAACCTCCACTACTGTGTACAAAGAGAAAACTGACCCTTAAAAAGGACGCGTGTCAGGTTAAAATGATATAATGGAAACAGCAATGAACAGGGTCGCGAACGGTGCGTTTACTCTCCACTACATCCATCGTAGTGACCGCCAGTTACTCTCTGTCAAGTGTCAAATGTCCAAACTATTTCATATATATATAAACATGTGTGGGAAACCAGCAGCAGTTGGTACTCACCTACAAGAGACCGTGAGTTCAACTTTAGTGGCAGGTATCGCAGCGGTGAAAGGGTCTGCGTCCCCAATACACGCCATATTCATCGAGCCGCTGGTCGATCACAAACCGCCCCGTATCCAGCGCCTAAGCGGCGGCATGGGAAGAGCAGGGAGAAGAGGAACAATTGGGGAGAATAGAAATGAAGCCTTGCTAATAAAGACAATAAACCGTTTGTTTCTGGAAGCACCAGAGAGAGAGAGAGAGAGAGAGAGAGAGAGAGAGAGAGAGAAAGAGAGAGAGAGAAACGCGGACGCGGAGCTGCGGACGCGGAGCTGCAGCGCGCCGGAATCGCGTCTCTGTGCGCCTCGGTGCTCCGGAGGAGAGAGGACGGTGTGGAGGGGAGGGAAGACACACATACACACACACAGAGGTTGCACACGTTGTGGGAGTGTACAGTATTTATCCAGTTGTAAACACCAAAAAGCTTGACAAAGATAAATGATGATTCCTCTTTTCTCTTTATAAATTAGTTCAGAAGATTACGATTAGGGTCAAGATTCAGGGTTTGAGAGTTGGATTTGGTATTAATGTGGAGGGGAAAGAGTTCCAACGGTCAAATGCAGTTTATTTTAAAGTTTGGTTGTGGAATTATTAGTTAACATAAACTTTAAAAAGCATAACAAACAGCTAAATACAGGACAGACACGCTAACGGCTGAAACTGTACTTTCTAATGTACCGCCATTAGCATGTCATGCTACATGCTAGCTAACCGTCAAAAGATACCAGCCAAGTTTGAAAAACGCTTTAAAACTTACCATTATTCAGACGATATTTCCAGAATCTTCAAAGATTCTTCTAACCAATTGTAGGAAAAAATATTTCGTTTGCTACGCGATAAAAAAAGAAGAAGATTTTTAACCAGTTCCCTAAAGTTGTGACTCTTCCCTCTTCCGGCGGGCCGCCATCTTTGTTTTGGAAAAGCAGGAAACAAACATGTTCAAAATAAAATGTTTTTTATCAGTTAGCGGAAGGATGGTTAAAAGTCTTTTTGGATTCCGAAAAGACATTCAGAACAATGGTAAATGTTTTTTAATACCTTCTGGGATTTTCAACCATCCTTTAAAATATTAAAGTAATTGAGATGAAAAATGGCGAAGGAAACATCTGTGGTGGAGTATAAATGCAATGTAATAAAACTAACAGTGTAACTTATAAAACACTTTATTCTCACCATAGCCTCCTCCAACAACTGTCAGGTATAAAGGTGTGTCAAATGAGCTGAGGCCACGTGTCAGAGCCAAATGACAAAGAGCACCTGAGGAGCAAAACCAACTCAATTAACCAGCCCAGCATGAAACTGAGAGCTAAAAATGGGAATATGGTTGTCAGCTTCAATTAGTCTGAAGAAATAGACAGAAAGTTCATCCTGCAGGTCAAACACCTGTTAGATTTGCCAATTAAAGAGCCCTGTGTTTTCTGTGGGGGGGATATTGTTTTCATTGACTTGCATGTTTGCATGTTTCATGTCATATAGAGCAGTGATTCCCAGCCTTTTTGTCCTCAAACCCTTTAAACCACAGTATAGTTTAGTGAAAGCAGGAAAGAAAGTCAGTTATGTCTCCTTTGTCTCCTGTTAATAATCCTGCGAGCCCTATTCTGTAACCTCAGTATGGGTCACGACCCCCAAGTTAACTGCTAAATATACATACTGTAGTTTGTCCACTAACTGATACATTTAGATATCAGATTGTGGGGTATGTTTTATTATTGCTGTGTCACTATTCCCTTGTTATTGGGATTTATTTTTGGCATCTTGTATTTTATTGATACAGTGTTGAGATCAAATGATTTTGACTATACATTACTACTTTTTGAACCTTTTCCATCTTTAAAACCAAACCAAAATAACATACAAAATAAGTCTGTGGGCATACTAACAATATATCTGGAAACGTAAAAATCCCAAACCATGGACTTGCTACAACCCTATACCAGCTATAACTCTCTGTTGTTATCACAGAGCTCAAACCGCAATCTTTCTGCATTTTAGTATCTCACCCAGTCACATTTTGGATGAAGGAACTGAATGTGGCTTTGACAACTTCATTTCAGTGCCTAAAATCAGCGCCTGGCAATTTGTTCAACAAAAAAAAAACGTCCACAGGATGATCTGAATCCAAATTTCCTCAAAGACATTAGGAAAAAAATGAAAAAGTAATGGATGACCTCTATGAATTCATTTAATTTAGTCTTTTAATGGTATTTCAGTCCTGGAGACTGCTGAGTGGCGGTTACATCTTTTCCCTGTTAAATACATCAACTGCTGGAAACACCTTGCTTGCAAAAGTGAAAGAAATCCACCCATTCTGCTTCATGCCAGGAATACAGATGACGTTTGAAATCCTAATCAAGTGCGAACACTCTCAGCTTCACACATTTAACGACTGTTTTGCAGTTGTTGACAGGTACCATGTGTTCTGGATAAGGTCTGTTGGGATTTTAAGAAACTAAAGTTAATAATCATCAGTATATTAACACTTTGTTCTTGTGATTCTGAAAAACAACCACAGCTCTGTTGGCTTTATATATTCAGTGCAAACTGACGTGGAGGTAAGAGTCAAACTCCATGCACCAAAGACTCATGCCTTTTTAAGATATTATTAGCAGCCAGCAAGAAAGCTGTAACATGAAAGTTCAAATTCAAAGGTTTTATTGAAAGTCCATTGCCATGAAATGTGCATGCACCTGAAGATGAATTGTAACAAGATTGGTAACTTTGATTTTACTTAAAAACTAATAAATGTTCCATCAGCCTCAGCTGTACTTTGTGTTTAAGGCTCATTACCAAATGTCAGCATGCTAACACACCTGTTAAATATCAACATGTTAGCATGCTGACAGCATTTAGCTTTAAGGCAATACCGCTGTATTTGTATAGAACTTTTCAAACAAATTGGCTTAATAGGGGGGAAAAAAGATACACAATTAAAAAAAACAAAAAAATGAAATCAATCAATCAATTTCAGAAAATGACATTTTTAGCAGCACTCTGTCTTACATGGCTGGATCCTCTTGGTTTTTAGGTTAATAACAGATTGTTTGACATTTTAGGCCTGTAAAAATATTAAAATTGAAACAATTTATAGAAGGTCAAAGCAACATGTGATGAGGTCATAAGTAGTGCTGTTTTAATGTTAAGGGGTCACTACTAACACGATGCTGCACAGCTACATTTTGATCACTCGGAGGGTTCGTACATGTCAGCCCTCAGAAAACGCCTGGACACACATCTTTATATAACCACGAAAGGGTCTAACCATGATTAAACATTTTAGCAATTAGCACGAAGCACCACTGCGCCTGAGTACTTCCTTGCAGAGCTGCTTAGCATGGACACTTAGTCTACTTTCAATCTGTTTTGTTGCGCTGAGAGCGGAGATCATTTAGACTCTAAATGTTCTCCGCCTTTCTTCAGTCCAATATGAGCTCCACACAGCAGCCGAGGGAGTGATCCAGATGAAGTGGTGAGGTGATGATTTAGAGAAGGCTTTGTCCACCTCCTGACAAATGAGCCTCGATATTGGCAACTATTTTATCGACTCTTCATTGGGTTTATTGGCTTGTACTTCCTCCCAGATAAATTAATAAACTTCCTTCGCTTTTGTTAATAAGTCTTTGGAAATCCATATTGGCCATGAAATCATTAATACTTTCAGGAGTACACATTGATTGAGGCAGTATTTAAAAATCCTTTGAAGCTTTTATTAATTTCTTCTGGGGTGGGAGGAAGGTTCATTCTTTAATATCTGAATATGAAGCTCGAGTTGAGCAAGTAGTTTGACTTTAATCAAAATGCTTGCATGACTTCAATGTGGGTTTAATCCCTTACATTTTAAAGTACTTTTTGCTTTAAGCTGCCAGTGTATCTGGACTGACAGAACTGTATTATATTCATGCCTCACTGCCACAAATAGATTTCAAATTATCAGAGTGTGAAGCTGCTCTAATGACTGTCTCCTCAATCTCCCTTCTCTTAATTTGCCAGCAAGAAGTCTTGCTGTGATAGATGCGTGGAGTTTTTATAAAACGTGTTAACATCCTCAACCCTGCCTGACCCACTGGTGGATCTGTTGTGCAGGTGTTCGAACCCACAGAACTTTACACTGAACTCGTTAAGATCTCAAACTTTCAAAATATATTAAATACAATTCATTATAAATGATATTCTCATTTCATGTAATGCTGTCAAAATACAGTATAGTATACGTTAGAGCTGCAACTAAGATTTATGTTCTTAATTCATCGATTGGTAAAACATCACTAGTACCCAAGGTGACACTCAACTGTACAAACCCAAAGATATTCAACTGTGATGCAAGACAAGATAAACAAATGATCACTTTTGAGACGCTGAAACCATCAAATGTTTGGCAATTCTGCTTGAAAAATGACTGAAACGATTATGTTTGTTCCAATTTAAGGTAAAGTAATTGAGGGAAATAGTTTTAGGGGTTTGCATGATTTTTACTTTTGGAACTGGTAACACAACAGAAACACGTGACAAGAATGGCTTTCAGACCCAAAACAATGTTGTTATTTTCATCAAATATCAGCACAGAGCCCTTAATTAAAGCTATGTATGAACGGAACCCACCCATTGACATTGTTCAGTGTATAAAGGGTCTGGCAAATGTAGTTTGTGCTGATGCAAGTCAAACTGTGTCTCTAAGGGGCGGAGACCTGCTCAGCAGTGAGCAGCAGGGCTCAGGGCAAAAATATGCACATCTCTGCATCTTGAGAAAACAGCTGGTCGTGCGGTTTTTAAATGAGGATTAATAGACTTACATCAAAGAAAGAAGCTACTGGCCAATGAGCACGTGGCGTTTGTGAGAGGGTCAGCAGGCGTTGCAACATTGGTGACGGCTTCGTTATTGTGATTTAAAGACTTTACTCACGTTGGGGGACTCGTGGCACAAAGTGAAAAGTACTTCTGACATGACGTCAGTGTCATCCACACAGTAACGTTCACAGCAGGTGTCCGGTGATTGGTCCTGCGTGTCCAACAGCCCTGCAGATTTATGATGCAGACCCTGATGCACTCCCCCTCCCCCCTCCTTCTTATTAGCCACATTCCTAAAATGTCAGAGCAAGTATTTGTGGACATCGACAGCTCTGAGGATTACTTAGTGTCGCTGGTCAGTCCTGTAGATGCTGCTGCTGCCATCTTCTGGTCACTGCTTCAAACATCTGAAAGCAATACTCGTTTCCTCACTTAAATCACCATCTGCTTTACAAAAAAGTAGCTTCACCTTCAGCAAACAGGTGTGTAAGAAACAGCAACGCTGAGAAATTAGACCAGGAGATTAAAGAAATAGGAATGAAGCGCTCTCAACAGCAGGGCTTGGAGGTTGTGTGCACACGCATGATAATCGTTCTAGTCTTGTGTAAAGATTTAAGATATTGTGGGGGAACCTGAAGAGACATTTCAGGTTATGAGATCCCCAAGAACAGCAACATACTGTATCTCTGATTACTCACAGAATAAGTGGCTTAAAGAAATAACATGAATCTCTTAAAATCTATTGGTTGTTGGTAAAACAAAAGGAATTTGTTGATTTTCTCCTTGTCTACAAATAAAAAGTGAAACGAAAATAAGGGCAACACTTTATTTGCATGCAATGTTTAACACATGCTTTGTAACACAACATCATGTTGTTGTGAGCAGATATAACTGTTTATTAATGTTTTTGTCAACAACAATAACTCCTTTGGGCGATTCTGGTGTATGTATAAAGACAATAAAGTCAAAGTTGTAACCAGAGCGCAGACCTCCCCCAGGGCCATGCCCTACCTTGCTATGTTAACAAAAGAATATAATTTGTGCATCTGCTCCAAATTGTGATTGGTTCTTCCTCGGCTCCTGGTAAATCCTTCCACCAAGTTCCTTGATAATGGCGCTGGTAGTTTTCCTGTTATCCTGCTCACAAACCAACCACACTGAAAACATAACCTGCTTGCAGAGGTAATAATGATAGAAGTTTTAATTGTTAACACACTCACTCTTCAAAATGTCCTTAAAGTGTGTTATAAACCCTTTATTGAATGTTAAAATTCTGCTTATAGATGCTACAGCGGGGGACTGAGAGTGAAGTGTCACCAAAACAAGATATTAAGAGCTGAATATCCAAAAACAAGGAAATCCAACAGAGAGAAATACAAATGAGAAACTACTTTTCTTAAGAGAGTTGTAGAAAATGATAAAAATGAGACATTTAACTGGAGATATTAAAGTAACCAACCTGCATTCACATTAACAGGACTAATACGTCTTTAAATGACACAAGAAACAGAGTTGGTTGTTTTTGACAGATGGCGTTTATTCTCACCAAGGCATCTGACATTAGAATCGCTATAGAGTCCGCCATTTGGGAATGGCTACTAAAACTCCAGAGTGGGAACGCCCGGGATATGTGGAACAGGGACAGCATAACAAAGAAAAAAAAAAACTAACCGTAGGCCACTAAACACAATCCGACGCCATTGGAGGAAAAGCTGCGTCCGAAGCTTTAAAGCTCGTGCGTCTTCCCGCTGGTTCTCTCGGCTCTCGTGTGAGGCATCCGATCGGTGGTCCCACAAAACTAACATTCAGTCAGATTAATTATTTTTTAAATACATTGTTTACATACATTAGATATGTACTTGGATAATGCCTACAACTGCCGTTTCACCAAACATTCAGAAGTGACAGCACACAATCGCGACAGACACGTCAGTTACATGAGGGAGACCACGAGCGTCTCCGGGAAGGCCCCGCAAGGATCAGAACGTCAGTCGACGTGGTTACGCTCACAACACAGGCAGAGCCTGAAGGCCTCTCCTCTCCAAAAAGATACCATTACATTTATATACATACACATTGCTCGGTAGTGAGCGGACCTCACCCGGAGTCCTTGACAAGAAGCCCTCTTATAGGGTTGAGAGAAGAAGGTGAGCACACGACGTAGCAGCATGGGGGTAACACGACGACTCAGTAGTGTAGGTTCAGTGAGTGTTAACTGCAACATGTGAAGAGTGAACATACGCTTTTACATACGATGTAACGTGAACAACAAGTGTAGAATATCCTCAAACGCTGAACCTGCTCACATTTACGAAGGATTAAGTGCATCTCAAAGACTAACTGTAGGTTTCACAAGTGCTCAAAAGTTAAAAGGAATAGTCTGACATTTTTGGGAAATACGCTTTCTGCTAAAGAGTAAGACGAGAGGGTCGATACCAGCTGCAGCCAGCAGCGGTAGCATAGCTTAGCATAAAGACTGGAAGTGGGGGGAAACAGCTAGCCTGGCTCTAGCGAAGGTAATAAAATGAAGTCAATATCTTTGTCCAATCCATATAAAAACCAACGTAAAAGTAACACTTGAGTTGGGAAAAGAAGTTAAATAGTCTGGCACATAACCGCAAATTGTATTTATAACCCGTTGGTTTTTGTACATATTAAACAAACACGCTATATCATGTTAGCGTCAAACGAGCCAGGCTAGCAGTTTCCCCCTGTTCCCAGTCTTTACTGTATGCTAAGCTAACCAGATGTGGGCTGCAGCAAAATGATCGTATTTCACCAAAATGTCGAACCTTTGCTTTAGAGTGAGAGTCGCTGTACAGCGAGTTCTGTGCAGGACAGCAAAGACGACACGTTTGCACAATTTTGTCCGCTGATGATGAACAGCTGCAGAAAGTGAGGAGCACAAAAGCAGGAGAGGGAAGTTAAGGGGAACGGTGATTTGTCTTTTTCACACACATTAAAGCCACTTTTGTTATTTGGGGGGGGGGGGAGGAGCGTGGGGGGGCATTGGTTCTGCTTCGAGTGCAGAGAAAGATCTAAACAATCCCAAGAAACTGGAGAACTGGGTGGTGGAGACCAGCTGCCAACCCGTTAGCTGCTGCCACACCTTTCTCCTCCGATACTCTACGTCTATTTATTTCTAATTTAACACGGCTCCCCTCCTCCTGGTAATGTGTCTGCAGGTGTACTTTATCCTGGCACAGCGCTGAGCAGCAGCTTCTACGAGTCGTGGTCAAGTCTTAAATAAGCGTCTTGTGAGTCATGATCCACGGTGACATGTCGTCTACAGCGCACAATAACTAAAACTGATTAGCACGACGCTCTGAGCACACAGAGGCGAAGTAAATAATGATTGTGCTAGTTTCTGTGGAGATGAGATTACTTTCCTGCTGGCTCAGTCATAAAGGTTACATGGCATGGAAGGTAAGTGTTTTTAGGAGTCAGCGTTGGGCTTGAGCAGTTAAGGTCAAAGTGCAGGGCAGCAGCATCAGAAGATGCCGCGAGTGTCCTTCCATCAGTTACTGGCCACCTCGTCCGCATTGTCAACCGCCTCTGAAGTGCTGTCCAGTCCACCACGAGCCCGCCAGATCTTCACAGTCCGGTCACTGGAAGACAGGAGCATGAAACAGCACAAAACTTTGGTCAATGTTTTTATTTCTTTCTGCTCTCATTTGACATTTTCTGGCTCCTCTGCCTCTGAACTTCAAAACTGCAATAACCACGAGATAAATGTAAAGAAAAGAACAACAATCTCAAAATGTATCCTAAATCTAATCAAAGCAGGGACACGGAGAGACATGGCGTCTGGTGGTGTGACTCACTCGGAGGCGGTGAACAGATGGCTGCTGTTGGTCGAGATGCCGTTGATGGGGCTCTCGTGACCCTTCAGCTCCCCCAGAGTCCCCAGTGTGTCTGTGTGCCACAGCTTGAGCACCCCACCTCTGCAGCCGCTCAGCAGGGCCGGGGACCCGGGGACGACACCCAGCGCACAAACCCAGTCACGATGGGCGTTCGGGACTTGCTGTTGGAGAGAAGGAATACAAAGGTTTAAAGGTCTCTGAGCAGAGAACGTTTAGACCAATACAATTCATTTAAATGAGTTTTGTGTTCCAGTCTTCGGGTAAACGGTTTCTAAACCTTCCCGAGTCTGTGTTTCATGTCATATTCGATTATTTTAATGGTGGGAAAGCTTTTGAAACAGCATGTTGGCAACATTTTTTAATTTCCCGTCTTTTCCAGGCCGACATCCTTCAAGCTGCCAAGTTAAATCTCATCCTCTGACTTTACAAACACATCAGAGGAAAATAAGTTTGTTGACGCAGAAGAGCTGATCGGCTGCAGATTTATGTGATGCATAAGAAATGAGAATTATCACTTGTGAGCTCATGGAAGTCAAGTCTTTAAACGTACACTGAATGTAAAGTATTGTATTATCATGTTTATACATTTCAGTTGTTATGCACCAGACTTCCATAAAAACAAACAAACATAAGGTCTGTTCCAACGCTCAGCTCCTCAAAATTGAACTTAAAACTTTGTTTTCATCTGCTTTTTATTCAAATCTCAATTTTTAAGTTGTTTTAATGTGTTTTAGTGAAAACAACTATATTATTAGTTTATATACATACGATGCTTTTTTCTTTTATGCATATCTCAGTCTTAATATCTTTCCATGTGTTATGTAAAGCGCTTTAAATTCCCTCATTGTTCCTTCACTTAAAACCCCTAAATACTTTCATGGCATCCCTTCTCATCAGTCTCCTCGGTCCACCTTTGTCTCCATCTACCATCTCACTCGTCCCGTACCTGCAGCAGGTCTTTGCGGTCCAGGTCCCACTTCTTGATGCCGTTGTCTCGAGAGCCGCTGAAGAGGATATCCCCCTGGACCACCAGGGACTCGATGCCGTCGTAATGCGGAGGTTCAAAGTTGTGTGTGGGGCCGATGCTCCCCAGAGATCCTTCGGTCACGTCAAACAGCTGCAACAACCCGAACACTGCACGTTAGATGCGAGTTACAGACACGGTAACTTTACAGCTACAGCTGCTCTTTATCTTCAAAGAGAGTGTTCGTATATATTAGTTTTATAATACTGAAGGTAATCCTGCATTATGGAGAATAAAAGACACTTATGTAAAAAAAAAACTACAATTACGATCGATCATTGACATAAAGATTAAAATGTAAAAACAATTACAAGTAGAAGATGGGAGATTCAAGATTCTAAAATGTCAAGAAAGTATAAATTCATTATTTAATAGGAGGTGCACTAAAACTAAAAAGCAGTTTTTCCAAATTTCAGACAAGATCGTGGAACATGACGCAAGAGCCAGTCAGTCGAGTGATGAAGCAATTCATGGTCATCATCAAATGTTTAATCTCACTGGAAACACTACGAGCATGAGCCTGTGTGACTGCAGGACATAAAGAGGCGATGGATCACTGGAAACACACCTTGATGTAATGATCTTTGGACCCGGAGATCACCAGGTCTTGGTTGTTTCCAGACTGATCCACAGTCAGACACATCACCGGACCGAGGTGACCAGTAAGTTTCCCTGTGGATGCAAATCTGACAAAGAGGGAATCACACGGAACATGAGCACTAAATCCATTATGCAGTTTCACAGTGTGAAGTCTTTAAACTCAGCCCCTCTGGTTACCTTCGTAGATCCCAGACTCGGACTGAGTTGCCGGCGGCGGCGTACAGAACTGTCCCGTTTGGGTTGAGAGCGATCTGGTTGATCTGGTTCTCTCCTGCTGGGATGGTGACCGTCCGGCTGGTGTTGGACGCACACACTTCCCCGGCATTAACCTGCCCAGACGACCTGGAGACACACGGATGACACATGTAAGAATCTGCAGAGGTGTTCCCACACATGAAGAGGAAGACCGTTCAAATACTTCTTAAAGTTCATTTCGAAAGATAAAGCTGCTTCTGTCACAAGGTAACTAAAGCCAAATGACTGTGCTGAAGATAGGAGGACGGAGACGTCACACTCACGTAAGTGTTCGGATGCACTTGGCCGAGTCCCGGATGTCCCAGACTTTGATGTAGGAGGTGGAGACGGTGAAGACCAAACTGGAGCTGTAGCGGACTGACACCACGTTGTTGGGGTGACCGGCCAGGGACATTATCTCCTGACCCGTCACCAGATTCCACACCTTACAGGTCCGGTCTGCAGGAAGACACACAGGCGATCATCTCAAGCTCAGGATTAAGAGTGAAAACACAAATAATGATAACAAAGAAAGAGGCCGTTAAAGAAAACAACAACAACTCCAATCTAGTTGATTGCCAATATATTTACCTCCATTTATCATCATAAAAAGCTCCTTCACCATCAGAGCTTCACTGCATGTACAATGTCATCTCATTCCTTCGCCTCATTTATCCACCCACTGTGCATGTGACAATCTTAATTAATCCCTGTCAGCTTTTATTTGCGTCATATAAAATGATAACAGCAGAGTGTAATGAATTAGCCGTGTCGTAACAAGCAGACAAGTGAGGAATACCGATGAGAGGGAGGAATTAAGAGTGAATAGGGGAGGAAGGAGGAAGGATTGTGGGTATTAACCTTTGGATCCCGTGAAGAGAAGGTCATCAGTGCAGTCGATGCAGAGAACAGCTTTACTGTGTCCCTCCGCCACGTGGACGCACTGCAACGTCGCCGACCGGCTGCTTTTAGTGGCTGGCACCGGGCTAATGACGCCCCTGGAAAACACACGCGTAGATCACCATCAAAAGGTGCAGCCTGGACGTAAATATGTCTAGTAATCTGAGTGCAGATAGAAATGACACCCCACACAACATGCACAGCATGCAGCATCCGTGGCTGATCAGCACGACGCTGCAAATCAAAAACAGAAAAGAGGGGAGAGGAACAGTCCGAAGACAAATGAGGAGACAGAGGCACCTTTACTGTGCTGAAGAGAGAGTCCAACGATATCCCCGCAGGAGCCTTTCCAGCCCATAATAGATTAAAAACACCCAAGGAGACAAAGACAGATGATCCTTGGGAAATCGGCGGCGGCGGATCATCAGGGACCGAAGGTTCAAGAGAATCACAGAAACTCGATCACTAATTGTTTGTGTTGACAACACATTGGCATCTGATAGTGTAATTGTACAATCACTACTCTGCAGCAGTTGTAACCATCAGCACACATCAGCGGAGCAGCAGGGTGATGAGCTGATGGTGCAGCGCTGATCCAGACGTCGATATTCAGGAGTTCTCAATGAATAAGCTTTAAAAAGGCCTGTTGTGTGGAGAACACGAGGCTCGCTGGAAGGAAAGGCTAATGAACAGAGTATTGAGGGTTCAGGCTCAACAGCAGGACTAAGCTTTACAACATGACACTGTTTGGGTTTATTGTAATTCCCTATTGATCCCAGAAAGGACAAACTTTTTTAAACCACGTTAACTGTTCACGGTTAATGTGGTGGGATCAAACCACCGGGAGGATCTGATGAAATCACAACCAAGTGTTGGAATATGTGGAGGTCAAGAATCCACACCGCGTGCGTCTGCGGTTCCCTGGACAACAGAAGGTAACATTTGAGTGACTCGTGTGGCAGATAAACACAAGACGTTGCACTTGGCCGGCTCGGGGAGCGGAGGGGAAACAGAACGCAGCATGTGGTTGGACGACAGGTGGAGACGTCCTGCAGAGGAAGAGAGGATCCGATATTCCTGAGACCTGATTAGCTACTAGCTTAAAACACAAATGACTTCCTGTTCTTATTAAGTTTGTTCTGTATCAGGTACAACTTCAGGAAGAGCTCATTCCAGAGTGAGATAATGTGCTTTAAAGAAGGGGGAGTTATTTTAAGAACACAATAATGAAACTTAATGTCACTCCTGGTATCCAATGAGCACAGAGGACCATACCAGTGGTGTAGCGTGACTTTAAATATTCTCTACCTTCCATGCAGCCATTGTTTTCCGGTCGTACCAGCACCGGAGAAAAACATTTAGTTATCGTCACACGGGCCGTCTACAATCACTTCCTATTTGCAATCTAGTGCTCTGCCATTTATTTTAGGCTCCAAATTCACATTACCTTTGCTGGAAATGTCACAATGCATGCTTTCAAGTTGACATAATGATGAGAAGGGTCTGAAATCTCAGTGTGCTACAACTTATAGAAGAACTACAAACGGCAAAATGCAAAGAAACTAACACCATTTGAATCGGACACCTTCTGGCAGCTGACTTAAGTACTTGAATGCACCATAGGGAAGACAATGGTTTAGGACACTTTGTACTGACGCGATGTGCATTTATATCTATCACTAAATGACTTTGACTACAAAACAACAATCAAAATGATAACAGCTACCGTGGGAAAGCTAGTTATTATAACCAAAATCCAAATGTGTGGGTCATATCTGCATTAACAGAAGATATCGACAGTAAATTGGGAAATAAGATTTTGCTGTGCTCCCGCTCATCATCCTTCCCCGGCTCTGATCCGACTCTCTGGCAGGCTCGTGTCATTTTCACTTATCTCTGGTTCTTACTTATCCTGCAGGACGTTTGCAGAACGCCCCAGAGACCCTGTCATACGGCTAAACGCGGCGACGAGGTTACTGGGAGGAGCGGTACGGGAGAGAGGAAGTGGTGGGTTGCTCTTCAGCGTCCTGATGACTTGTGCTGTGGAGGAAGACAGCAGGGTTGCCAATTAAGCTGCAGCATAATTAAAGCGTGTGCTAAGCTGTTTACACACTACTGGCAGGAGTGTGGGAGGACTGCAGGGAGGCAGAAGGGAGACGCATATGCTTCATTCACGTCATATGGGAGCAACTGTCAACTCGACGAGGGAAGTCTTCATGCGTTCAGATTCATCCGAAGCTGCGAAGAAGACATTACTGAGGTTTCTGTTCAACGTCCTTTATTGTCCAGTCGTGGAAGTTTAGTCTCGTGGTCAGATTCATGTCTGTCTTTACGATCTGCTCTCAATGAAGGAAAACAAACCATCCTCTATATGTCCGTGCAATCAAAATGATTTATTCTGATGCATGCAAATGAATAAATCACGCTGCACTGTAACGGCGACCTCTGAGCGCAGGAAGCGAGACAAACTGAGTAGTGCAGTGTAAATCTAAGATGGTCAATGTTCCTTGCCATATGACGAGTGCAGTTAGTATACAATATAACTTGTACACACGGTCCGTGCAAAAACTATTTAGTTGCACCGCCTTTAGCTTTGAGTACGACACGCATCCGACATCGTCTCGATGAGCTTCTGCAATGTCACAACATTTATTTCCGTCCAGAGTTGCATAAATTTATCGCCAAGATCTTGTATTGATGATGAGAAAGAGGCACGAGGCGTGATGGTGCGTCACTTCACCCTGACGCGCCCGTCACTCTGGATTCATCAGACCACATGACCTTCTTGCTCCAGAGTCCGATCTTTATGCTCCCCGATTAGCCTCGCTGATGCTTTTCTTACGGCTACACAGCTGTTGACTTCCCTTCGCATTGTGCGTGTGCAAATATTCTTACTTTCACTATTACACATAGCCGAGAGTTCTGCTGTTGATTTCTTACGATATGATATTTATAAGAGTTTTCCCCCCGAGCACATTTCTTCCTGAAGACGATGGTTCACCAGGTTTTAATAATGCGTTGGACAGTTCTTAGTCGTTTCATCTCCTTAGTAGTTTTCTTTGCTTGATGCAGGCCGATAATTTGACCCTGAAACTGATTCACATCCTTCCCACGACCACAGGATCAGTCTTCCCACATGGTCGTTTAAGAAATGAGAAGCTACGCACCGCATCAGCTCGGGTTAAATAACTTGTTGCCAGCGTAAACATATTAATCACTGCAGTAATTATCCAATGGAAGCGCTCACCGATGTGCTCAGTTAAATCCAGGTGGTGACATCATCATCATCACTCTCACCGCCCGAGTGGAAGTAAATGTTGTTTCAAGGTGGCAAACAGAACATAAGATTCTCAACTAATAAAGTAATGTACCGTCTTCCAGGGTTATAGATGTTGAGACGGCACGACAGGAACTAGAAACATTTGCAACAAATTGTTTTCACGTCTCACTCACAAGAATCGACTGATCAGACGGAGAGACGGAGAGAACAGAGACTCTTCAATTAAAATGTGCATCATGAGTAGATGAGCAGCAGAAGTTGAACACTGAATTGGAGTCAGAAATACTTAAAGAGAAAACCAAGTAAGGTAGGAACAATGTGACTTTAAATTCAGCAGAGAACTCGGCAGGTCAAAGGTTATCACACCAGGCGCAGAGCGTGTTTCATTTGGTTGAGACCACATGCTTCTTCAAAGCAGGAAACCGAGAGAAGTATTAGTTGTGTGTGTGTGTGTGTGTGTGTGTGTAGAGTGGTGAAATTATTCTGCTTTCTCCGGCTTTGCAGCCACAATGTCGGCAACAAGCTCTTACTGTTTAATCTCCTTGACCTTTGCCCTGTCAGCCGCTGCGTGCGCCTTGTCAAAGGTCTTCCTGCGAGAGAGCGGGGAAGGCTCCGGTGCTCGCTTTTCCACCCCTGACGAAGTTCTGGAGCCAGAACTGATCGTTTCAGTTTCATTAAGTTATCCACAGACAACACAAAGAAACAATATACAAAAATAATGATAAAACAACAGAAGGGATGTGAAACAAACATAAAATAATGGCAACCATGAGGAGATGAGCATGCAGTCCACACAGGAACACACGTTACCTGAGATTTAAAGTCCCAACACTGTGGTGGTTCTTCGCCAAGCTCATGTTTAACTACTGAGGACACTGTGGATGTTGTGCTACACTCAAATATAATTATTTTACTTTATTTGCTGATGGATCATCGTCAGCCAAGGCTCTTTACATACAAGTCAATGTGCACTTTAAAGCAAGGACTTCCACCAGCCAGGTAAAGCAGTCTGGTTAGTATTATCGCTCTCAGTTTAACTGAATTAGAAAGGCAGATTTAGCAGGAGACAGTAATAAATCAGCCATGCACATGTTAATATTGGCTGCTCTCTACATGCCTCTATCATCCGTAGGAAGGTATGGTCATTTGATGTAAGGATGCTCATGAATAATGTGAAACAGAATTACCTAAAGCAGAGGATGTAGCAGCAACATCAAACATGCAGGAAGGAAGGAAGGAGTAACGGTCGTGTTAGTAACAGAGTGCCGGGCCTGGACTTACATGCTGCCCATTTTAGAGGAAAAGCCGGGGGAGAGAGCTGCGTAGTCCCTGACTGATGAGCCCGACGACTCCATGTCTCCTCCCCCATCTGGTGTTTCAGCTAGCGGCAGCATCGGACTGGAGAAGTCTGCGGACGGAGCGTCGGGGGCGGAGTCACTGTTTGCGTACAGCAGCTCCATCTGAGTGGTCGTCCTCCTGCGAGCCTGAAGAGCGCAGAGAAGTGGAAATGAAGTACTTGAGGAAATACTGCGGTTATAAGAGCACGAGGTTATAAACACTTTGATACCTTGTTTCTTGTTTTGGTCTCTCCACAGAGTTTCATGAGATCTGATGTCAAGGTGCTGAAGGGAATACAAGAGTTTTATATGACAGTATTAATGAACAGATTAACTTTTTGTAAAAAAACACACAGTATATATATATATATATGTAATATCTATAATAATATATATATATATATATATAAATAATATCTATATATATGTAATATCTATAAATAATATATATATAAATAATATCTATATATCTATATATATCTATATATATACATATATCTATATATAATATATATATATATATATATATATATATATATATATATATATATATATATATATATATATATATATATATATATATATATATATATATATATATATATATATATATATACATACAACAACTCCTCATATAACATAAGCATATAAGATAAATACAATAAAAATATAAAACAAGGCAACATAAAGGTAAAAAATAAAGATAATGTAACATTAACATAAAGTATAAGATAACATTAACACAATAAAACATAAAATAATGTAACATAAACACAACATAAATAATAACCCCACAGAACATAACATTAACAAACACAATAACATATAAACAGAAAATAATGTAACATAACATAACAAACGTACTTTCCGTCTGCAGAAGGACTCTGTGCAGACTCATCACTGCTGCTGTCGTCCCCATTTTCTGTGGAACGAGATCAATGAATAAGATTAAAAACTCTCTCGGCCAATGAGATGACTGCTTATGACTTTCTAAAATGGTTCTTAGCGAGTACACTTTGCCTGCGACTAAATCATTTATCACTTTGCTCACTCTCACTAACGGATGAAGCGATTTTCTTAACTTTTTATTTTATTTATTTTTTAAGATAGCTGCTCAAAATGGGTGTAGAGAAGGTGAACAGGGGGAGCAGACGAGGGAGATGTCAGCGCGGCGCCATGCTGTTTTATCGACAAACAGAAACTTGGTCCTCACTGAGCTCAATGGGATCAGACGGATGGAATAAGGCGAGAGGTCAGAGGTCAGAGAGTGGCCAGGTGGGGAAGGTTATGAAGAGACGTGTGGGGTAAAGGTAAATGTGAGACAACAAGGTGGAGGAGTGAGAGGAGTCATTAGTCCGTTGCTCCCGACGGGGTCAGCTGACCTACAGGGTCTGACAGCTAACACATCCATGTTGTATGTTCCTGTGGAAGGGTCTTGGGTTAGCAGGGTGCTAAAGCATGGAGGCTGGAGCACACGATGAGCTAGCAGGAGAAGGAGTGTATCCGGATGAGGGGAAGGGAAGGGAGAAGCCTTGGTTGCATTGCACCTCATGCACCTGTTCCATGTTACGCTTAGTTAGTTTCCAAAGTGCAAAGGGAAGGAACCATGCATTCATTACACAGATAAGAGTCTAATGTGGTTTCACTTACCGGCCGGGATGTTACCTAGCTCTGTAAAAACATGGGGGGGGGGGAAGAAAGACGGGAAAAAAAACGTGGGGGGAACAGAAAAAAAGGCAATGCACAAATCAAAAACACTGTCCCCCGAAACTCTAAAAAAATAAAATAAAGTGCAGCTGTTGTAAACAGAGCTTCCTGCTGAACAGAGGCTGCCAACAGTAACACACCGTCGTATAAATGTTGTCAGCTGTCATCAAGTGTCACACGTTTAGGACTTTGTATTCTCGTAATATCATCTTTGTACCAGAGGATGTACCAGTTGTATAATAATTAGGCCAGCTTCTATTCAGCAGAAGGCAACAGGCAGAGCATGTCAATAGGCCCAATCATGCAACTGACCAGTAACCCAGTCCACTTCCTGAAAGCCCATATGCCTCGGAGCAGACGTGGAAATGCATCTTCAGTGCCAAATTGACATTTCGCAACAGAACTGACTTGTGGAAGAGAGAAATCAGAATCCCAGTTTTACTTGACATGATATCAAGGACACTTCCAGGAGGTGGGCCGGGTTAAACCAGGGGTCTGGTCCGTGTTTTGGGTCGCCATCTTCACTTCAATCTCAACCCAAACAAACGCCGTGGTTACCTTGCAGAGCGTTCCCCAGCAGGGCGTCCAGCTCCGGGTTGAACTCGGCCTTCTCCTTCAGCATGTGAAAGAGCAGCTGGTTCTGTGTGGCGCTGGTGATCTCCGTCTGCTTCAGCCGGCCCTCCATCACCTTCACCTGAGACTCCCTCTGGGACGCCTGGAGACCCTGGAGAGGCCAGACAGCAGACGTTGTATATACGTTTTGTATAAATCAAATTCACACCCACATCTGTGAGACGTGGTACTACATGTATAACTACACATCACACACACACACACACACACACACACACACACACACACACACACACACACACACACACACACACACACACACACACACACGGTGCAGCTTTATAAACTTTCGCTGGAATAGAAATGTTACAAAAACACTTCCTATTAGTGCATAAAACATAAATATAGAATTGGAAGAAAACGTGTTTAAACACATTTAAAAATATTCTTTAAAGATTAAAGAAATATGTACAATGTCATTTATTTGTAAGAATATATTCTTTAAAAAAATATTAATGTTATTAGCAAAAATATAGCAGAATTAGAACATTTAAAATGTTAAAATGTAAAAGTGCGACTGAGTGGAGGTGAAACATCAGTGAGAGGTGTTGATATGTACCTGAGAATCTTTGTTCTAATTTGTTATGAAGCAGCCATAAGCACAAAGTACTGATTCACTCTTCTTATTATGGGATGGTACCTTGTTGATAGCCATCGACATGAAGTGATCCAACAGGAAACGAGCTTCTGTCAGGGTGCAGGAACCGATCACAGCAGAAATGTCCACTGTGTCGCCTTCCTCCTGGGAAATAACCACAACAACAAGGTGTTTGTGGCTCACACACAGAAGTTACAAACACTTCAGCTTTAGGTGGCAGGGGGGGGGGGGGATCGAGACAAGTCAGCCTCTCACCTTGGCTTCCTCCATCTGCATGATGTTGGCCTGACAGTCTGCGATGCTGTCATTGATGTAGTCGATGTTGGCCGTCAGTGCATCCACTTCCTCATTAATGGGGAGCACTGCCTTCTCTGCCTCTGGCCCCTCCCTGACCAGCCGCTCCCTCTTCCGGATGACTTTCTCTTTACGCTTGGTTAGCTCCTCTCGTTGCTATGAACACAAAACATTTTAACAGATTTTAGTCCGTGCAGTCTTTCCTAAACGTGTACATGGGAAATGTGGCAGAAGTACAGGGAGGGGGGGGGAAAGCCAAGGTCGTTTTTATCGAGTTAGAATAAAAGGATTTTATGCAAGGTTGTATTTGAGTTTTTGTTTTCCAACATGCAACAACAACATGATGTAGAAGTAGGTAAAGCCTCGTCCAAGGTCAGGCGTTGGCACGACCCCCCCCTCAGACTCTCACAGCTCTGTAGTGCCAGAGCGTTTCTATTCAGCCGACACTTTAGTGGAAAACTACCGGCAACTGCAACACAGTATATACACTTACTACACGGCTTTGTTGAATACTCGATTATCAATTAAATAAATCATAATTATCAATAAAATCCTTTATTTTCTTTACTAAGCAGCCATGTAATAAGCTCGGTAATGTATATGACTCTGCTCATTATCCTTCTTTAGTTCGGTACAGTCCAAACACGCACTGCCGTAGTTGTACCTTGAGGAGGCGGTTCATCTCGGCCTCCATGTTGGAGATGGTCATCCTCTGCATGATGACGTCAGTGATGCGGCGCTCCAGAGACAGCCATTTATTGCGTGCGATTCTGGTGGATAAAATACCGACTGTGCGCCTGTAGGAAGTCCTGCACACACACACACAAACATAAATAATGGATTTAACACTGAGCTCATGAACATGTCGCAGATGCAGAATTATGTCTGGAAATCCAACATTATAATGGCAAAAACATCCAGGTTACATTTATGTGTATGCCATGACACTGAGGCCTTTATTCCAAACACCATGCATGCAGTTTATTTGAGTCCTAATATACTGTGAACAGCACATCCTGGGCTTTCTAGTGACGTCACACACTTTACCTTTTTTAAAAAGGGGGGACATGCAGCAAACACGTTTAATGGCGGTTAAGTGGACACATTTATAAAGATATATTGTTTCTGTTCTTCGATAAGATCGTTGATTTTTTTTATTTATGAGAGTCTTAACTATATTATATCAAGATTCTAGAAGTGTATGTTAATTATAAGCCTTTCAAAATACACTTTCTTCTCTCCAAACATAATGTTACCAAAGATAAACTTGAGCCCTGATGTAGAGGATATTATATTCCAGGGTGATTTATGAGCAGGTGTCAAGTGTCTTCTAAGTACACTATTTTAATACTGTCCTGATAAAACCTGGCCTATTTTGGTTTAAGAAAAAAAAACATCTATATTTAGGTTTTGCTTTCGTATTTACTCTGGGAACATTCACATGCACAGACTCACCGAGTGCCGTTGGGCGCGGCGTTGCCGGAGGAGTACAAGCGTCCAGATGGAGGTCTGTAGGTGGAGTCCTGCAACGAGTCTGAGAGATTGAATTTCCTGACGACCTTACCCGAGATAGGCCGAGCCTGCCTCCTCAGCGCCGTCACCTGACACACATGGCAAACGGAAACGTGAGTGTGAGGTGAACGGCGTACCACACGTATGTCTGCACCCATAATGCATCACCAGTATCTCTGCACCCATAATGCATCACAAGTATCTCTGCACCCATAATGCATCACAAGTATCTCTGCACCCATAATGCATCACAAGTATATCTGCACCCATAATGCATCACAAGTATCTCTGCACCCATAATGCATCACAAGTATATCTGCACCCATAATGCATCACAAGTATCTCTGCACCCATAATGCATCACAAGTATATCTGCACCCATAATGCATCACAAGTATCTCTGCACTCATAATGCATCACAAGTATCTCTGCACCCATAATGCATCACAAGTATATCTGCACCCATAATGCATCACAGGTATCTCTGCACTCATAATGCATCACAAGTATCTCTGCACCCATAATACATCACAAGTATATCTGCACCCATAATGCATCACAAGTATATCTGCACCCATAATGCATCACAGGTATATCTGCACCCATAATGCATCACAAGTATATCTGCACCCATAATGCATCACAGGTATCTCTGCACTCATAATGTAAAAAAGGCACAATTGAACGTATTTCTGAAGCTGCTCACCTCCTCAGTCTTTCTCCTCAGAATGAGCTCCTGCTGCCGTTTCTGAGCCTCCAGTAACTTCAGTTGGTGCTGTAACACAATTACAGTTCAACAGCTGTTCATTAACGATACTGAAACTCGTGGCTCACACGATTAACATGTAATTACAGCCAACTGGAGCAACAAAAAAAAAAGGACGTAGAGGACGTCCCCGCCGCTGACCTCTTGCTTGCGCTGGTCTTTCTTTAACGAAGCAATCTCTCGGTTTCTGCGAGACTCGTTCATCCTGTTCTTCTCCTGCTGCTCCTTCATCTGCTTCATGAGACGGACCTGGAGCATTTAAAGAAATATTCAGATTATTTTATGTTAATATCGTGAAAGTCAATATTTGGATTTGAAAGTTCTCATCACTCTTTATTTTCCATAGTCTGGCCTACTTTACACCTGAAGTCACTTCTGCTTCAGACACAGGAGAAGAGACGTGTGACAAGAAGCTAAATTAAGTAAATCATGTGCACATGTTTCTGATGCCACCCGATGGAAGCTCAGACGTCCACCAGAAGCATGATCACGATCAACTACTGCAACCAGTCACACCTTCGTCTTCTTCATTTCCTGCCACGTCCATCTGAAGCTTCTTCAGCTGCTTCTCGTACTGCGATTGGTTCTTCAGCAGGCGGGCGTGCTCCTTCTGAGCCGACTGGAGCTTCTGGAGCTCCTTGTTCATGACGCTCAGCTTCTTCTCGTACTCAGTCTTGATCTTACGAGACTTTTCGTCTGTGCCAGATTCCACTGTATCTGAAAGTGTGCAACACAAAAGATCTCCCTTAAAAATGCAATAATGCTGTAAAATAAATGTAAACGGTACATTAAACAATCACTTTCTAATGTAGCGCCCACAGTGCAGATACAAACATATCTTCTGTGATGGTTTAAACCTGGATATTCAGCTGTCAGGAAATGTCTTTTGTGTGCTTTTTGTTCTAATTAGACGAGCTGAAAACTCCTCCATGCTTTGATCCATTAGTGCTGCTAAATATAAACAGAGACGTCATCGCCTGGCTGCTGGCGGATCCTCTGAAGTACATAAAGTCTGGAGCGTTATGCAGCATTTCTTCATTACTGAGGAACAAAGACTGCAACAAAACATAAGGGGAAGATTTAAATTCTTCCAAATTCAAGTAGGACAAGCAACAACTTAAATATAGTCCCGTCTAAAACTGAAGCGAGCTGATCAAATGGCGCCGACATTAACAGCCAAAACACACATTTTAGTGGCTGTTTATAAGCAAACTGTCTGAGCATGAGGGGACAAATGTACAACGCTCTTCCCACTGAGCGATACACGACTCCCCCCTTCTGGCGTGCTCGTCTTACTCATGTTCTGCAGGACACGGTCCCTCTCCAGCTGGGTGTCCCTGATCTTGCACTGCAGCATCATGAGCTTCTGCTCGTACTGCTGTTTGAGCGTGTGCAGGCGCCGCTGGCTGTTCTCCAGCTCGTCGATCAGCTTCTGCTTGATGGCGATCTCGCAGGTGATGTTGGCCAGATCGGCCTGGAAGTTCTCTGTGGATCAGATAGTCACGTTAACAGCACGAGTTAAAAGACAGCATGCCATCAACATGAGTTGTTTTCTGGAAGTTAAATGTACCACATGAGGAGCCCACTGTTGCAAGAAACATTTAACAATTCTCAGTGAGCAGAAGAGTTCACGTCCTTAGATTAACAGCCTTAACACAACCTTTAGTGATGGATCATTTGGCTTTCTCCCTTTGTTGCTCGGCTCAGTGCGGAACAAGTTCATTCATCAACTTTACAAACATCACAATGATCCGCTTTTCTTTTGCTCGTTACAGAACATCGGCATAATGTTGCCGTGCACCCGACCCCCAACGCACGCAAGCAGAGTGGCGGCTAGAAGAAGACTATGGTTGTACTTGAAGGACATCTTTGTACGTCTTCATTTTACAGTATTCTATAGTATAAATGTTGCAAAAAGAAAACTGGCTTCGTCCTAAAAATGTAATTAAATACAACAGCCACAGTCGTCGCTCCTCGTCTGACTAAATCAAATCAAATAACATGTATTTATACAGCCCAGTATCACAAATTATACATTTGTCTCAGTGTTTACAGACTGTACAGGTTACAACACCCTCTGTCCTCAGACCCTCTGTCCTCAGACCCTCTGTCCTCAGACCCTCTGTCCTCAGACCCTCTGTCCTCAGACCCTCTGTCCTCAGACCCTCTGTCTTTAGACCCTCTGTCCTTACACCCTCTGTCCTCAGACCCTCTGTCCTTACACCCTCTGTCCTCAGACCCTCTGTCCTCAGACCCTCTGTCCTCAGTCCCTCTGTCCTCAGACCCTCTGTCCTTAGACCTTCTGTCCTCACACACTCTGTCCTCACACACACTGTCCTCACACACTCTGTCCTCACACACTCTGTCCTCAGACCCTCTGTCCTCAGACCCTCTGTCCTCAGACCCTCTGTCCTTAGACCTTCTGTCCTTAGACCCTCTGTCCTTAGACCCTCTGTTATCAGACCCTCTGTCCTTAGACCCTCTGTCCTCAGACTCTCTGTCCTTAGACCTTCTGTCCTTACACCCTCTGTCCTTAGACCCTCTGTCCTTAGACCCTCTGTCCTTAGACCCCCTGTCCTCAGACTCTCTGTCCTTAGACCTTCTGTCCTTACACCCTCTGTCCTTAGACCCTCTGTCCTTAGACCCTCTGTTATCAGACCCTCTGTCCTTACACCCTCTGTCCTCACACCCTCTGTCCTTACACCCTCTGTCCTCACACCCTCTGTCCTCACACCCTCTGTCCTCAGACCCTCTGTCCTCAGACCCTCTGTCCTTACACCCGGTGAAATTATCCCAAGTGGTCAGCTCAAACGCAGGTGTGAACGTCCCTGAAACACAGCTGTACTGTATGTGGTGCTGGTTGCAGAGTAAAATGAGCCATCAGATGATTAAACAGCGCCCCCTCGTGGAGGATCCGCAGCCCTTTCAGTTGAACGAGTGAGAGATACCTTCATACCTTTTTCATCCGACTCAGAGTCAGAATCATCCGAGCTCTCCTCCACCTCCATCTCCTCTTCATCCTCCTCCTCCTCCTCTCCTTCCTCGTGGTCGCTGCCTTCCTGGACCTCCTACACAATAACATATCAATAGTTTAATATCCGAAGGCACTGTTCGCTGTATTTCAATGTAAAGAGAAGACGACACAAGAGGAAGTGCATCATACAATTTCTGCTTCCTCGTGGACTCGCTCAGCCATTTCCTTCTCCGTGCCCCTTTCCTGCTCGTTGTCGGGAACTTCCTCCTTGTTGACACTGAAACATTCAGACAAGGATGAGAATCAGAGACTTCATTTATGCTGCGTGAGCAGAAGCAGGTGCACCTCCGCAGGCACCGGGACACGCATGGAAAACGTGTTTTCTTTATAGTTGGCGTGGCATGTTTTATAAATTACATAACAATGCATAGCAACACTGTCTTTTTGGCAAACAAACTCTTTTATGGACTTCACCGCTGTGCAGCGATAAAGCTGGTCATTGTTAAGAACTTCATTTACTGTCATACATTTGACACTTGTGAGAAAATGAAGCGTGAACTATAAACAGAGAAGGCGCTGCTCCGTTACCATGAGCTTGTTTGTGGAAAAGACAGCGAATGTTTTTAACAAAAGGAGGGAGGCGTCTTATCAGAGTCCCAACTAAAGCAAAAACGCATGAAGGGAAAAAGAAAAAAGTGAATCAAGTCCATAAAGCAGATGTGTTGGATAACTAGTTGTGTAGCTCAACCTTTTGCACATTTTAGGAAGTTTCAAATTCAAAACTGATAATCTGAAGGGAGAAATGTTAAAGAAATCAAAGCGGTGGAGTTACAGCGCATGATAGGGAGTCGCAATATCTCTGCCATAAGGTAAAATAGCTGCATGTGTAACTACATATCATACATAAATAAATAAAAAACTGACTTCACTTTCTTCTTCATGATCTAAACATTTTTTTATGGCTGGACTAGAACATTTATCAGAGACCATGAGCATCAAATGACATCATTGTGATGTTGTCTTCAAAAGAATTTTCTCTTTTAAAGCTATAAAGTCAGTAAAAACATAAGAATGATAAAACAGGAAGCAGGGATGTAGCGTGAGGGTTCACACAGAAGATCTAAAGAGAGATTATTATGTAGTGAAAAGTGTTTTATGGAAAGGAAGTGCTTTTACGGTAGCGAGTCTCGCTCCATGTGGGGAAATACCTCTGAAAAATAAATAAAGTGCTGAACTAGGGGAAGCAGAGGATGGGAATGGCAACAGGAGGGTGGAAGCTCTGACAAACCTGGCGTCATCAACCTCTTCCACCACCTCCTCCCTTTCCTCCCTTTCTCTCTCCTCCAACAGCAGCTGGAGTCTTCAGGGAGGGGTGAAGGGTCAAACGAGAGAAGGAAACAAGAGATGAACGAAGGAAGGAAGAATGGAGGGAAGAATGATCAGAGGAAGCTCTGCACGGAAAATCCCACCTTATATCCCCCCTAAAGTCTCTCACAGCACAACTCTGATCGTCTGCAAACTGGAGCTGTTCTCTGCCATTAGGTGGAAAGATATGTGCAAGATATGTGCAAGATAAGTGCAAGATAAGTGCAAGATAATGTGCAAGATATGTGCAACATATGTGTAAGATATGTGCAAGATATGTGCAAGATATGTGCAAGATATGTGCAAGATATGTGCAAGATATGTGCAAGATATGTGCAACATATGTGCAACATAAGTGCAACATAAGTGCAAGATATGTGTAAGATATGTGCAAGATATGTGCAAGATAAGTGCAACATGTGTAAGATAAGTGCAAGATAAGTGTAAGATAAGTGCAACACATGGGCAAGATAAGTGCAAGATAAGTGCAAGATATGCTCAACATATGTGTAAGATAAGTGCAAGATATGTGCAAGATATGTGCAAGATATGTGCAACATAAGTGCAAGATATGCTCAAGATATGTGTAAGATATGTGCAAGATAAGTGCAACATGTGTAAGATAAGTGCAAGATAAGTGCAAGATAAGTGCAAGATATGTGCAAGATATGTGCAAGATAAGTGCAAGATAAGTGCAAGATATGTGCAAGATATGTGTAACATATGTGTAAGATATGTGCAAGATAAGTGCAAGATATGTGCAAGATATGTGCAAGATATGTGTAAGATAAGTGCAAGATAAGTGCAAGATAAGTGCAAGATAAGTGCAAGATATGTGCAACATATGTGTAAAATATGCTCAACATATGTGCAAGATAAGTGCAAGATATGTGCAAGATATGTGCAATATAAGTGCAACATATGTGTAAGATATGCTCAAGATATGCTCAAGATATGTGCAAGATATGTGCAAGATAAGTGCAAGATATGTGCAACATGTGTGTAAGATATGCTCAACATATGTGCAAGATAAGTGCAAGATATGTGCAAGATATGTGCAATATAAGTGCAACATATGTGTAAGATATGTGCAAGATATGTGTAAGATATGCTCAACATATGTGCAACATGTGTAAGATATGCTCAACATATGTGCAAGATAAGTGCAAGATATGTGCAACATATGTGCAATATAAGTGCAACATATGTGTAAGATATGCTCAAGATATGCTCAAGATATGTGTAAGATATGTGCAACATATGTGTAAGATATGCTCAACATATGTGTAAGATATGCTCAAGATAAGTGCAAGATAAGTGTAAGATATGTGCAACATATGTGTGAGATATGTGCAACATATGTGTAAGATATGCTCAAGATATGTGTAAGATATGTGCAACATGTGTAAGATAAGTGCAAGATAAGTGCAACATATGTGTAAGATATGCTCAAGATAAGTGCAAGATAAGTGTAAGATATGTGCAACATATGTGTGAGATATGTGCAACATATGTGTAAGATATGCTCAACATATGTGTGAGATATGTGCAAGATATGTGCAAGATATGTGCAAGATATGTGCAAGATACGTGTAAGATAAGTGCAAGATAAGTGCAAGATATGTGCAAGATATGTGCAAGATACGTGTAAGATAAGTGCAAGATAAGTGCAAGATATGTGCAAGATATGTGCAAGATACGTGTAAGATAAGTGCAAGATAAGTGCAAGATATGTGCAAGATATGTGCAAGATACGTGTAAGATAAGTGCAAGATATGTGCAAGATATGTGCAAGATATGTGCAAGATACGTGTAAGATAAGTGCAAGATATGTGCAAGATATGTGCAAGATATGCTCAACATATGTGTAAGATAAGTGCAAGATAAGTGCAAGATATGTGCAAGATATGTGCAAGATATGCTCAACATATGTGTAAGATAAGTGCAAGATAAGTGCAAGATAAGTGCAAGATATGTGCAAGATATGTGCAAGATATGCTCAACATATGTGTAAGATAAGTGCAAGATAAGTGCAAGATATGTGTAAGATATGCTCAAGATATGCTCAAGATATGTGTAAGATATGTGCAACATGTGTAAGATAAGTGCAAGATATGTGTAAGATATGCTCAACATATGTGTGAGATATGTGTAAGATATGCTCAACATATGTGTGAGATATGTGTAAGATATGCTCAACATATGTGTGAGATATGTGTAAGATATGCTCAACATATGTGTGAGATATGTGTAAGATATGCTCAACATATGTGTGAGATATGTGTAAGATATGCTCAACATATGTGTGAGATATGTGTAAGATATGCTCAACATATGTGTGAGATATGTGTAAGATATGCTCAACATATGTGTGAGATATGTGTAAGATAAGTGCAACATCAGCACGTCAGATATGGGCAAAAATCCAATATTGTGCATCCCTTGTAAAATTCTTGCTTATCTACGTACAAACATTAAATGTGTATGTTATTAATCGTTTCATGACTATACAGTGAGTGAATAAAACTGCACATAAATTATTTAAGCATCTATTAGCTATATGATGTCATGACTTAAGTTTATATAGTTCTTTAAATATGCATGTTTATCTGAACTAAATCTTGAACTGTTGCCATATTCCTTATTAAAATGTATAACAAGTCAAACTGACAGTCAGTGATGCCACGGTGAAAACGTTGAATGTTTGAGGATACAAATCATAAAATAAGTGCGATACCAGTTTGAGACTCTCGCAGACTCAGCCCATCTCTCCTACAACAAATGCTTCGTCCACAATAGTCTCACTACCTTTTCTTTTTCTTCTTTTCTCGTTTCTTCAGTTTCTCCAGGTCTTTCTTGGCGAGTTCGATGATGTCAGAAGTCTCCTTCTCGGGGGCCAGCAGCGCCGGCCCTCCGTACAGCGACTGACGATTGGAGGCACGAGACAGATTCTTCCTCAAGTTCTCGTTCACGGCCTCGCTCTCCAGGAGTTTGGCTCTGAGGGGGAGAATTTGAAAATATAAATGTTTCGCAGTTTTGAGCACCAAATGTTAAAGGGAGAACCCCGAAGCATATTCCACAAAGGTTTGCTTCTTTGAGTGCTCTTGCACTTTGTCATGTCTCTCATTGAGATACATATTTATGACTTCTAGAGTCCAAAAACACAGCAGGTGTATTCCTGTTACACTATGTTGAGGCACGTAATCTGCAGTCAGCTGTTTACCTGAGGTCTTCAATCTCTTTGATGTAACCCTGAATCATGTTTCCAATTTCTTCAGTTGCACCTTCACCTGGAAGACAGTCAACAGGATTATAAATGCGAGAAATGGAATTGAGCACTTCACACCAAAGATGAAACCCGACCTACCTGCCCTGGCGAGCACCTGGTTGGCCTGGTCACTGATCAGCTGTGTGAGCCGCGCCCTCTGGGCATCGATGGTCTCTTGCATGGCCTTCACTCGCACCCTCAGGTTGCTGTTCTCCGTCTGCAGCATGGAGTTCTCATGGAACATGTCGCTGAAGCTCTCCACACCGTCTTCATCCGTCAGACGTTTACCCTGCACGGAAGAGGAGGAGGGGGAAGAAGTTATTCATTTATAAATCTTAATATCAATGAGTTTACCAAGTACATATTCCCTGGTTCATTTGTCAAACTCCTCACCGTCTTGTACTCCATCAGCTCGATCTGCAGTCGGGCGATCTCCGTCCTCAGAACGCTGATCTGCTGGCTGGCCTTGTCCTGGTTCACCATCACCTTGTTCTTGATGTTCCGTGCCCGGTTGGCGTATTTCAACGTGTTCAGAGTCTCCATGAAGTCCCGGTCGGACGGGCTGATGCAGGCGATCATCACCGTTTGGCTGAGATGAGACGGAGACGAATATTTATTAGTTCAGCTGCACAGTCCTGACTCTTACGTTCCTTTATTCTGCAGTTCATTTCTGCATAATATCTAAATGATCGTCCACAATGACACGGATGGAACTTTATGAAAAAGGTGAAAGCAGTTTGTCCCCCGACCTGTTGCCTCCTAATGAATCCTGCAGAAGTCGCGTGAGTTTGGAGTCTCTGTAAGGCACATGCGAGGAGCGCTTGCTCCGGTCGCCCAGAGCGCTGATGACGTTCCCCAGAGCGAGCTGCGGCGACAGAGAGGGAAGCAAAGCGGAGAAAAGTGTCTCCAGGTGATCCAGAACAGCAGACACAGTTTACTGAATAACACGCACGTTATTTCAGATCACTAAACATGCTGCTGCTCATTACTCCTGCTCAGCTGTTCATGTTGTGCTTTCTCCCGTTTTAATTTTACATGCTGTGTTTTATTTGTTGTGCATTTGACCTTTAAGTGCAGGGTCTGAATTCAGACACTAGATGGCAGTCCGACTCTGCGGCGGCTCTGTGAAGCGACTTTACAATGAGTATGAATGATGCATAATGATGCATTATGAAGCAGAGGAGGGAAGACGCCGCTCACCAGTCCGCAGTTGATGGAGATTCCCTCTTTGGCTCGATCGCCCGTCGCTCCGGTTCTCTTCAGCCTCTCAGAACCGGCCAGATCCACAAAGTGAAACTTGGCCGTCAGCGTCTCGTACTCGTCCATCTCAGAGTTCCCGTTGGAGACTCTGTTATCAGTCTCACTTTCTTGCTGAGAGACAACGACACACACACACACACACTGTTAGTCACAGAGCATCATGCTATCCTTGCAGTCAAGAGAAATTATATAGAAATAAATATTTCCAGCTATACACTGAATACGTTTACATGCAGAGCAATACACACATTTGAAATGACACTGAGACCGTACTAACATTGTCGGAGGCACAGACGCGAACTTGGCACAGGTGGATGGTGAAGATGGCGTGGGATCGAGAGCTCTGGACGTTCATCTGCGTGCTGGCTGTGGTGCGACACAGAGCCCCGAGCTTCAGACACTGCATCATCTGAGCAGGCAGAGGAAGAGCTTGAAATATTAACACGCAAACTCACTTTGATGTAGCGGTGGAGAAACAAAAACCGATAAAGGTAGCATCAACGCAGGAATGAATAATATACGAGCAGTGTGTGTGCAGAGGTGTGTGTGCAGAGGCTTCGTACCTCGGCCTCGCAGGAAACGCTCCGCGTGGTCACTCCCACGGTGTAGATTCCCCCGGTGGCGTCCTCGTGGATCTTGATGTGAGACTTCTGTCTGGTGTCTCGTGTCGAGTCAAACAGGTCCAGAACTTCCTCATTATAAAGCTACAGGGAGACAAAACGCACACAGAGAAAACGTTTTGAACCAGACGTCACTTTAAAGTCATTCATTAATCAAACTTCACCAGATTATCTCAAAGTTTCAAGTTCTAAACATTTCAAATTTAAAGAATATGAACATTAACTGTCTGGATCTCAACATCTGTCTAGTGTTTGATTTCTGTGCACATCCACATTGCTTGGCCTCCTCCACCTCTCCAGTTCCAGGTCTCCTGCAGGAATTTGAACACTGTCACAGTCTGATGGACCGGCACAACTGTGTCCTCTCATTATTCCTGTTAACTCTTCCTGTCCAGACCGTTTGTCAGCAGGATTATGGAACAAGTACTGATGCGATTGTTACGAAACGTGGTGGTTGGATGAAGTTTGGGCCGAGGAAGAATCCAATACATTTTGGAGCTGATCTGAATCACGAGGCAGATACTGGAGTTATGTTTCACTTTCCTTTACATTGCGAGATAGGGCATTTGTGCTGCGTTCATGTGGCGTCGGAACCGTGGGAAAAATAAGTTCCCGACTTGGAAGATCCATGTGAACGCCCCCTCGTGTCCAAACAACAACCATCGACGTGTTGTTCAAAAGCTCTGAGGAATAAAGTGCATCTAATCTTCTTCGTTTCCACATTACGACTTAAAACACGACCATCTGAGGAGCACGTGAATGCAGCGTTGGCCTTGGTGGCAGTCTGCGCTCTAAGTGCATTCTAGTTAATACAGCATTTGAATTTTGTCCTTGAAATAAAGTAAAATAAGAAATCATTATGATGTAGTGCACTTGGGTGTGTACCTCGAGGAATTGGGCGTTGATCTTAAACTCCGGTACGGGGCGTCCCTCCTCCTGGGCGGCCTGGCGGCGCTGCTCGATGCCCTTGTAGAGGTGGTGGACGGCGCGGGGGATGATACCCAGCTCCTCGTCGACGATGTTGACGTCAAAGCCCGTCCCCATGGTGTACGTCTTCCCTGAACCCGTCTGGGGAGGGGGAGGAGAAAATGTTATTCAAAAGAACGATAATGAAATGTGAAAGATCAGGACGATCATGTCGACTAACACACGATTTAATCAACCAAAAACCAAAGGTCTCCGGAAAGAATCCTGCAAAGCTCCAAATGAAATGTTGTGTTCACCAGAGAAGTCTTTCTGCATGGAAACAAGATTACAGATCGACTAAAGAAATCTCAGTCGACTAAGCAGAACAATGAGAAACGGACTCAAAGGGATTTTGTTTTCTGCTCTGTGGGGAATGAAAGTGTTTCATCAACGCAGAAGAATGTGTGGAATAAAAAGAGAACATGTCTGGTTACGCTGCATTCATTTATTACATTTAAATTATGTTGTATTTTAGTAATTTGTTGTATTTTAGTAAATTTATGTTGTATTTTAGTAATTTGTTGTATTTTAGTAAATTTATGTTGTATTTTAGTAATTTATGTTGTATTTTAGTAATTTATGTTGTATTTTAGTAATTTGTTGTATTTTAGTAAATTTATGTTGTATTTTAGTAATTTGTTGTATTTTAGTAAATTTATGTTGTATTTTAGTAATTTGTTGTATTTTAGTAAATTTATGTTGTATTTTAGTAATTTATGTTGTATTTTAGTAATTTGTTGTATTTTAGTAAATTTATGTTGTATTTTAGTAATTTGTTGTATTTTAGTAATTTATGTTGTATTTTAGTAATTTGTTGTATTTTAGTAATTTGTTGTATTTTAGTAAATTATGTTGTATTTTAGTAATTTATGTTGTATTTTAGTAATTTATGTTGTATTTTAGTAATTTATGTTGTATTTTAGTAAATGATGTATTTTAGTACATTTATGTTGTATTTTAGTAAATTATGTATTTACGTACATTTATGTTGTATTTTAGTAAATGATGTTGTATTTTAGTAAATGATGTTGTATTTTAGTAAATGATGTTGTATTTTAGTACATTTATGTTGTATTTTATTAAATGATGTTGTATTTTAGTACATTTATGTTGTATTTTATTAAATGATGTTGTATTTTAGTACATTTATGTTGTATTTTGGAACATGTAAACACTTACAAAGATCACCCAACTCTGATTAAATTGAGAAAAAACAACTTTTCTTTAATATTTAATAGGTTCCATTACTTCTTCTTTACAGCTGGTAGTAGAGATTAAAAACATGTAATTGCTGCACATGTGGTTTTAAAACCATCGGCATTAATCTGCTGCTTTCCTGATCTTCTCTAAATCAGCCTCAAGAGCTTTCGTGAGATCAAACACTGAACTCAGCGTCTCCGTTCATCTCAAAGGCTCTACTTTAATGTGATTTTTGACTTTATTTATTTCCCAGAATGCCTCTTGACATCCCTCAGAGGGAGACAGGGGGCCATACATGTAGTTTGAGAGCAAGTTTTTCCAGTCAAGAAAAGAAAAGTGACTTCTGTCCCTTTGTTCATAAAGAATGTCGTCTGAATCCGGACACTTGAGTCTTTTGTCGATTGTTAGCGGAGATCGTTTTAACCATTTACCTGCTCCGCTGCTCACTCAAGTCTGAAACGTCTTGTTTATGTTTAAGAAAAGGAAATTAAAGTGTGTAATACACTTAGATTTAATGCAATATATATATTTATTATCAAATTTAAAACTGCGGTATGAACATTTAGCATGTTAGGCTTTGCAAAGAGAAACAAACCAGATCCCAAAGTCCTGAGAAGCCAGAAATGTGACGCAGCCGAGTGGGTCGGTCTAAATCTAGAGGAGTGCGTGTGAAGCCACACAGGCAAACGGGTCTATCCGGGCCGAGCCAACTGAGCTCTGCGTGTTTCAGAAGTAGGCCAGCAGTCACAGAAGCAGTCGCTGGGGAGACGTGGGTTAATATGGCCCCGCATTAAAGATGTATAGCTGTCTAAAAAGGTGTGTGTGTGTGTGTGTGTGTGTGTGTGTGTGTGTGTGTGTGTGTGTGTGTGTGTGTGTGTGAGAGAGAACTTCACTGGGAATGGTGTGAGTGCCATGCAGCAGGAGCTCTGTCGCCACAGCAACCTTAGCAGTAGGGGAGGTAAAGGGGGGGCTATGAGGCCCAAACTTGCATGTTATGTCCACGTGGGGGGGGGGGGGGGGAGTAACTGAAGGAAGAGGAGGAGCAGGGCTGTAACTAGTGATCACACACACACACACACACACACACACACACACACACACACACACACACACACACACACACACACACACACCACCTGGAACACACAGAGGTCAAACACTCGCCTGTCCGTATGCAAAGATGGTGGCGTTGTAGCCCTCAAAGCAGCCCTCAATCAGCTTCTCCGTGCAGTTGGTGTAGATGGCGTCCTGCTCGGAGTCCATGTCGAACATGTAGTCGTAGGTGAAGGACTTGTCTTTCCCCAGGATCACCTGCGGCTCCCCGGGCATCACGTACGTGCAGATGTGACATCCTTCAATCTTCTCTCTGGCCAGCTGAGGACGAATCCTGCAGAGAGAAGCGAGAGATGAGGAAGTCCACTTTATAAACAGGGACACTTCTACACTCTGATGCAAAGCAGCGCAACAGATCTGCAAACAATTTAGAGATATGCTACGTATTCAAATGTGTAACTTTACAATCTCTTCTTGTTCATTTGTGATCTTTTTCTCGGACTATGCCCCCCCTCAAGGATGCAGTTAGCTAAAGGGATGAAATCTGTAAATCAAAATACAATCTTTATAACTTTGCTGCTGAAGATGCAGCTGCTTCATTCAGCTGAAGTGGTTGACACACACACGGTAATGAACAAACACATTCTACAAACCCCCTTTCAGATCAAAATGTCGAAACTATAACTCCAAAGAATCCATGTTATATGACCGTCCTACATCACGGGAACATACTGAACTTGTTTTTGTAATTGCAAACATTTTCATCTGCTCAGGGTCGACATCCTAATCTGACCCAATACTCTGTGTCCCATAAAACCTGCCAGCTGCGTTAATATGTACTGCTTTAGTGCCTGTGTGTGTGTGTGTGTGTGTGTGTGTGTGTGTGTGTGTGTGTGTGTGTGTGTGTTCATTCTGCAGTGAAAGTGAGAATTTATTTCTTTAGTGACAGAAATATGGTGCACACACGCACATATTATAAAAAGGACTCAAATTTCTGTGGAAACAGCCCATCAATGTGATCTTTTATTTATTTATTTTACAGAAAAAGAAAGAAAGAAATAAAGAAAAAATATAAATATATATATATATATATATATATATATATATATATATATATATATATATATAATATATATATATATATATATATATATATATATATATATATATATATATATATATATATATATATATATATATATATATATATTAATTAATTTATATATATAAATTAATTAAAAAATATATATCAATTTTTTTTTGTATTTTGTTAATTAATGATTTTATTATTTTTCTGAATTTATTTATTTTTTGTTTTAACTTAGCTCTAACAAAATGAACTCTGTTCTCACTTTCAGCAGGTTTGGAAAAGGACCTCCATGTTTGGCACACTGCGGAGGAGCTCAGTGTAAAAAGGAGACCGTGTTCTTATTGGATCAGTACATCAGATAAAAGTTTGTCCCTTCAGCCTCAGAGCGAGTTAGAGACGATGAGAACATGAGAACTCGTTTTCTGGAAAAGGGTCCGTCGGGACCGAAACGTTGTTTTGAAGAACAGTTTCAATCTTCCAGGAGCCGAGTGCAGGAAGACGCTCGTGTACAAGACGCAGAGCGGGTCTACTCTCAACTCCTGCTTCATTAAACGGAGAATAACTCTGATGTAAAAGGTTAAAGCACCACAACTTCGCTGGCTGTCAGACTGTGTTAGCTTCACATCTATAGGGGGGCTCACAGTTACTGCAGGGGGGGCCGCAGAGTTATTGTTTGATAATATATAAGATATAATTGTTTGTTTTTTAAAGAAATCCAGCATATTAGCAAAGATAACATCAAGTTATTCTGCAAAATAAATCATATTTATTACCCATGAATCACGAGAGCTTCATCTATCAGCTATTTATTTAGTATGTTGTGCTCCATAAAAAATAATGTTTGCACTTTAAGCCGCCCTGCATGTTATTGGAGGCCTATTTTAATATGCAACTCAATCCTATATGTAGTAGTCGGGGGTCCCTGCCTGTCTCTTCCAGCTGAGGGCTCTTTGGCGTTGAAGACCCTTGCACTCTAACGAGTGAGCATGCAACAACAGAATCAGCATGTTGTGCTTAATCGTGGGCCAATCGTTCAGAATCGCTCTGTCGTTGTAAACAAACTCTCCTCGCGGGTTCAGCTCACAAACAAGCCTGGAAGAAAAGCACCTGACAGCGGGCCTGCCAGCCTCTCCGTCCCGTGTGAAGGGCCTCATTGTGCCTCCATGTCCAGGCGAGAACAATGCTGCGAGGGGAGTACAGTGCGGCCATTGTGTCCGTCTGTGTGACACTGGATCTGACACCAACGCAAAGGAGCCAGGACTACACGGCGGCGAGGGAGGAGAGGTAATGTCCTGCCTGGAGGTCAGGACATATCCGCAAATAACGACACAAAATGAGTCCGTGTACCCTAAAATGCTAACTTCTCCTTTTTTCTTCTGCTGGCTGTTTTTGGTAACATGCAGTCCAACAAGGCTCGAGATCACTTGCTGCTAAAATCATTATTCTGTTGCACTTTGGCTCAAAACATATCAAGAAAACACAATCAATTAACTTTTTCAGTTTCACACAAAGTAGTCGGACCAGAAGATACCTGGCTGCACTTTGGGGAAAATAATAAATACACTATTAAGAAATAAAACATGAACCTTGAGGCGGATGCTATATATGAAACGACGATTTAAAGATGTTTCAGCAGCGGTTTACCAATTACACATTTCTGATTCTGAAGCGTCCTCAGTTTGAATAAACAGCCTTCAGGTACGAGTGAAAGCAGCCGATTGGATGCGATGCTCCTCAGAAGACAAACCCCAGGTCTGTGCAGCGCTCGTGTCTCACGGCGAAGATGCAAACAACGTGTTCCTCAGTCAGGAAATCTATTAGCTTCCATGACAAATTCACCGTATTCAACCCAATCATGTTTCTGCGGATTGTAAGAGTGTTTAGTAATCTAATCCTCTCCAGGGAGGGGGGGGGGGGGGGGGGTTCTTTGTTTCAGACTATTTAGCTCACTAATGTGGTGTGTAATCCTGTCTGTGTCTCTCCCACAGCACTTTCACACCCGGGGATGTGAAGGCATGTCCTCTCTTTTCATCTGCACGTACAGTGAGGCGTCTCGCTGAATATCTTTTTCTCAATTATGCAAAAACATTAATATTAGATAGTTTAGTCAACAATAATTACAACAATATTTGCAGAATTGGTAAAAATGTGTCATATTTGAAAACAAAGATTTGACGAGCCAGAAGTTTAGATCAACATTAACAATGCATAATAAGGGTCTCAATACAAGAGCCATAAAACGCCGCTGTGGTGACTTGTCTATTTTAGGGCCTCTGGTTTTTGAGCGTTATAGGAGAGGAGCCGAGGTCAGAGTTCAGGGGAGGGTCGGGGTCAAAGGTCGTGACGTCTCTGCAGTGGAGCCCTGATGTCTGGATATCAGTAACGGATTCACACACAAACACAGCAGGTCCAAAACAACAAAAACTGACTCAGCATGATGACAGACGCCGTTCAGAACTCTGACGTTATAGAGGTTTTGTTGGTTTGTACTTCCTAAAGTTTAGAGCTCGTTTCTGTGACTTCTGTCAACTATGACAACCGGAGCAAGCAGTCCTCTTCACTGCAGTCAGTTTTGTCGATGTGATGAAGGTTAGTGCACTACTCCATGCGTCTGCAGAGAAAGAGAGCCGTGCTGCAGAGAACCCGGCTGCTTACATGCAGGGGAAAAACCTTCAGAGCATCCTTTGTTAGTGCAAACACAGCCAAAAATCAAAGCCACGCACACAAAAGCTGAAGTAGACTGTGACGCCATCTTTATGTGGAGATCTGCTGAGAGCAGCAGCGCGGCTGCTTGAAGTGACGTCACCTGCCACCGGGCTGCCCACTCAACTTTAAGCATGACGCCTTATTGTCCTTCATAGAGGAGACAATTAAGCCTGTGTGAAGGACAGAGAGAGAGTGTGTGCAGAAGAAAGAAAATGTAACAGGAGAGAGCGTGCGTGCGTCTTTGTAACACACGGGGCTCGTTGCCAGACACTGAAGGTCGGCGTCTACATCTACTCGTGATCGTAATCATAGCGAGGCAGAAAAGGAAAGGGGAGCTGCGATAGCTGTTTCCTTTCTCACCTTTTAAGTCAGGACACGTCAGAAAATCCTTTCCAACAAGACATCGTGTGAGAGGCGGGTGGGGTTCACCTTCCCGCTTTACAACCTCAGGACAGTTCAGAACCGGTCGGGGAAGTTGTAAATTACAGGAATATTTTAATTGCCTTTGCAGATATTTGCTGTCATTTGTCTTGTGCTTCCTGTCAATCACTGCAAATCCTGCAGTCCTGAGAACCTGAACTTAAGTGTGCAACCTCAGGTGCTTTCAAACACCACAAGGGAAAAGTTATAGATCCAGATCAGGAGGAAAAGTCCTGCAAATGAAATGACTGCAAAAGCTGCATTTACTGGAGGAGTATCTACAACTTAGTCAGTGTATAAGACAGGTTTTACTGGGCTTTTCTCAAGCAAAAGGTTTGATAGAAACATTTTAAGAGCAAGCTCGGATTCCAGTATGTAGGAAATATTGCTTTATTTGAATCCCTGTTAGTTATTACCTTGACCAACGACTACGTTTCAAGGAAAATAACATTTGTCCTTACACTATACAGCATCAATCACTTCTCTTACACTATACAGCATCAATCACCACTCTTACACTATACAGCATCAATCACTTCTCTTACACTATACAGCATCAATCACTACTCTTACACTATACAGCATCAATCACTTCTCTTACACTATACAGCATCAATCACTACTCTTACACTATACAGCATCAATCACTACTCTTACACTATACAGCATCAATCACTTCTCTTACACTATACAGCATCAATCACCTCTCTTACACTATACAGCATCAATCACTACTCTTACACTATACAGCATCAATCACTACTCTTACACTATACAGCATCAATCACTACTCTTACACTATACAGCATCAATCACTTCTCTTACACTATACAGCACCAATCACTTCTCTTACACTATACAAGTACATTAGAACTATATACAGTATGATACAACACCATTAGATTGTACATTTACCAGTACATCTCACTTTATCTGATCATTTGTGCTAAAACTTAAAGAATATTTATTCTTATTTCCAGGAATAAGTGTAGCCGACCCCCCCAGGGAGGTCCGGCCGCGTAATAACTTATTTTACTGCATTTCTTTGCATCTAAGTCTTTCATTTAAACATTACCACAACACTTATACACACACACACACACACACACACACACACACACACACACACACACACACACTAATGAGGTACATTTACCTCATACTTTAACTGCACTACATTACACTACACTATACTTCTGCCCTATAAAAGACAACATGCTGGCAGTGGTTGCTTATTAAATTTATATGCAGGGTTAGTGCAGCAGAGCTTACTTGATAAGGGGGGGGGTGTGCAGGTTTACAGAGAAACACTTTACACTGCGGGAGCCTTAAACCTTAAAGACTTAAAGCACGTGTGCATTTTGAGGCAAGAGAAGCAGGACATGAATATGAAGCAGTGGATATTACAGTCCTGGTTTCACAGCACGTTTGATGACTACTTGCAGTTTGGCACAGAAAGACATCTTGGGCCCAAATACACAGAACGGATAAATGCATACCAGAGATAGTTTGCGGCTCTGGTGGATTCTTTTAAAGAGCCATGCAGGATGATGAGAAGGGACGTTTTTAGTATCAGAACCCTACTCGAAGTGGTTTCATGCTCGGCCAGACGGGACCACCTACAGCCCCAGACAAAGAGCTCAGAGCAGCGTCTACTTTAGACTCCGCGGCAGACCACAGACGAGCTGCAGGGAACACCACGAGCACATGCAATCTGTGCCACGGTGAAAAGAAACACATAAAAGCTTTAAACGTCAATATTTCCTATTAAATGCAGCAGTACGTCTTTATGCCGGCGCAGTGCTGTACTCTGCGTGACATGAAGGATGGGGTTGCCATGGTGACTGGTAATGGAAGCAGAGAATTAAAGTCATAATCCGATCCCAGCAGGATGTAAAGCTGGTCTGGCGAAGAGATGCCAGGAAGAGGAGGAGGAGGGGCACCAGAGAGAGACGAAGGCGCTCAGCATCCTGCCGCCATCAGAGACTCCAGGATCACTGCCAACGCAGCTCAGCGTTTTCTCTGTGCCTCCATCCTCGTGACACGAGCATCGAAAAGGGTTCATCGTGTAATTACTCTTCTCCCACAGTTATTGGAGAAGAGACTCGGGTCAGGTGACCTTCTTACAACAATTAAATAACCGCAATTTCTCTTCAGAAACGGAAAATGTTCAAAGAACAAATGATAGAAATAATTATTTAACAAGTAAAGATGTTCCCACAGAGCAGCTCCGTGTTCCACCTGCACAAATGCATCACATATTTTATTTTAACACAAGGCCAGAGCTTGCAAAGACATCACACACACACACACACACACACACACACACACACACACACACACACACACACACACACACACACACACACACACACACACACACACACACACACACACACACACACACACACAGCGTTATATAATCTGCACACCAGGTTCATGAGGCCGACATGAGCTGATTGGTTCATCTTGCTCTAATAAAGCTTTGGATATGTATGGATATCCCACTGATCCTCTTGGAAAATGTGATTTCAAAAACAAAAACGAGGCTGCACCATGGCCCTGTGGCACGCCGATAACGGCTTTACTGCTTCCTGCAGGTCAGAGGTCAATGAGCAGACCACCACACCATTACCAGGGGAGAGGAGGGAGGGGGGGAAGGTTAGGCAACAGAAGGTGTCAGCGAGGGATCATCTGTAGCTGACAGCAGGCTGGGGTCAGTGTCTTCCTCTCAGTGACACGTGTTGTGTGCACACGGACATGCAACAAAAACAGTGAAGTGGTGAAAAGCATATTTTGGTGTCCATATCCAATTCTGTATTTTGATAATGTCAGCTTCTTTGCCAAGACAAGCTGTGCCGACTCATAACATAACTCCAGCTCTACAGATAACATCGGACACTTTAAAATGTCGGAGCAGCCTAACCTTAGTGTTTGATCAAACCTCTTAAGTAAGTTTTGGTCACACGATTAAAAAGGTTTATTTATTGAAAACAAAACCTCACTTGTTTTACATACTAGATGTCCACCACATCGTCTGGCGTGAACATGTCCACAGAGAAGAGAGCAGATCAGACTTTTCACTCTGAATGATCAGCTTTCTGAAAACCGACGGTGCAGCCGTCACTCTTGTTCTGGCCTGGTTAATGACGCACTTTATTTTTGGATACAGTAGTGTGCTATGAATGACGCATCCTTTTCAGGAGTGGAAACACGCACGCACAACTTGAACCTAATTTAGAGGCGTTTAATTAAATTTGGATCATCTAGCACAATAAATAAACTCGTATGCATATATAGTCAACATGATGAGAGTATTACAGGACACCTTTGCTCTTGTATGAAAGATATTTACATAAAGTTATTGAATTTAACACATTGCATACTGCAGGTATAATAAATAAATAAAAATGCATGGCCAGCAGCAGTCCAAAACTGGAGCGTTAAAGTTTTCTTGCTGCTGCAAATGTGACATTTTAATGACAAATCATAAATCTTTTGCCATCATTTATCATTTATCCTACATTAGAGAGTCCAGGAGTGGGGAGAGAGATGAGGCGTTGCATACCCCTGGCTGAATGGTTCATGGTTGGACAGTTCAACCACTTTTCTATTACTTCTTTTGCAAACTTCTGCAGAACTTAAAAGCCTAATGAATCTGGAATTGAATAGATAGGTCGCCCTTCCCTCACAGCACTACTAAACCTAAATGAGGACATTTAATGCTATTGAAGAAGCAGAGGAATCTTCCTAAAACTCACAAAATGTCTGAATTATACAAACAATTGTGCGTCCTTCAGTCACCCGTTGACTTGTCCTGTAGCACAGACGATAAAAGGTAGAGGAAGTGAACTGTCATCACAGCCAGACAAATATATCGTGCAATTTACATAAAGAAAGAGAAAACTAATAACACCTCACTGCCCGCTTTGCAGAGTCAGCCCTGGACTGCAGTGTCATTCAACCATGTGGTGTTGACACAGGAGTCCCATCTCTGTGTCAACCACAGGCCAGCCACACAAAAGCTAAACATGACGATGTGGAGAGTGTGTGTGTGTGTGTGTGTGTGTGTGTGTGTGAAGGACACAACCAGCCGCCATATGCAGCTTTCAAGGCAGCCAGATTGCAGATAATAGGTTAGGTAAACACATCAGTCGAGGTTGAGTGAAGTCAGTTCAGCTCCACCGTTAACCATTTTGCATCTCTGTCAGAATTATATTTTCTTGCCATTAATTTGCACGGTGGGCGGACAACCAACACTGAGACGTTTAATAAAGACACCACCCACGTCGAGTGTTCACACCTGCAGCTAAATGACTACCACCTCATGAATATGCAGATTCAGACAGCTGCTGCTGCTGCATGTTGCCGGCAGGTGGTGAGGCTGCTCATTTGCATACACTGCCTTCAGCACTGTTTCAATCCACGCCTGCATTTCAGGTGCAAGACTGTCTGACACAGGAAGGTGTCTGACAGCCTCCCTGTACAACAAGGTGTGAGAGCGGTGTGCGTGTGACGAAGCTGTTGTGTTGCTCAAGATCACGATCTCAAGATGTCCTCCACCCACGATGAGGGAGGGGAGAGGGTTAGTATTGAGGTGCATCACCTCTCCAAGTTTCATTATCAATTAAAAATCGGTTTTGTTTATTAGGTCGGAAAATACGGAAAAGTATCAAATCACAGTGTTTCCAGAGTTCAGGGCGACATCTTTAAAGGTTTTATTTTATCTGAACAACTCAGACGATCCTACCACAAGTCATAACATAAGACAAAAAATAACTCCATCCATCGTCTACCGCTTATCTGGGGTCGGGTCGTGGGGGCAGCAGCTCCAGTAAGGAACCCCAAACTTCCCTTCTCCGGGCCACATCCTCCAGCTCCGACTGGGGGATCCCAAGGCGTTCCCAGTGAGGAGATATAATCTCTCCACCGAGTCCTGGGTCTTCCCCGGGGTCTCCTCCCAGCTGGACGTGCCTGGAACACCTCCCTAGGGAGGCGCCCAGGTGGCTCCTTACTAGATGAACCACCTCAACTGGATCCTTTCAACGTAAAGGAGCAGCGGCTCTACTCCGAGTCTCTCCTGATGGCTGAGCTTCTCACCCTATCTCTAATGGAGACGCCAGCCACCCGTCTGAGAAAACCCATTTTGGCCGCTTGTAGCCACGATTCTTTCTCGTTCTCGTTCTTTGGGTCATGACCCTTCATGACCACAGGTGAGGGGAGGAACTTTATATACTATATTAATTTACTGTTGATGCACTAACTGAATAATCAACTAATCATTTCTTTGTCAGGAGCTTTGACAGTTTCAGACGTACCTTCATCAGTGCGAAACAGTGCACGTGGAACCAGCGCTATAAGATTAGCTCTGGAGAAACAAGTTCAGTGACAGAAAAGTAATCCGTATCAATTTAGTAAATTGACGAATAATTTAAGGCATTTCTCAATATATTTGCTCGTGTATCCACGATACAAAGTTTCTGCTTTTCTTTGTTTCATTTGACTTTTAAAAATCGACCATCTCTGCGATGTTACATTTGAGTACAAAGTTTTGAGTTATGCCACCTCCATGTGGCCAACTATATGAGTTTTAAAGACGCGTCGTGTAAAATGAGGCCGGTGACGTCGTAGATGCAACAGATATAACCTCTAATATCACGTTTTAAAAGGACCAACAGTGTGATTCATGAAGAGCAGCTCCCTCCCCATCGACTGCAGGGACAGCCTCCTGACATAAATAACAAGGTGGCAGCTCGCTATGCAAACACAGCTATTTGTGACTGTCTGAGGACTATTTGTGACGTTCTGCTGGCAGTTTGATGATCAAGTTAAGTTACATCCACATCCTATTCGCGGCTCCGGCGCCACATTTAGACCCTCATCCATTTGAGCAGAGCCCCTTAACTGGACAGATCTGTGCAGAGAGGAAAAGGCTGAGCACACAAGCAGAGTTCAAACTGAAGCGGCGGAGAAAGACAAAGGCAGTAATGCAACATATTTGCATGGGCGTGGTGGTCGTGTAAGCTACTCTATAATTACATCCAATTTGTTTTGCTTGACCAGCTTGTTTCCTAAGTGCTACATAATGGGGGGGGGAAGAGGAGGCGGAGGAGAGTGAATCCATTCCTCGTCATAAACGTGTCCACATGTGGTGCGTGCGGCTCCGCAGTTGAAAGGCTCAGTGCATCGGTGCAGATGCGTCTGGCAGAAATGCGCTGACTCCTTAGAGGTTTGAGATATAGATAACTGAGGTCTTCCAGCAATGCTGCGGCCAGTCGTGAATCTATTTCAAGGCAAGCTGAGTTTAAGTGTAGGCTATGCTTAGCATCGTCTTGGATTGGAAGAGCCTAAAGGCAGCCAAACGCTGGATATGTATCCGGGGTTCTCACTCAAACGACTGCGTTACAAGGCGGCTCGACACCGAGACAAAGTCAGTGACTAGAGATGATTTGAATATCGGATCGTTGTAGTTCAGCTGAGATAAGTATACAGTCCTGCTATAGAAACATTCCCCAATTATGTTTTAGATGTTTGTAGGGCTGCAACTGATGATTATGTTTCTTATGAAAATTGTTTAGTGTATGAAAAGCTTCCCAGAAACCCAGGAGACATCGGATGTCTGAGCAACATTTCATTTACAAAGATATAAAAACAGAACTTCTTCACATTTGAGAAGCTGGAGACAAAAACATTCTTGGAATCTTTAATTACCAACTTCATCCATTAGTTATTTAACACAATTAATCCTTAAATCAAGCAGAAACGCCAAACATTCACCGGCTCCAGCTTCTCAAATGTGAGACTTTCTGTTTAGCTTCATTGTAAAATGAATATATTTGGGTTTTGGGATGTTGGGTTGGACAAACCAAAAGACATCAACTCATTTTATAGACTTAAACACTGTAAGCTTAGTTCAGTACTGCACTTAAGTTTATACACATGTCATCTGAAGGCTTGATTACAGGTGCAGATGTGTCCAACACTATAAAACGATATCGTCCGTCAGCCTGAGTGCTCTCCTTACAGTACCATAAAAAACTAAGTGATGTAAGGTCCGTTTATCCGACACTGTAATGAGCCGAGTCTATTCACAGCTGAGCTGCAGCTCGCTTGTTAGAAACACACACTCCTCCTTCAACTAGTGCTACATGCAAAGAGGGTGGAATTCATAGCTTGCATCTGGGTAACTTGGCTAACACTTAAAAATAAATAAATACAGCATGAAGTGAGCTCACCCTCGGGCCATTTCTCTAATAGAAGAATGTGGATCACAGTAAAAGCTCATCGCTCCAGACACAGCAACAAAGAATTACCCAGACTCCCCAGGGGCCACGTAGAGAAAATCCACTTTTGTTACGTTTCAGTCGGGCTATACCTGAGGCGGAACTTTCTGAAACCCATTACGCAGTTTGGACTGCTGTTCTAAATACTCGGGGTCGTCAGTGCACATAAAATAACCATGACCTCCTGGAGCTGCGTGCTCTCATTTCTTTTTTTGAATAACTGAATATTGCAACTGCTATGTCCAAAGAGTTGATTTAATATTGTGTCGTGATGAAACCTTGTGATTTACTCCCCTGATGTTCAACACATTCAGTTTAAAGAAGCTTCCAGTGTGAAAGTGTAAAACTGGAACACGAGTCACGACAGATGGGTATTAAGATAATACACCGGACCTAATGTTACAACAATGGGAGGAAATAGAGAACAGGTCGAGACCAACACACACTTTTATACACACACACACACACACACACACACACAGGAGCATGGGTCAGCGGCTAACTCCTGACAGACTGACTTGGCTCAGTGGATGTGAACAAAGCACAAGGTCTGGAGAGGATTTAGTCCCGACGAGGCTTTTGTGTTTGCATGGTGATGCCATGGGTAACGAACACGCATCTGAACGTCCAGAATCCTGAGCTCCCACTGGACCTCTGACAGTCTTCTACTGACCCTGCCCAGGTTACTCACGTTTTATAACGGTCAGAGTTACATTCATGTATGGTATTTTATTGTTTATAATTTCATGCACTGTATATAATAACTATTTCCTTTTTTAATATAAATATATCTAAATATTAATATATATTTTTTATATTAATATATAATAATATATATATATATATATATATATATATATATATATATATAAATAATATAAATATTTATAATATTAATAAATATATTTATTAATAAATTAATAAATATATAAATGTATTGTGTGTATGTATGTAGAAAGGCCTTCTTGGAGACCCTGAATGGAGCCCTGCAGGGGGCTCCAGTAGGGGACTCCGTAGTCTTGCTGGGAGACTTCAACGCACACGTGGGAAACGATGGAGACACCTGGAGAGGCGTGATTGGGAGGAAGGGCCTCCCTGATCTAAACCCGAACGGTCGTTTGTTGTTGGACTTCTGTGCTAGTCATGGAATGGCCATAACAAACACCATGTTCGAACATAAGGATGCTCATAAATGCACGTGGTACCAGAGCACCCTAGGCCAAAGGTCAATGATCGATTTTGTAATCGTATCACCTGATCTGAGGCCGCATGTTTTGGACACTCGGGTGAAGAGAGGGGCGGAGCTGTCGACTGATCACCATCTGGTGGTGAGTTGGATCAAGGGGTGGGGGAAGACTCTGGACAGACCTGGTAAACCCAAACGGGTAGTGCGGGTGAACTGGGAACGTCTGGAGGAAGCCCCTGTCCTGGGGATCTTTAACTCACACCTCCGGCGGAGCTTTTCAGCCATCCCTGTGGAGGTTGGGGGCATTGAACCTGAGTGGGCGATGTTCAAAACCTCTATTGCTGAAGCTGCGGTGATGAGCTGTGGTCTCAAGGTCTTAGGTGCCTAAAGGGGCGGTAACCCTCGAACACCGTGGTGGACCCCGGTGGTCAGGGAAGCCGTCCAACTGAAGAAGGAGTCCTTCCGGGTTATGTTATCCGGGAGGACTCCGGAAACAGTTGCAGGGTATCGAAGGACTAGAAGGGCGGCAGCTTCTGCTGTGTCAGAGGCAAAGCAGTGGGTGTGGGAGAAGTTCGGAGAAGCTATGGAGAAGGACTTTCGGTCGGCACCAAGGTGCTTCTGGAAAACCATCCGGCACCTCAGGAGGGGGAAGCGAGGAACCATCCAAGCTGTGTAGAGCAAGGGTGGGACCCTGCTGACTTCAACTGAGAAGGTTATCGGCCGGTGGAAGGAGCACTTTGAGGAACTCCTGAATCCGACTAACACGCCCTCTGGGGGATCATCGCCAATTTCCCTGATGGAAGTCACTGAGGTAGTCAAACAACTCCACAGTGGCAAAGCCGCAGGGGTTGATGAGATCCGTCCAGAAATGCTGAAGGCTTTGGATGTTGAGGGGCTGTCTTGGTTGACACGCCTCGTCAACACTGCGTGGAAGTCTGGGTGGGGTGGTTCCCCTATTTAAAAAGGGGGGGACCAGAGAGTGTGTGCCAACTACAGGGGTACCACACTTCTCAGCCTCCCTGGTAAAGTCTACTCCAAAGTACTGGAAAGGAGGGTTCGGCCGGTAGTCGAACCTCTGATTGAAGAGGAATAATGCGGATTCCGTCCTGGTCGTGGAACAACAGACCAACTCTTTACTCTTGCAAGGATCCTGGAGGGGGCCTGGGAGTACGCCCATCCGGTCTACATGTGTTTTGTGGATCTGGAGAAGGCGTATGACCAGGTCCCCCGGGTGATACTGTGGGAGGTGCTGCGGGAGTATGGGGTGAGGGGGTCACTTTTGAGGGCCATCCAATCCCTGTACGTCCAAAGCGAGAGTTGTGTCCGGATACTCGGCAGTAAGAAACCGGTGGATTGCCTACTCCGGGTAGGGAATGAGCCATTACCCCAAGTGAAGGAGTTCAAGTACCTCGGGGTCTTGTTCGCGACTGAGGGGACGATGGAGCAAGAGATTGGCCGGAGAATCGGAGCAGCGGGGGCGGTATTACAGTCACTTTACCGCACCGTTGTGCTCAAAGCTCTCAATATACTGGTCAATCTTCGTTCCTACCCTCACCTATGGTCATGAAGGCTGGGTCATGACCGAAAGAACGAGATCACGGGTACAAGCGGCCGAAATGGGTTTTCTCAGACGGGTGGCTGGCATCTTCCTTAGAGATAGGGTGAGAAGCTCAGCCATCCGTAAGAGACTCGGAGTAGAGCCGCCGCTCCTTTACGTTGAAAGGAACCAGTTGAGGTGGTTCGGGCATCTAGTAAGGATGCCACCTGGGCACCTCCCTAGGGAGGTGTTCCAGGCACGTCCAGCTGGGAGGAGACCCCAGGGAAGACCCAGGACTCGGTGGAGAGATTATATCTCCTCACTGGCCTGGGAACGCCTCAGGATCCCCCAGTCGGAGCTGGCCCGGAGAAGTAAAGAAATAAATATATAAATATATTAATATATAATAAATATATAATATTAATAAATATATTAATGTATATATAAATAAATAATAAATATATATAATAAATATATAATACATATATATATTAATAATATATATATATATATATATATATATATATATATATATATATATATATATATATTAATAAATATATAATACATATATATATATTAATAAATATATAATACATATATTAATAAATATATACTAAATATACCCCCAGTCGGAGCTGGCCCGGAGAAGTAAAGAAATAAATATATTAATATATATAAATAAATATATTAATATATAAATAAATATATTAATGTATATATAAATAATAATAAATATATATTAATAAATATATAATACATATATATATTAATAAATATATATATATATATATATATATTAATAAATATATAATACATATATATATATTAATAAATATATAATACATATATTAATAATATATATATATATATATATATATATATAGAGAATAATCACATATGCTGCCAAGTGGAGTGGATTAAGCATTTTATCATCTTATATTAAATGAGTATCCTACTCTTACACTTGGAAAAATAACCATGTTTAGTTTTTGGACATAAATCCTATTAAAAAAGAAAACTAGGAAAATTGCATATTTATGGGATGACTTTTCTTTATTTAAAGACTTTAAATAAGTACATTTGGGCTGTATTTGAATGTTAAAAAACCCATATCCTTTCCCCATGTTTTTTTAATGATTCTGCACCACACTTCAGTAGAGAGGCCCCTCGCCTCTGTTTGCACTGTAAACCCCCCACAGCCATCGTCAGCTGTTGTCTCTTGTCATCCGAGTTCAGGCCCGGTCTGGTCATTAAGTAATAGTAGATATCTTCTCTAATCACGCAGCTCATTTTAACAAGCTCTTTCCACCAGTTAACTCTGTCTCTACAACCTGAGGCTTAGACCGAGCCACTTACACCAGTTGCTGCATGCCCCCATGTCATTACATTAAAGTGCGCCTGTAACTTAAGCTGTAAGAGGGTTAGGGACATGTTTCAGTTCATGATCGTCATTGTTATGCCTTTAGCTGAGCATCAAAATCAAACAAAAGGGGAAAGAAAACAAAAGTGATGTTTTCACGAGGCGATACATATTTAGATTTCTTGGCTGCTGCATGTTATCGAGTAGTTAATGAGCTTGGCAACAGCAGCACACAAAGCTGCTGTATTGCAGTAATGGCCCCAGCAGGCAGGTTCAACAAGTCCTCAGTTCCACCTGAGCCCTTCCCCTCAATGTACACCTACCTTTGAAGACAAACTACTGTAACGTCTTGCACTGTGCAAACAAGACCACTACAGTACAATGTACAGTGCTCGTCCTCTCTGTGCCCGGGTAAACACACACGGTGGACTCAAATGCATGTTGAAAGCACACTTTTTTTGAGCTTTGTGTTCCCTTGTGGAAAGTACAGCTGTTGAGATAAGCTCGGGTCTTTAAAACGATTAAACAACCTCAAGCGGACCCCTCGTTCCTAAAGCAACCCTGTTTAAAGGTACTGTGCAATCTAGGATCAGGCATTATGGCTTAAACTGCACAGTCTCCAAGATAAGCTGCTCAACACTTTTCCCATTACGTTCACATTTTGCTGACACACAGGAGTGAGCGTGCTCAATATGTCGGAGCTCGTGGGGTTGATTTGGAAGTGAAGCAGCTCAGAGACCCACCCATATTAACAGGTTGTGCACGTGCACGGTGAGACTTGTCAACACAGTCAGGACAAACTATTTTGCCAGTTGGTAGCAGTTAAAACATGTCACTGCAAACTCATAACTAGAGCCGAGTGTCACACAAGCTGCACTAATTACAACACTGGTTCTCCAGGCATCATTACATCCTCCTGTAGATTATTAGTAATCCTTAACTATGCTATTAACAAAGTTTAACTGCGCTCCTCTGGGTACGTCGTAGAAAGATAACTGGTTTTACAGAGTGAAGGTAGCGTGCTATAATCTGGCCGGTAATTTCAGTTCCTGGAACCAGAATACAAAACGTTTTCCTCGTACTGGATGAACGGCGTTTGCACGCTCTTAGAAAGTCTCTCTCTCTCTCTCTCTCTCTCTCTCTCTCTCTCTCTCTCTCTCTCTCTCTCTCTCTCTCTCTCTCTCTCTCTCTCTCTCTCTCTCTCTCTCTCTAAAAAAAGGGAAACTATAGGTTTGAAAAAGATGGTTATTAATTATCATTATTGGCTGAAATAAATCCGTATGGTGACGTGCATCTCGAGTAGGAACCTGACTTGTATGTCAAATGTAATGCTTCACAACCTCCTTATGAAATGTGAGACACTATTAAATGGATGATAATTCAGCTCCATGATTGAGATGGTTTGTGGTCTCTATACTATATTCTAAGATCCAGTCCAGTGCAACAGCAACTACACAAGTACAGCCTTAAAGAGCCTTAAAGAATTCAAACATGAACTTTCACAGTAAGGCCGTATTTACTGCAGGTCAGCTGTCCCGTGTAGCATTACATCAGTACAGGTGTTGCTATTGTCATGGTCACTGTGCTGTCACCACTAACTGTGCAGAGGGATGAACAGAAAGGCCCACCTGACAGCACAGCAGGCTCCAGACGGGGACGTAACACTCACACTGGTAATACACTTCATTCATTTGTGGTTTGCAGATCTCTCCAGGAAATGTTTTGCAATTAAACGTTGGAATTCACCCTGAGTTCACTCACTTTCCCCCCCCAGCAACACATGTTCTACTCTGCTTCAGGGAGGCAGCCTGGGGATGAACTCACATCTATTGATACATTCAGTGTCGAAGATGTTTGGCACAAACTGGCATCTGTAGAAAGAAGATCTTGTCCTTTGATTTTTAAACACTTTCTGCTAAAAAAACAAACCTCTGCTGGAAAATGTCTTCAACATGACGTCACATCATTTATCATTCAGAAGCAACATATCAGAGGATGAAACAAAAAGCAGACACGTAATGTCACCTGCTCTGCGTGCATATTCCCCCTTCAAGAAGAAGAAGAAGAAGAAGAAGAAGAAGAAGAAGAAGAAAAGAAGAAGAAGAAGAATAGAATCAGGAAGCTTTGGACAAACACGCTCCAGTCTTCACACACAATGATGAGGATGCACTTTTGCGAACACGAGGAAGAGTATTACACACAAATGAGGAAATCTAAGCATGGGCAAGTTGGAAAATTAAAGATAAATGCAACAATACACACGTTATCCATCATTCATTCGGGTCAAATGGTCCGAATTACACATACAGAGAGACAGAGGGGGGAGTCTGATTTCCCATTGCTGTGCCACCTCACCAGCTTTGTTGGGAGCAGCCTACTTTAGCACAATAGCACATTAAGTGTTGGTACTTTTACTGATATAGCAAACATGTCTGATTCTAACAGGCTTGAATCACCAGAGCGTGGTGGTCTACTAACAAAGAGCAGACTTGACAGGGCTCTGAACGGCCCACTGTCCTTTCCTTGAAACCTGGCTGTCAGTGAAGCTCCTCTTTCATCGATTAACTGTCTCTCTGCAGGAGGCTTTGAGGAGAGGCCAGGCTTTAGGAGACACACACACACACACACACACACACACACACACACACACACACACACACACACACACACATATACACACACACACACACACACACAGCTGATTTGTCTCCCACCCTCTCTGCCTTCCTTTCTCTGTTAGCTCAGCCCTTTCAATAGATGATATCATCCCTCCTCATGCATGCCAGAGTATGCTGGAGACGGACCCAAATGTGTGTGTGTGTGTGTGTGTGTGTGTGTGCACCTGTGCAAAGGGAGTGCTGCTTTATGGTTTTGTGCATCACACTTTGGGAAAATGCAAATCCTAGAGGAGGTGGACCACATAACTGACCGAAAAATGTGTCCTGAAAAGCCGGTAGCAGTGTGAAGGTGCCCGTGGGGAACTGGGTCACCGTGTACCAATGAAATAAGGATATTTTATGGACCCGTGTGTGCGTTGACCTGCAGGTGTTCGCTAGGCCCGTGGCACTGACTGACAGGTGGCACCGGGCAATTAAGAAGACACAGCTACGCATTTAACCGGTTGATGGGAAATTAAAATAAATATTAGTGACTTACCTCAGTGCCACGCGGACTGAGCTTTCATCCTGTCCAGAAGTCATGATTCCTTACACAATAATCGATAGAGAAATAACCCAAAAAAATAAAATGTTGGCTCCTTGTCCTGGCAAAAAAACCGAGAAGAAAGTGCGCACACCCCGGCAGGCGGGCGGGCGGGCGGGCGGACAGAGCAACACAGCTGCTCACCTCGACTTTAGCGCCGCCATTTCAAAACAAACACAACAATTGTCTTAACGATGTTTTTAACCATGATATGCGCGCGGGGGCGAGGCGGGGGTCCACATGTCACGTCTACGTGCGCTGCATCTCTGCGCAGTTTTGCCCGGATGCTTCAGCTCCGGCTCGAGCTCACATGCAGACTGCTGCTGCTGCTGCTGCTGTTAGGTGAGCCACGCGCGTACACATAAACACACACGCACACACACACATGCATACACGCGCAGCAACAGTGCCTCTCTGCTCCGTTTACGCACCGGGGAGGGAGCCGCAATGCGTCAGCAAGCCACGCCCTCTCCGGGGAGAACGGCTGCGAGGTGACGTCATAACAACGAGGGTCTCGTGGGTCTCGTGCACAGAAACATCCTAAAACTATATTATTGTTATTAATTGAGTACACTACATATACAGTATATATATATATATATATATATATATATATATATATATATATATATATATATATATATATATATATATATATATATATATATCAGGTAAATGCCACAAACATCAATTTAAAATGTTCAAATTACAATTAATAAGGAGTGTCTAAAACATTGTATTGTTGTATTTTATACATTTGTTTAAATATTATATATATTATATTATTTTTTGTCATTTCCTGGATTTTGGTATTGATAAGCGTTTCCCCTTTTATTCAAGCTGTATTTGTTTTTGTACTATAATTGAACAAAAGTACATCTTTCATGTGTTTAACTAACATAGATGCATTATCATATAATACATGTGTTTATTGTGTAACATGGCATATAGACACACACACACACACACACACACACACACACACACACACATATCCCCCTCAAACACCAACATGGATCTAAACTGAATAGCTAAAGTAGAGTAAGATTACATATAATCGAAATGTGCATTTTTTTATTTGGAGTGTGTATATGATATCCATATGAAACATTAAAACGTGTTTAAATGATGCTACTTCACTTCTTACACACTGAAGGGAACTTTTAGCGCCCCCCTGTGTAAAGAAACCATCACGGTCTGTGTGAGGGCAGTGGAGCGATCGAAAGGGTTTTAATTAAGTTTCTTAGGTGCTGACACAGAAAGTCCTTTTTAATCACAGACGGGAATTCAAGGACATTTAGAGGTACGTTATGTCAGAGAGTTTTCTAGCAGAGGTCAGAACTGGACTTCTATAGGAATGCTCCTCCAGCGTTTGGCACACTTTACTGTGTATTACTGTGTAACTGTCGGCAGTCGTATCTTGTTGCTCTGAATACGCAGAAATACCCTGATATAGTCTTCCTCTGCAGACGTTTATTTGTTGCATCACTGTTGACTGTAAAGGAACTCATTGTGTCCTTAGATACTGTATACAGAGATGCTATGATGGTATATATATATATATATATATATATATATATATATACTTCCACAACATATGTATGTGAGTATGCAATTGTCCCTTTGAGTATGTCATGAGCCTTGGACTTAAATCAATCTTTACAAAACTTTAAAACGTTAAATTAATTGAGTTAAGGTTATTATTCTTAAAAACTAAGCCACAGCGAACGCTAACAAAGCAAAGCAAGCCAAAGCTGCATAATTAAAGTTTGGTGAGTGTAAAAGCCACTTCCTGCTGGGCGCTGACACCATGCACACAGGAGTCCCGTTACAAGCCTATCAAGTGACCAAACCACAGGCTCACTAATGACAAGACACACGTTAGTGCACATTATAGTGAAGCCGAGCCAAAGACCGCTCTACAGAGACTGAAGGAAGTTATATCTTTAAAGATAATATTACAGTCATTGCTAACCTGCACTTTGTGGCTCAATGAAGTACCATCCCAGTTATGTATCACTCCAAATCATCGAGACTCCCCTTAGCTAAACATCTCATCTACAATCTACAATCTACAATCTACGATCTACGATCTACAGGACACTGTGGAGTTAAAATGCAAATTTCAACATTAAGCATTAAAAACAAACATTAAGGTGGCGGAAGAAATCTTAGAGTTGGACGTCTCAAAACCTGGGGGGGGGGGGGCATTCCTTTGCTAGTTCCTGCTTCACAAATGTGCAGATTCAAAGCTTTTCTCTGTCATTAAAGACAAATTGGCAAATACATTTCTTAGAAAAAGGTTTGTTTTAATCCTAGTGTTATTTTTGTCATTTGAGGGGAACTGGCCCTTTAAATCCTGCGCTCCAACACAGGAGCTATATTTTTACATCATTGCTTTTTGTTCTTAAAGTAAAATGTACTTTTGAGTGAGTGCACGCACTAATATACAGCACATCTACCTAAACACCACATCATAGAGGGAAGCTTTGCATAATAAAGTCAGGCTTCAATCGACTGTATGTTTATTTCCCAAAGATCACGCTGATGACCAGAACGTGATCGAACAGATATGGAATGTAAGTACATACATATACAAAGTGTAAATGACAGTACCAACATTAAAACATCCAATTTTCCAATGCAAAATGCACAAACTTGTTCCCTTTTTAATTTCTCACACAGGCTGGTGTTCAATATGATTTACACGAATAGTGGCAGGATTATATCACGGTTATTATATTTCACAACAGGTATGACATCATGTGAGAAGGGTTACGAACCTGTAACAACAAAATATGTCGTTAGAAATACTGAAAAGAATTTGTGCGCATAAAAGCAAAGTTCTTATTATTGTTATCTCCAAATGTTTCACTCATCAGAAGAATCCCAAGATAAATACTCAGAATGAAGATTGTGCTTCAATAAAACATTTAAAACAGAAACTACTTGAACTGATGACTGTAATAAAAACAAGACTGCATCAGAAAACTTTTAAAAACAAAAGTCAAATGTACAGTTTTTAGATTTTAAAATGCTAATTGTCAGATATATTAAAGTGTGTCTATGCAAACAGGATGTTGTGGACAAAGGGGCTCTGTATAAAGGTTGGTGAGGGCGACTCGGTCCCCATTATCTGAGCTGCGAAAACAAAGACATTGATCATTAAAAGTGCATACAGTATATTTAGAACGGTTGCAGCATAGTAGAACAGGTGCACCTTGACGCAGTACTTACAGTTATATAGGCTATGGCGCTCTCTGACCCCACCGCTCCATAGTGTGCTTCGCTGTTTTCCGACCCTTGCTAGAAATATTTAAGATTTGAGCAACTTGTTCTCGCAATCTGACATCTTTAGAAGACTTCTGGTTTTTAACGTGCAATCTCCCCCCCCACTGTGCAAACAAAAGCAGCAACCCAAAATTAAAGTCTAACAGCAGCACAGATCGCAAAGCGTTCTACACGATGTACTGACATGAGAAAATGTGCAAATGAGGTAGAAATGAATGAAAGTGTTTGTCTCTTCTCCATCGTCTGATATCTTCATGACGACAGATCATCGAGGGGAGAAGACAAACACGTTCTTGAAATAAAATTGACTTGCTACAGAAAGGCCGAGCGAATGATGAGTCAGCAAACCGATCGCTTGCTTTCTGAACTCACCCAGAGAACTAAAATAGATTTGTTTCTAAAAATCCCCCAAAGTTCATCTTTAATGTCCTTAAAATCCAGAGGATCAGCTTGTTGAACACGGAGCTTCCATGAGAGAACCGTGATCTGTAGTACCAATAGACCTGCTCAGCAGAATCCTGGAGAGTCTCGCTCCAATGTTCCCGTTTGTGACGACAGAGAGAACGATCGGAAACAAGAAGAATGCACAAAAAGAAAAAAGCAGACCAACTCCCGGCTGAGGCAAACGGGAAATAAACCAGGTGAGGGGAAAGTGTCAGTTACAGCCAATCACTGGAGCGCTCAAGCTTTTGTTTTGTTCTCGGCCACCAGAGGGCAGCATGCCTACCTCACCGCCTCAGCAAACCAAAAGCACAAAGAGAACATCTTCCCAGTCTACTCTAAATCTGAGGCGTCGTTGTCAGAGTGGAGGTAGTTGCTGCCTTTTACCCGGGTGTAGTGGACGTTGCCGTTGGGTGAGGAGGATCCACAGGAGCAGAGTGGACCGGTGAACAGGTTTTCGACGTCCTCCAGCTGCAGGCCCTTGGTCTCTGGGAGGCAGCCCTGGATGAAGAGAAGACCCAACACCACCAGGCCCATGTACATGAAGAAAGCCCCTGGAAGAGAGAGCCACATGCACGTTACATTAGGTTCTGAGCTATGGTTGCCAATCTTAGCGTGAAATCATTTGCCATTCGTGTATTAATTCTAATTGCCAAAGAATATTCACATTTCCTATCCTTCTGTGCACATGGCAATACAAATATGTCTTACCGTAATAGGTGAGCGTCTGAGCGATATGAAGGAAGGTCAGAGAAACGAGGGCGTTGGTGATCCAGTTGACCCCGGCTGAACAGGCGTTGCCGGTGCTTCGCGCCCACATTGGGTAGATCTCCGAGTTCACTGTCCAAGGCATGGGGCCCATCCCTGACACACAGAGGCAATACATGCACGATCAGACACGTCATCATTGTTGGCAGGAAGATTTCTGTTGCCATGTTCAGGGTACATATAAACAAACGTCCCCTTCATGTGGCATCTGTTCCCCGTGTTAGCCACAGGTATTAGGTTTGTGTCGCAGTATTGCATAACTGTGGTTTATTACAAGCCGCCATCACACCAGTAATAACAGGTGGTAATACCATCAAATCTGTCATTCACAAAAAGACATGAAATGAAGAACAATGAGAAAGTTGTTTCAGACCTGGAGCAAAGAACGCAAGGTAGAGGATGAGGCCCAGCAGGACGACCCAGGAGTACGATGTGGGACAGTAGTTGTAGGCCCAGATCGGGCCGGTCGACGCTTCTGTCTGGTTGGAACATCTGGATGAAGCAAAACAAGAAATTAACACCAACATTTCTCTGCAGGTTTTACAGATTTGAATTCAATCTGGATAATCCAGCAAAGAAGTCTTGTTGGTGTGCTGCATTTCATTTCTGTACTTTGAGATGCAGCAGCACAAAGAGGATGTTACTCCTCCAGCTTCAGCTTTAAGGATGCTGAGAGTGCATTTGCTTTTAATAACTTATATTGTTTATGCTATTTCGTGTGAAAAGAAATGTAACTGCAGATTTAAACACGTCATGACAGCCACATCAGTGTGTTCTGTGACGCTTCTTCAACGTCAAACTCTCACACAACCACGCAGAGAAGCGGTGCCTGACCTTCCCCAGGCGGCGTGATCTGTGGACGCTTGATGAACGGGAACGCAGGATGAGTCGTACACTCTGGTGCCGTTTTCACGATAGCAAAATCCACAATTCGGGTCCAACATGCAGGATTCACAGGACCTGGAGGACGGAGACGGATGTAAAACCTCTCAGACTTATATACATCCACACAACAGGGCTGTCACAGTACTGAGCAACAGACGAGCACGCACGCACACACACACACACACACACACACACACACACACACACACACACACACACACACACACACACACACACACACACACACACACACACACACACACACACACACACACACACACACACACACACACACACACACACACACGACAAGATAGTGACGCTTCTGTCTGTGTAGAAAGCACGATGATTTTTCCCTTTATGATGCAAATTGTGAGACTATAAAGAAGCCAGGTGTGTGTTCTCCTACCCGTATAGTGTGCAGGTTAAGTTCTGAGGGTCGACCGGGTGGAGGTTGATGGGCGGAGAATACTGGGCAGATAGCAAGAACCCGAATGCCAACAACATCAGACTCAGACAGGTACCTGCATCACAGGAGATTAACACAATAAAAGAAGAAAGTTATGAACACATTAAGTACAACTCAAACCTAGAGGAATTTGTTCTGGAGAACCACAGAATTCTTTTCACCTGCGTTCTTATGATGATGAATCTCGTTTGTAAGAGCATGCCAGTTGATCCTAATTAGAATAAGTAAACGCCACGCCAATCCACATAAAGGGACATGAGGCTGCAGGGCCGTGTGCACGCACTGACATTAAACAGAAACGTTGAGAACATTAAGTTAAGAATGTCTAAAGAAACTAAAGTCTAAAGGTAAACAGCTCTGAGGTGGACGTACGTCTGCAGGAAGTGAACGTCAAACGAGCTGCCATCCCATCCAGCAGCCTCAGGATCAGAAGCACCATCACTTATTATTGGATGGCGTGGTTTCTGATTAACATGATTCATTTGAATTGAAGTTCAACATTTTTTTTTTGAATAATATTATGCTTTGTAAAATAATAAACATAATTATAAAATAATATCATAAATGATGAAAGTATTATGGTCATATAAATCTTAGAATATTACACAACATAACTCAGAACATCAGCCGAGTGTGCTACTGACAGATTATGTTATTACCAAAGAATACAAAATAAACACACATGTATATACTGTATATATATATATATATATATATATATATATATATATATAAATAATAATATATATGTATAATGTATAAAGTCTTTTAATTAACTAATTACTGTAGAAATATGCAAAGGACAAACCCAAAAGACTGCCCAGGCTCAGCTTCCTGCGGCCCACTCTCTCCACCAGCCACACTCCCAACAGGGTGAACACGAAGTTGGTCGCAGAAGTTGCAGCAGACAACCAGATTGCCTGTTTAACATCCCGCACCCCCGCCATCTGCAGAATGGTTGCACTGTAGTACCTGGATATAAGCGAAGAGGTTCAACGATAAGGTTCATAGTGGACGATTCATGATGCAGCAGAGCGATCATTATATCGGAGCTATTACAAGATGACCTACATCACAGTGTTTACTCCGGTCAGCTGCTGAAACATCTGGAAGCCGCAGCCAACGATGAGAGCCCTTCGAGTCGGACCGTGGTTAAGGATCCGCAAAATAACAAGTCCTCCTACAAGACAAACAAACCTTTTGTTTATCTTTAACGTCGTCCATGTCACTTTGTACAAAAGGTGGTTTTGTCACATATAGACAAAACTCACAGCTTAGATTTGTTTTTTCCTGTTTTCACAGAAGTCTTTCACCTCCGCCCGACTCTTTCTCCTCCTCCTCGAGGCTGATTCTGATGGTGTTGTACTCCTCGTCTACACTCTGGCCTCCTCTGATCCGGCTGAGAGCTTGGCGGGCCTCTTCGCTCCGACCCTTTTGGAGAAGCCAACGAGGGCTCTCCGGCAGGAATAAGAAGCCGACGAACTGCAGCACTGCCGGGAGAACGGACAAACCCAGCATGTACCTACAAGCGTGGAGAGAAGGAGATGGAGGGAAGAGGTGAAGGAGACGCCTGCCACCGCTGAGTCTCAAGTTAAGGTCTGAAAACTCTCAGGGGTCTTGACGGGCATTACAGGGGGCCGATTTCATCATCATCATTTAACCTAAATCATGAATTGGGACAGCAAAGACACACAAGTCAGCATTGAGTCACTACTTGTTGTTTAACGGTCAGTGTCGCCTTTTAAAAGCACAATCCATTTGTGATCTTTGCTTCGCCTGGTCGCTTCAGCCGTCAGAATATACCTATATAAAGGCGCGACACAAGAGTTTCCTATCAAAAGAATCTATTTGCCAATAGCACTACATGTGGTAGAAGCTGATGTTGACGAGGCAGATGAATCAGTCACGTTCCTCACAAAGAAAGAGGGTCAACAAAACTAAAGTGAACGCCTGTCATGGAAAGGTACAAGCAAGAAAGACCAGTGCATACCTCCAGCCATCGTGGCTCATGTAGCTGAAAGCACCGTCGATCAAAGTGGCAACGAACTGGCCCCCAGTGATGAAGAGGTTGTTGATAGTGACCAGCCGACCTCTCTGGTGAGGGGGGGAAACTTCGGCGATGTAAACAGGAACCGTCATCGAGGCAACGCCTGATGGGAAGACAAAAAGAAAAAAGGGTTTCATTTTGATAAGTTCTACTTTCAATCCAGGCAAATACTGCGACTGGGAAAACAGGTCAGGTGACGGGACAGGTTGCTTAGGAACGGACTGTGTTGGCTCATAAACAATTCACACACAGGTTAAGGTGTTCCTGAGATGTCACGGCCATCCCAAGTACATCTACTCAAGTACTGTACTTAAGGACATGTAATTAAGTACATCTACTCAAGTACTGTACTTAAGGACATGTAACTAAGTACATATACTCAAGTACTGTACTTAAGGACATGTAACTAAGTACATCTACTCAAGTACTGTACTTAAGGACATGTAACTAAGTACATTTACTCAAGTACTGTACTTAAGGACATGTAACTAAGTACATATACTCAAGTACTGTACTTAAGGACATGTAATTAAGTACATCTACTCAAGTACTGTACTTAAGGACATGTAACTAAGTACATATACTCAAGTACTGTACTTAAGGACATGTAACTAAGTACATCTACTCAAGTACTGTACTTAAGGACATGTAACTAAGTACATTTACTCAAGTACTGTACTTAAGGACATGTAATTAAGTACATCTACTCAAGTACTGTACTTAAGGACATGTAACTAAGTACATATACTCAAGTACTGTACTTAAGGACATGTAACTAAGTACATTTACTCAAGTACTGTACTTAAGGACATGTAACTAAGTACATATACTCAAGTACTGTACTTAAGGACATGTAACTAAGTACATCTACTCAAGTACTGTACTTAAGGACATGTAACTAAGTACATCTACTCAAGCACTGTACTTAAGGACATGTAACTAAGTACATCTACTCAAGTACTGTACTTAAGTACAATTTTGAAGTACTTTCTGGATTTGTTACTTTCCAGATTTAGATTATTAATATAAAATATAATAAACTAATAAATCATGGTGTATTATTATATATGAAACTACCGAGCAGTATATAAAGTAAAGACATGTACACATGAATGCTTCACTATTTATAACCCAGTAATATAATATGCATTATTCTGAAATGGGATATTCTGCATAATTAGTACTTTTGGTACTTTAAGTTAGTTTGATGCTAACACTTGTGTACTGCAGGACTAGTATTAATACTATATAATAATAAAATACATCATTTCCAAACACCAACTCACCTATGCCCAGGCCAACTATGATTCTGCCCACAAGAAGAACCACCTTGTCCGGGGATAAACTCAAGATGATGCCACCAATGCCAAAGATGAAACTGGCCAAAAGGATGCAGACCCTGCGCCCCAGCCATCCATTCAAGGAGCCTCCACTCAGGGCAGAGAAGGCCGCAGCCCAAACAGTACTGGAAACCAGCAGCTCCTGCCACAGACTGCTCAGGTTCAGCTCCTTCTTCATGAGCAGCATAGCCCCGGAGACCACCCCGGTGTCATACCCGAAGAGAAATCCTCCCAGGCCAGAGAAGAACGCCAATAGATAGACGAACCCCGACCCGGAGGCATCTTGGTCCAGGTGATCCCCACCAGTGGTAGATGGAGGCCCAATGAGACTGCGCTCTCCATCATCCACATGATTTCTGTCTTCTGCCGCCCATAGAGTTGCTCATGTACTTCAGGCTGACTTCATCGTGGCTGCTGGTGCTGAACATAAGGGGAAACTAGGAGTGAACATCAATTATATTAAAAAAAAAAACACACACACACACAGCAGAGTTGAGAAAACGTGGACCCAAACAAAAGGAGGTAATAATGCTCCTAACTGAGATTCTCTCGCGGTCCAGTTTGAGGGAAGAAACCGGAAGAAGCCAAAGCGGCTAGATTTGAACAGCTAACTAGCTAACTAGCTAACGATAACGTTTCGTGATAAACCCCTTAATACAGCAGATGTTACCCTCATGTCATGTGATACATGTGCTCTACTCTAATGCCTTTAAAACGGACACCAAAAGATTGTTTACCACGGACAGTGCTACATCTCTGCTCCGTTCCGTGAGCGGCCATGTTTAATGTTTACGTCAACGTCATAAGGTGTGCGTCATACGGGCTGCGTCATATGGGCTGCGTCATGTGGGGCACGTCACGTGACTGTCAGCCTACAGCACAACACAAAGTTGTCCAACAATTTGTAACGTTGACAATGTGCCACCACTAGGTGTATTCGTAAATAAGACGTGGCATCCACAGCCAAATCATTCATCGGTTATTTGAGACATACATATTGTTTGAGCAATCAACTTATTAGCTATTCATTTAGTTTCTTCAAAACTCCATTCATAATATATCATTTTTGTAAATCCTAGATTATCGGCTAATGTTATTTATGTTAACGCGGAAGTTCAGACCATTTATTGAACGTTCCGTTAATTCGGCATACATGCAGTGGACCCATTTGTATCCCTGTCTTTTTTCTTTGTATAATGCCTTTAAATCAAATCATAATTATTTGATGTCCACCTTTTACACAATAAGTAATTGACCTAGCTGCTTATATAAAATAATATAAACTTAAATCTACCGGTATTTCCAGTTTGGGCGGGTGGTGAAGTATGTCAAAAGCCAACTCTAATATCTGAGAATGTATTGGAGCATGTTGCTTATTGCTTTATTTATTGATATAGACTCAAAGTGCTAATAAACTAGACGCTGAGCTTCAAAGATAAAGAATCAATGCGCTGTATCATTCAGAGTAACTTCACACTGAACAGCTGATACATAACACATCACATCACATAAAACACTCTTAACTAAACAGATGTTATCTGAGCAAAAATAAACCCAACTATACCTGTAGAAAGCTTATTCTGGAGCACTTTATCTGGTGTCCTCTTTAACAAACGGGATGTTTGGCTGGTGGCTCTGGATCATATGATCATATGAGAAAAGAGGAACACGCCCCTTTACGTTGTAATTAACAATGAACAAGGAAAAGCTTACCTGAGCCTCCTGTGATCCTCAGACAGCTGTGTTTACCTTCTCAGCCCTGTCAAACTCAAATTAGATATTTTAGGGCTGTACAGTCTGAGCAAAAGGCACAACATATGGTCATATCAGCTGTTTCTTATTCGCCTTCGAAGACCAAACAATGATGGATGTGGGGTTTTATTTAAGAACTAACTTTGTTATTGTTAGGAGCTCAAATGAGCTGTTTGTCATTTTATGTGGTTATTTTATCCTAGACAAATTTGAGTTTCTTTTTTATATTTGCATTTTTACCCCGGCAATTTCCATTTTTGACAAATAGCATCTGGCCTTCATTCTATAAATAATATAAATAAATAATAAAGAAAAGGAAATAAAATGTGAATTGACGTTTGTTAAAATATTAAGACATTCAATAAACAACTTTTCAGTCCCTATCTTTCACTTTATCGATGCTGTAAATACCGTAGCTACAGTGCTAGATGCGCAGTAAAAAACAAAGACGATAGAAGAACAGACAGAAAACGTTGAAATAATTACAGTTTAGTGTGAAATGATGTATGCCGAATTTAAACACATCTTTCAATAAGTTGTAAAACGTTTTTAAATTTTCTCTACGGGCTAAGTATTTTTTCCTATTCACAAACAAACATTACAATCGGAGTTTTTTGTAATGGAATACGGCGCGAATCAGTGCCAAGTCTCTCACTGCTTTTTAAAACGGTAAATCAGTAACTGACATCAGACACCGGGGTGGGTGGAGGCAGCTTGTGAAGTGCACGGATGTACGTGTAGCTGTCAATGTAATTTGATTTAAAAAAAAAAAAAAGGATTCGGTGGTTATAAATAATGCGTGAAATGTTTTACCGAGAGGTCTGTCCGTTGAGATTCTCCGTGGCCGCCCCCCCGGTGCTGCGCAGTGTTTATTTCCAGTTTCCTCTTTAACAAACGGGAAGTTTCTTCTGATCGGAGTCATATGATGTGACTGTAAGGAAGGAGCAACACTGCTGCCACACAAAGAGGAACATGTTTGTCTGCCGGGGGAAAGTTAGCGGAGGACGGTGATGTCAACGTCCGATCTGAGACTCCTTCACGCGGACAGCTTCTCTATTCGTGCAGCCGGATTGTAGCTCGTGTGATATGATGTAACATCGCTACTCTTTAGGGATGTAAACACACCAGTGTCACTTTACTCGTTCCTCCCCATGCTACTGTAGCAATGCTGCAGCAGGGTGGCCGCTCGCAGCTCGGTTGTTCTGAGGGATTCACCTAAATGCACGTGGAAAACAGTATTTTAAAGACCATGGTTAACAAAGAGGAGTTAGAAGAGAGGTTGAAGAAACTTCTGGTGAGGCTGAAAATCTCCCAAGAAGACAGACAACTGTGCACTCTGATTCAGATCATCCAGGATCTGCTCTTCCTGGCGCACACCGACAATGGTAGGAAACACATTTTTCCTGCATGTGCATCATAAACAGGCACGATGTCCTCTGGACATGTTGTTTGACTCATGAACAGTTGTGGGACACGTACCCAGATCCTTTACTGAAGTATGATTAACAACACCAATGTTATTATTATTAATAATAATGACTTAATTAAGGACACAGAGGGAAGTCCACAGTGTAAAATACCCAATGACAAGTCATGCATAAAGAATAATTATCAGCAAAATATACTTACAATATAAGAAATACTTATTATGTTAATGTGTTATTATTATATAATATATTATTGGATGTTTTTGATGCATAAACGTGTAGGAATCGTATTAATGTTGCAGTTTATAATAATAATAATAATAATAATAATAATAATAATAATAATAATAATAATAATAATATTAATGATAATAACTATTTGTATAGCACTGGTCCAAACAAGGTTACAAAGTGCTTCACAAAATACATGAGAATAAAATAAAGGTGCAAGACGTGCTCATATCTTTTGTAAAAGTGCAACTAGTATCAACAGCAAACATGTACTTTAAGTGTTAAAGTACAAGTTAAAGATCTTGTGCAGAATATTCCCTTTCAAGGAGTTTATTATTAGAATATTATTCCTGACGCTTTAACACGTCCGCAGCATTTTCTTTGAAATGTTATCCTCCAGAACTTTTACATTTACTGCACTACATTCAACACACAGTCGTAGATAAAGATACATACTGTAGAGATGCATTGCTGTAGTTATGGGTTAATCTGGTCTTTAATATTTAGATAGTAAACCTTCATTTATCATAATGCATCATTTTACTTTCTGTACTCAAGAACACTTGTATTATTGTGCTTCCATGTATTTCAAATCTTGACCGCAGGACTTGGAATTAGGGCTGAATCAATTAGTCGATCGACTAATTGATTCAGGGTGGACCCTTGTTATTGCTATACACACCAGTGTTAATGCGTTAATGACGCTCATTATTCAAAGCTAACTGATCACATCTTCTCATCTGTTGCAGCAGCTGAACTGTTTGAAGGCAAAAATGTCCATACCCCCCTCATGCTGGTGCTCTCCTCCTACATCAGCAGCAAAGGAGTCCAGCAGGTACTGCAGGACGTCAGAAACCTCACACACACTCTGGTGGTGTCGTTTATTTGTTACTTTTGCGTCAGCAGTGTGTTATTCAGCCATCTGGAAGTTAGTAAACTGAGAGAGGTGGCTTTTAACGCAGCTTATTTTAATGACAAATGTAACCTAACATCAGCTTTTAAGGTGCTGAAATGAAACTCACTAATGTTGCACGTTAAACTACAGTTACAGCCTCACCCGCACACACCTGATCTAGCATGTTTATGGCGTCTCGTGGCTGTACCTTGTCAGATACTGTTAATAATTCAAAGTTTGCTTCACATACAGTAACAACGATCCAGCTGTGATTCCACAAGCTGATTTGAATTCATCTATCTTTTCTTTAGTTGCATTTTGATCGTTGCGGTTTGATCTTCTTGCTACAGGTGGGTTGGTCCCTGCTGTGTCGGCTGATTGAAATATGCCCCGATACGCTGGACCAGCTGACCAGACCTCTGCAGGCAGTCAAGGAATGGGAGGTTCTGGGAGTGCACCAGTAAGTGAAGACATTGTATGGCTGCACACTCTTAGTCTTGTTACTCCCAATAAGAATCACATCCTCATATGGAAGGTAGGTGTCCCAAAAAGAAGTGAAAATAGTGAAGTATAATGTTTGTCGGCTGAATTTTCAGTTCCCGTTCATTGTACTCGTATTACAGAAGCACACGTCAGTTTTACCTGTAAGTTGTTCTTTCTCAGTTCAACCTTCAGTCTCACTTCTATTTCAACTCAAGAACATGGAGTACAGAAGTGTTCTCAGACAGTAAGAGGTTAAAGGATAACCTTTTACGACCTTAAGATATGCAGACCTGTGAATCAGCATGTAGTGTAAAACCACTGTAAAGATCTGCGGTGCATTCATTAAACTCCTGTGAGGTTTCAAACGTTCGGCCGTTGCATTGCAGACAGTAAAATGTTGTAACATCTCTTTATCTTGGCCACAGCCTGACTTCAGTCTTTGCTCTCCTGATGTGTCTCCCAGGCAGATCCTGAAGGTGTTATCTCAGTACAGCACAGACAGCAGAGTGATCATGGTTGGACTCAGAGCCCTGGCTCTCCTGCTCACATCAGGTACACGACCACACAGGAGACATCAGGATGTGAAGACACGTTGAATTTAAAAGCCTCTTCTGCTCCTTTAATGGTCATCATCTGATCAGGACAGGACACGAATACATTCAAAAGTCATTTAGATTTAAATAAAGTAAGTCTTGCTTTATGACAGTGAGGAAGAGGGAGATCTTGCCCGCACGTCATGTGAGCAAGAAACAAAGCCGACAACTTATTGTAGATTATTTTTAGAGCAACATTTTCTTTCCTTTCTTCTCTTTCCTGAAAAGATCATTGATTGTGGTTTATATTTTATTTTGTTTTGTGTGAAGTGAAGCTTCTGAGAAAGCGTCACATGGTCTGCAAACTGCCTTCACTTGTTTGGGACAGAACAATGTCAGTGGCTGCACTGCTGAGGATCCAAATAAATACTAATAATAATAAAATAAAGCCGAAAAATATTCACATAATCCCAAAAAGCAAGAAAACTCAAAAGTGCAACTTCTAGGAAATATTCAATACCCCTGATCCCATCAAGGCTTCAGACTTATTACGTGTACTTGTTTAATTCTTGGTTATGTAGACATGATTCCTCTGCTGGTGCTGGAGGAGGAGGAGGAGGATGTGTTTGGCCTGGTAGTGCAAGCGATGAAGATGTTTCCTACCAGTGAAGAGGTGCAGCTCCAAGGCTGTGGAGCTCTGCAGTTACTCCTGGAGAAAGGTGAGCTGACACATGCAATCTGACCTCCAAACATACCCGTGTGCAGAGGTACATGCATGTTCTTGCAGTGTATTTGTCTCTGTATCCTGTGTTACAGAGACACGGCTCTGTTTAGAGTCCTGCGGTGTTGTAATGCTCATTACGTGGAGAGAAGCTTCGGACTTGATAAATAAGAGTTTATCTAAATTGAATCCTCTGTAAATTGACAATTTTAGGATATTTTGACTTTGAGTCTAGACGTGCTTTGTCAACCTTAACTGCACAAAAGCTAGCATTAGCATCTCAGGACGTTGGCTTACTAACTTGCTAACATGCATAAATTAGCAGGTTACAGCCTGTCGTGCTATTTATCAATCTAGTTCCCGAGTGTTGCAGAGATCAGCCGTCTCTCCAATATATCTCAACTAGATTGCGCTCGGCTTGTTGTGCTGTTAGGAACTATTTTCTTGAGGGAGCACGAGCAGAAGCAGGCTTTTATAAAAAGTATGGGGTGAACTGTCCCTTTAACACGCCTACAGTTACGTTAATATCCAACAGCTCGCCTTGCATTACGCTTTCTCTATTTGCTTGCGTACAGAATCTGCATACCTTTGTTGTTTCTGTGTTTCCAGTGAGTGATGAGCACCTGGTGGAGTTTGTGGAGAACCAGGATCACGTGGTTGTTCTGGCGGCTCTGCAGAGCTTCCCCGACAGCCCCAAGCTGCTGCTGCAGGCCATGAGGGTGCTGCTGCCACTGGCTCGCCCCGGTAAGACCTCATTACACCCCAGTGATGTTTATAATGTGGGGAGAAAATAACTCTGGGTGACCGGATAGAGTCCACCACATATTAACCTTTCATCCACGCTTTTCAAAGAACCCTGACGGTAATGAGATTATCCCTCAAACACCAGTAAACACGTGTGGCGTTGTGCTGCGGTGTAAGAACAGCAGTTCGTGGGACAGGAGAGCGTTGTTTTATTCCCTCCATGGTGAAGAACACAGCTGCCTGCTTGGTTGAGCCTCTGTGCATGCATAATTATGTGATATATATAATAATAATAAGGGTTGAAGGCACCAAATATTAGTTTTTTGTCCCGCATTGCAAGCGATTGTTTGAGTTTGTAGTTTGTAAATGAGCGTTTGTCTGCATTAAAAGCTTGTCACTCAACAAACACCGGGCGAATACACAAGATGACATATTGCTGTTATTGCAGACGTTGCTATAGACTGGAGGACTTCTGCATGAAAACAGGACGTGGTCATAAATACTTTTCCACTTTAATCTGTGCTTTTCACAGATGTGTGATTGATTACACTCATGGGGGGATTCCAGGCTGCTTGGAGATACTCTTGATTTGCGAGGGACTTTTTCTGACCCTCCGTTTGTCTTTTATTAATTCATATTTTTCTTTTCTTTTGCTGAATTTGACCGACATCATTCTTTTGGGTGTAGGAATCTAAAATGGTGCATATTGTTACAACACTGTCATTACACCTTGAGACACTGAGGGTGTCATTTGAAAGGACAAAAGAGCAGAGATGCTGTCGTTGTTACGCGTTCATGGAATGTTCTCTCGCAGGCAGCAACGTGGAGATGTTGATGTCGGGAGGCACTCGCTGCTACAGCGCCATCATCGCCGCCATGGACGCCTTCCCCGAGGTGGAGGCGTTGCAGGAGGCGGGCTGCTGCCTGTTCAGGAGCTTTACATCAGGTCAGACAGGACATTTCCACAGACACATGTGAACAGCCTAATATTTAACTTTAATCTTTAATCTTTGTTTCATTTGTGGATAAATTGTTCATGTCTGAGTTTAGCAGATAATGTCACTGCAGTACTGTCCTGAAGAGCTCGTGTGTTTGCCAGTCGACAGATTAAGATTAAAGGCGTCAGTAGAGGCGTCAATTTAATCCAGGGTGCGCTTGTTTTTGTGTCTTCTCGTAGAGAGTTACTACAACATCCTGGTTCTTAACGGCGTCCAGAGGATCGCAGTGAGAGCCTGTCAGACTTTCCCCGACAACGCCGCGCTGCAAGCCGCCGCCCTCTCCTGCCTGGCCGACCTCAGTGAGGCTCACACTCACACACACTCTTATTTAACCTCAACATCGACACAATGCGAGAAAACGTAAAACTTAGGGCTGAACAATTAATCACATTTTAATCTTTAATCACATTTTTAACATCATATCAGACAGACTTACGGGAACATTGTTGTGTGGTACGGATCCGCTCAGAAGTCATGTATGTCATGTATCTTTCAATGAAAATTAGAAATACATTTCCTTTAATAATGCAAATCAATAAAAAATTACTTTTTCAAAATGGTTCAGAGCGGCTTCATACATTTTATTTAGTTAAAAAAAACTTTCTTGAATGTTCTTTCTTTCCTGCCGTAGAAAGTAAGATTAGTGCTGTTCTACATCCATGAAGTACAAGTGAGGCTGGTGCCACTGTGGATTGTCTGTGCAGGATGTTAAAGGCTTTTTTTGTTCAGCATCATCAAACCTTTAAGCTTTGATATAATCTGCTAATCAGCCAAACAAGCAGACAGAATCAGTGAGTTCCATGCATCACAATGAGTTCTCAGTAGAACATATTCAGAGGAGAAGGACCAGTTGTACTTCTTATAAATGCAGTCAGCTGTTGATAAGAACAGAAATCGATTCGGTCTCGGTGCAGTCGTTTACTCCGTACTGTATTTGTGTGTTAGCTGCGACCATCGTGCAGAACAAAGCGGTGGCTGAGCAGGGTCTGGAGGAAGGAGAGGAGGAGGAGAACAGGGGTCGGGAGGAGGTGGAGGACATGGGCCTGGGCTGGATGGAGGCCTGCTGTACGGCACTGGAGCTCCACGCTGCTGAGCCAGATGTTCAGGTCAGTCCCACGTTCTTCTGGACAATATTTCACAAAGCATCATTTTTAAAGGTCTCTAACTTGCGTGAATCCTTTGTGCTGCGTCAGGAAGCTGCGAGCTGGGCCATTCATAATCTGCTGCTGCACGGAGCCGGAGTGAAGCACTCTGCAGAGGAGCAGGAGGAGAGGTGGGAGCTTCAAAACACAAAGGACATGATACATTATCTGTGTCCTCTATTAGAATATATAGGACATCAGCATAGTTCAGTGTTGTGCATGTCATGAGGGATGCTTAAGACGTATTTAAAAAGGTCTGATGAGAGATATGATGTCATCTGTTGTTGTTTTCAGGACTCCTGTTCACAGACAGTTAATGGCAGCCATGCTGCTCCACTCCTCCTCTCCCCGTGTGTTCCAAGCTGCTACCAGTGCCATCGCCACACTCCTCACACACAACAGTGAGTCTTCAGCACACTAAAGCGGCTGTACTCCATGTTGTTTTACAGAACGATGCATCAGATGAGGAGCGAGTTCTCCTGCCTGCAGGTTGTCTGCTCCTTCACTGAGCGTTTCATCTGCTCTGTTTGCAGGTAAAATGCGTTCGCTGCTGCTGTCCTGTGGCCTCCACGTCAATCTAGTGGAGATGATGAGGAGACATTCAACCTCGGCTGAAGTTTCCGTCAGCGCCTGTAAACTGCTCAAGCTGCTCTTCCAGGGAAGGTGGGTACAAACACAGTGGCTTCTAGAGATGCTTGGGACTTTATCACAGACCCCCAACATCTGTGTGCAGGATGTAATATTAAGTAATGAGCCTGCCTCTGTATGTCTGCAGGACAGCCAGTCTAGATGAGTTGAACATGGCCATGAGTCAGATCCTGAGCACCATGAAGGTTCACAACTTCCAGCCAGAAGTTCAGCTGGAGGCTCTGCAGGCCAGCCTGGTGTTCCTCTGCCCAGGTAACGTATAAGTCGTGACCTGACAGTGAGATGTTGGCTGTACGCTGATCTTTGCTGTTAAAGACTCAAGGTGTCTTCAAGATGAGTCGGGCGTGTTGTGTGTCTCTTTCTATCTTTCACACACACACACACACACACACACACACACACACACACACACACACACACACACACACACACACACACACACACACACACACACACACACACACTCCTCATCTCTGTAGTTCAAAAGTCAAGATTTAGTGAAAAAAGATAAATGTAATAATTTCCAAAAATCACAACATGCAGTTATCTAATGAAATGTTCTGATTAAATCCATGTTCGCTGCCGTTTAGCCTTTCAGAAACAGCGTTCTGACAGCGGTCACAACACAGTTTACTCTATCGAATGCATGCACCTGTATTAACGAGGCTAGCAGCGATCTATCCGAACTATAAATGACATTTATATAACCACAATAACACAAGATGACGTCCGGTGCAGCCCTAGTGTTCGCACTGCTGTGTGTGTGTGTGTGTGGTGTGTGGGTGTGTGGGTGTGTGGGTGTGTGTGTGGGTGTGTGGGTGTGTGGGCGCAGGAAGAAGAGGGAACATTGGACTTGGAATCATCCAGTAGAGCGAAGCAAAACTAAACGTGGAACTGAAAATGAATGATGTGCTCCTCCTCAATAATATTGTATTCCATGATATGCTGGATCTGTCCTTCAATTCTTCTAATCCAAAGGAAACTAAATCAGGGTTTCATTTGTGTGTGACTACAAATGAGACAAAGTCGTTTCAGTGGAGCAACTTGTCTGCTTTTAATTTCTATCAATGAGGCCATGGTGTACGCTTCCTCTGCTCCTCGTTACACTCCTAATTAGATTAGTGATAACAGAGCGGCTGTGTGTGTGTTTGTTTGCCTCTTTGTCTTCACTTCCCTCGGTGTGTTTGATTCCCAGACAGGAGTTTGAGGGAGCATGGCGTCTCGGTGGCAGATCCCGACATGGCCGACGTGTCGCTGAAGGTCCTGAAGAACCAGTGTGTGGTGGAAGGAGCTCACACCCTCTACCTGGAGGTTCTCAACAGGGTACGAGCACACCGACCAACCCTAAAATATCTCTCTCATTCGTCCATTTTATAATACATCTTATGGTCGTACCCACAGAATAAATAGCTCAGCTGTGTGTGTGTGTGTGTGTGTGTGTGTGTGTGTGTGTGTGTGTGTGTGTGTGTGTGTGTGTGTGTGTGTGTGTGTGTGTGTGTGTGTGTGTGTGTGTGTGTGTGTGTGTGTGTGTGTGTGTGTGTGTGTGTGTGTAGTTCATCAGCAGCTCCATCATACAGAAGTGTGGACTGAAGGTGCTGTCTGCTCTGGCTGACTGCTCTGGTGCTGTGGACCTGCTCTGCCAGCAGGGGGCGATAGACACAGTGCTGCACACACTACAGATGTTTCCACAGGAACGAGGTTAGATTTTTGTCTGTTTCAGCATGGGGGGGGGGGGGGGGGAAATCAGCTAAACCTTGACCTATCATTGATTTGCAACCCACGTCTTAAACAGGACAACAGTGTTGTTGCCTTTTAAAATGATAGTCTGTAATAAAAACTGACATTTGAGTAATTTGTCTGTCATTACCTCCGTTAGGTCGGGCCAATAAAGCACTTTGGTTAAAGTGAATTTGGGGAATAATAATTAGATCCTGGAAGTTCCAGAAGAAAAGAAGAATGTGTGTTTGTTTGTGTACACAAACGTGAGTTTTAGAGATGATTAATCGCTAACTTCCCAACAGAGATACACTCCTGGGGTCTCACCCTGCTCAGCTGCCTCGTATCCAAGAAGAAGCTGTCGAGGATGATTGTACCTGTTCTGGCCTCCGTCGTGGTCGCCTCACTCGTCCAGTACGGAGAAGACTCCGAGATGCTCCTGAAGGTGACATCTGAACACAATTATACATTATTTTATCAGTTGGTTGCAGAGCTCCAGTCTCAGCAGTGTAGACTTGTGACCTAAGGATGGAGGGTGTTGCACGCTCTACAGAGTGTAAAGCCCTTCCAGGCAGATTTTGTGACTTTAAGTAAAATAGACTTGACTTCTCTTGGTTGACTCGTCTCTGGTCGTGCGTCTCGCAGTGTTTTCAGGTGGCTTTGAGGATGCTGGACGCCTGTTCAGGAGCAGCAGCTGAACTGCAGAGAGAAGACTTTGACAGGCACATCTTCCAACAGCTCAGAGAGGAGACTCCTGACCACTGCAACAATGCTGTGAGTTAGATAGAACCGCAGATCAAATGTAATCTCACACAACTGTCCCTTCCGGCTCCCTTATAGCCAAGATGGTGGCAAAGATAACAAAAAGAGGGATCTTTTCATCCGTTATCGTGCCCAACTTTAGTGGATAATAATTCATTGGTTATGGAATTAAGCTGCCGATGCTCCGGCTCAAAATGAGTCCAAATCTCACAATATATTAGGCTGATGGGCCCAGTAGTGTGTGTGAGATTAGCTGAGTTTCAGTCTCAGTCACATACTGTGTATAAGTCATGTTGACACACACATGTAGTGCAAAAGGACCATGCAGGACATTCCAGACATGCCCGAGTATACGGTTCAGATTAAGCATATAGGGCCACTTGTCTACTTCTTGGAAAGAACTTAGAAAATGCATTTGCTAGAAAGACTGTAAATCTTCACCATAATTGAGTAAAAAAGTGAACGATTGAACTTTATCTCATCCCTCTCTGTCGGCTGTCAAGCTGCGTAAGTCGGTGTGCCTGGCTCTGTCTAAGATGTGGTGCGACTCACAGCTGCACTACAGCATGCTGGAAAAGGCCTGCGAGGACGGAGACACGACCTTGGCCGAGTGTCTGATCGAGCTGGGCGCAGACATCAACACGAAGACCAAAACAGAATCTCTCATCTACCAGGTCAGACGCCCCCTGACTGGACAAACATTTGATTTGTTCATTACTTGCACATGTTGGCATGCTAACACAACATATAGCTGCTAAACACCAGCATGTTAGCATTGTCATGTGAGTATGTTAGCATGCTAACACAACATATAGCTGCTAAACACCAGCATGTTAGCATTGTCATGTGAGTATGTTAGCATGCTAACACAACATATAGCTGCTAAACACCAGCATGTTAGCATTGTCATGTGAGTATGTTAGCATGCTAACACAACATATAGCTGCTAAACACCAGCATGTTAGCATTGTCATGTGAGTATGTTAGCATGCTAACACAACATATAGCTGCTAAACATCAGCATGTTAGCATTGTCATGTGAGTATGTTAGCATGCTAACACAACATATAGCTGCTAAACATCAGCATGTTAGCATTGTCATGTGAGTATGTTAGCATGCTAACATACATATAGCTGCTAAACACCATTGCATGTTAGCATTGTATTTAAACTTTACTCTTCTCTTCTTCAGGTGTGTGAGAGAGGCGGACCTCTGGATCTGGTGGAGCTGCTGCTCAGCCGAGGCGCCCACGAGCAGCAGCTCCGCAGGGCTCTGGCTGTGAGCGTGAAGCGGGGCGAAGGACCCACAGTCATTCAGCTGCTGGGCCGTCTGGGTCTGGACCTCAACAACAGCGCCCTCTGCCTCGGGGGCTTCAGGCTGGGCCGCCTGGACGCTGCCTGGCTCAGCCCCCTGCTGGCTGAAAGAGACAGAACGCACAGCCTCCGTTCCAACAAGAGTGAGGAAGAGTTGATGCTTTTCTCTGTTTTGTAACGTCGTAAATTAATTATCTTTGAGTTTTAGACCAAAACCATCTGTCTTAATGTCTATGTACTGTGTTCTGTCTTTAAGGTAAAGGTATGAGTCTGGCGAGGTACATTCAGTCTTTACAGAGAGCCAAGAGTGTCAGTGGTCCTCTCAGGTCTCTGGGCGACCCCTGCATGACCTCTGGCTACATCTCTGACGAGAGCGACGACTCCAGCTTCAGCTTCAGCTTCGTCTCCATGGACGGCAGCCTGTTTGTCAACGACGACATGGAGAGTGATGGTAAAGTTCATAAACGTCGGACATTTCTGCCACACGGGGGACTTTATCAGATTTATACGGCTGAAGCTCATCAGTGCAAGTTAATTCCCAGTAGATCTTGTATTGTTCCACTTCATTTTGTCATCCATCTTAACTCTTTACACAGTCTGCTGCACATCAAAGGAGATTAGCTACAGATATTTTTGACTTGTGATCCGTCATGTCACAGTTACTGTGTTGTTTTAAAAGTACACATTTTAAAGCATGTCTATTAATCATCAATAACAGTAAAGACATCAAGCATATCTGATTATGTCTCGCGTGACATTTACAAAGAATCAGTATTTACAGAGTATTCACTATTATTATAAATAGATTTGTCCGCATATCCATCTGTCTGGACGCCCTTTCTTTAGCTCAGTGGTCTCAGAATACAAAGAAAATATTTTTATATCGATGCGATTAATATTATTATTAATAATGAAAAATATTATTATTAATAATATTATTATAAATTATTATTATTAAATTATTATTATTAAATTATTATTACAATATTTCTTTGTATTCTGAGACCACTGAGCTAAAGAAAAGGCAGATGGATATGCGGACAAATCTATTTATAATAATACTAATAATATTTTTATAAATACTGAAAAATATTATTATTCATACACATATATAAATTAATTATTATTAGTATTAATAATAATAATAATATTAATAAAAATAAATAATAAATTCAAGGCCAAATTGGGGGAGATTATTAAATATAAAGAACATTTGAAGAATAAATAAATACAAATATGTTCATAATAAAAAAGATAATCAGTACCCTTCTAAAATTAGATTACATAAAAACATTTGTGGCAGCGAGAGTAAAATCGTTGTGTACCTGCGGATGATAACGTCCTCACCTCTGTGTGTTGTTCCTTGCAGGGAGTGATTCACTGTCGGGGGTTCTGTCTTCAAAGCCGCTTAATAATTCAACAGAAGAGCTGAGGGGGGGGTCCTTCAAAATGAAGCCGGGGCGCCGCAGACATGCCAGCGCCGAGGTAAAACCTCTTCGTTAACATCTCGTGTTTCGTGCAGTTGTCAGAACATTTGTTTTTATTGGACTTGCCTTAAAGTTTACGTCATAAAGCAAAGTTTGAATTACTCTTAAGTGAAAGACTGAATGTCCCGTTCCTAGTTCTAGATCTGTAAATGCACCCAGATGTACTTCTGTTGCCTCACTGTTTGCTTTGCTCTTCTGTTTTCCTTTGCAGAGCGTAGACTGAGTGAACACAGTGAACATGTGCACAGGAGATGTGGAAGGACCGGCTCAAACCACAAAGGTTTCTCCATCAGATTTACACGCGGCCGTTTGCTTTCCTATTTCACATGACCTTCACGTGTTGATGTAACTTTTATTGTCATGCCGGTTAAAAGGTCATTTGAACAATATCTGCTTAAGAATATAAAATTTCCACGTAGATCAAATGAAGTACCGGTAATTCATAAGAAAATAGCATGTTCTAACGTTCCTTCTTACAAGATTAACAATTTTGCACGAATGATATTTTTGTCTTGTTTATCTCAAATTCTGGATCTTGTTGGCTCAACAGACACACAGAAGAAAGTCCCTATTGAAACCAATTAAAACCATCATTTTTGATTTCACTGCCATTACAGCATAAAATCAATCATTTTATTACATCAGGCTTTCAATCTAGAACTTCGGCTTGAGTAGTTTGCCCTACGGAACAACAACAAGCTGTAACCGCAGTGGCATTATATAAAAAGGCTTAAAACTCTTCAAATTAATTCATATTTGATGGTTGTGATGAAGTCACAAGTTTGTGAAAAATATTTAACTCTTGTGAAAGTCCAAAATAATAATGGTGGGCAGTTCTTTGACCTTTTTAAAGAGAAGCACAAGGGTTAAGGAACTAATGACTTCTTCTATGGTTCTAGATTCGAGTTCACAGCATTACAAATGAAATAAATGGTCTACAGTTGAACTACTTATTAATCCAACTCTTCACCTCTTCAGTGTTTGGAGGGGAGAGCTCTGTGGCTCTGTCCAAAGAGAGGGAGAGGATCCGCCTGCTGGACCTGTCGGGTAACGAGCTGGACTCTCTGTCCTGTCTCATGGACGACGGCTTCGTGCGGCAGCAGCTGGGGCATCTTCTCCGCCTGGACCTGAGCCACAACAGTCTGCTGGAGTTTCCCTCCGCTCTTTGCCAGGTAGCATTTAATCCGTGCCGAATCCCCCCCCCCCCAAAAAAAGAATCCATGACTCCATCCGTTCACTCTGAAGCTGTTTCCTTCTTTTTGATTTGACAGAGTTTGAAGAGTCTGACTCGGCTGGACCTGCAGGGCAACCAGCTCCAGTCTCTGCCAGTGGAGCTGCTGTCTCTGCTCTCACTGAGCATGCTGAACGTCTCTCGTAACTGCGTGGGTCCCATACTGACCTTTGACCCCGCTGTAACCTGCCAATCACTGCGGCAGCTCAATCTGTCCTTCAACAAAATCACCACGTTCCCTCACGAGCTGGGCCGCGCCATGGATCAGCTGGAGGAGCTTTTTATGGAAGGGTAGGCTGCCGGTGGAACGCTCCAACATGTTTACATACAGTTCACGACTTCAACAAGTGTTTGTCTGTAACTTGTTCCCTTTTTAGTCTATTCACTCAACACGATTACTAAAAGGGAACAAGAATAAAATGTTCTCTGGACTTTTGCGATTCAGAAAGAAGAAAATACAAATATTTAGAAATTATGAAATTTGATTGAAACCATTTACTTCGTGGCAGAAAGCTGGGCACATGTCCAGGGGTGGTTGGGTATTTCCTGAGACGGGCTATATAAAGACTTCTATTGTGTATGAGGGTTTTGAAGTTGTCTGAACTTCCATATCAGTTCAGAAATAGTTGTCTCATAGTAAATGTAATTTTTTTATGGACCACATTTCTCACAATGTTCTTGTGTGCTGCTCAACCCTCTTTGTTGTTTTAATGGTAATCATGTTACATCTTTATTGCCCAATTTTAAGAATTCCTTCAAGTCAAAATGTTCTAATTTAGCACCAAAGTCTTCAGACGAACTTGTTTGAAGACAGTAAACATGTTTTGGAGAGATGTTCTGTTCCCTAACAACCCCGACTGAAGCACAATAATTAGCATCTCATAATCTTCTTTCTCTTTTCAGTAACAGTATAACTGAGCTGCGTGTGCCTCTGAGTCTGCCGGAGATCAAGCTGCTAGATGTCAGCAAGAACAGCGTGGAGAGCATTTCTCCAGACTTCCTGACCTGCTGCCCCAAGCTGGAGACGTTCAGCGCCTCCATGAACAGAATCTGTGAGTGATTTCTAGCGTTGCACTTCTATGTTCTCTGGACTACACTCCAGATTATGTGGACCGAACAATTCATTTCAAAATATTTGAGAATATTCCTTTAAAGGTCAGTTTGTTATCTCATAGGACAGTCACTTTATGAGAAGGATGGATCCATATAACCGTGTGTTATGGAGTGTTTTCTCCATAACTTGTCCTACGCTCATATTGTGCGATCAGAAACATCTTCACTGCCCTCTCCAGGTTCCCTGTCGCTCCTCCCATCCAAGATCACAGCACTGAAACTAGCAAACAACAGCTTCACCTGCATCCCTGAGGCGATCCTTCATCTCCCAAAGTAAGTCCCATGTTTCTAATGTATACGATTGCGTGACACGTTCCTTCATTCTCACACTCCTGTGTGTGTGTGTGTGTGTGTGTGTGTGTGTGTGTGTGTGCAGTTTACGGTCAGTGGACATGAGGACCAACAACATCGCAGCTCTGCCTGGTCCGGGACTCTGGGAGTCCAGTAACCTCAGAGAGCTGATGTTCAGTCAGAACTGCATCAAAGTTCTGGATCTGAGTGGGCCGATCTACAAATGGACCCGACTGGAGAAGCTCCACCTGAGTGACAACAAGCTCACTGAGGTGCAGGATGGTTCACCTTCCAAAGACGTGTCTTATTTCCTCGTTCTGACACCTGTTGTAATCAGTATTGTCTGTGTTCAGATCCCGCCACAGATCGGACTGTTGGAAGGCCTGACCTCCCTGGACGTGAGTCGTAATACCAACTTGCGGTCCTTCCCCGATGAGATGGGGAAACTGAGCCGACTGTGGGACCTGCCGCTGGACGGCCTTCGACTCCAGCTGGACCTCAAACTCATTGGCAGCAAGACCAAAGACATTGTCAGGTAATCTCAAACACCCTTTGTGCCATTCAGAAGAAACACAATGAAATACATCTCACCATCCCCTCGACCCTGTCTCCCAGGTTCCTGCAGCAGCGGCTGAAGAAGGCGGTGCCGCACTACCGCATGAAGCTCATCGTGGTGGGGAATGCGGGCAGTGGGAAGACGACGCTGATCAAGCAGCTGATGAAGCTGAAGCGCTCCGAGCTGAACTCGAAGCGGACAGCTGTTGGCATTGACGTCCGGGACTGGGCCATCAGGGAGCGGGACAAGAAGAAAATGGTTCTGAACGTCTGGGACTTCTCAGGTTGGTTAAAAACATGAAGTCACACATTAGAGGTGCAACATTCTCATGTCTTATGTCATGCATGTTGCAACACACTGATCCAAACCCCACATTGTGAACCCCCCAGGTGGAGAGGAGTTCAGTGGCTCTCACCCTCACTTCCTCACGTCCAGAGCTCTCTACCTGGTGGTGTACAACCTGAGCAAAGGAGCCAGTCAGGTGGACGCCCTCAAGCCCTGGCTCTTCAACATCAAGGCGAGTCACAGAGCGAAAGGTTCACGCAGTTTATTAATCCGGTTTCTATCGTTAGAAGCCAAACTAGATGTTTCCCCCCCTCTTTTGAGAAAGCCATGCACTCCTCTGTCCTTCAGGCCGTAGCTCCTCTGTCCCCGGTCATCCTGGTGGGAACACACACAGATGTGAGCGATGACCTGCAACTCCAGTCCTGCCTGACCAAGATCCGAGAGGAGCTGCTGAGCCACCAGGGCTTCCCTGCCATCAGGGACTACCACATGGTCTCCGCCTGCGAGGACTCGGACGCCATTTCCAAGCTGCGCAAGGCCATCGCCCGGGAAGTCACCAGCTTCAAGGTAACAGGACGCAAACGGCCGATTGAGCCTTTACATTATGCAGCGCTGCTCCGTCCTCATCTCCTCCCCCCCTTCCACAGATCCAGGGTCAGCCTGTGATGGGCCAGCTGGTTCCAGACAGCTACGTGGAGCTGGAGCGCCGTGTTCTGCAGGAGAGAACCAGGGTTCCCCCGGAGTTCCCCGTCCTCAGGCACCATGAGCTGCTGCAGCTCATCCAGGAGAGTCAGCTGCCGCTGGAGGAGGCAGAGCTGCCCCACGCTGTCCACTTCCTCAGCGAAGCAGGTTAGTCAAAGTCAAGCTGCGTTCAGCTTCTGTCCGAATTCCTCAATATCTGCATAACAAACATCTCAACCGTGTTCTCTACTTCTCCTTGTTAACATGTGCAAATAGTAACCCATACGAAGATGTAGCAATTCTACAACGCACTGAATTTCATCCTGACTTTAATGTTTGACCACGCCTGGTGGGGTTTCTGTCTCTCCTCTCATTCAAGGGGTTTTACTGCACTTTGATGATCCTGCACTTGAGCTCCAAGAGCTCTACTTCATCGACCCGCAGTGGCTGTGCAACATCATCTCTCAGGTAGCTTCATCTGGACACCCAGAGATGATCACACGTGCTTCAGCTGAGCTGTGTCGCTGAGCAACAACAAACAAAGCAACAGTCTTGTTTTAGTCAGCGGCCACATACAAGCCGTCTGTTAACACTCGTATGCAGGAACATGATTGCTGAAGATCGTGTCAGAGCTGTCGGGTGCATGAATGTGTCTTCTGTTCTCTGTGTAGAAGCTGACCTTAAAGAGCTGTGGCTTCTGGGAGCATCCTAAAGGAGTCATTCAGCGCTCAGTGGTGGAGAGGTTTCTGTTTGAGACCAAATGTTTCCCCAAGAGCCACCTGACGCAGTTCTTCAAGCTGCTGGAGAAGTTTCAGATCGCTCTACCCTTCGGCGAGGATCAGCTCCTGGTACCCAGCAGGTATGTTCTTTTTAAATGTGCAGTTTTTTGGATTGTGCTTTTTGTAGATGGGACCAAATAAAAGTCACCGATCTCTTCCGTTCCAGTTTGTCCAAACACAGGCCGGTGATAGAGCTGCCTCACTGTGAGAACTCCGAGGTGATTGTGCGTCTGTATGAGATGCCGTACTTCCCCTTGGATTACTGGTCTCGCCAGATCAGTCGCCTGCTGGAAGTTTCTTCTTACTTGCTGTGTGGAAGAGGTGAACTGAACGTAGAGCAGACACAGTTACTGTTCTCTCTGAACATCATCATCATCATTCTCTCTGCAGATTAGAGCTGCAACTATATATAAAATATAGTTTTCTTTCATTTACATTTATTATAGATTTTCCAAGACAGACAAACATAATTAATTATATAAATATATATATATATATATATATATATATATATATATATATATATATATATATATATATATATATATAAATATATTGATATAAATATATATATATATTTATATATAAAATATATATAATAAAAAATATAAAATAATATATATATATATATCAATAATATATATATAATTTATTATTATATATATAATAATCTTACTAATCTATAAATAATATACTCTCTTACATATCTCTATTATATCTATTAATATTCTATATATATCTCCTCGATATATAAATATATCCTAAAACATAAAATAAATAAATATATTATAAAATAGTTTTTCCTACTTTATATCATATAAAATGAATTTCTTTTGAACTAATAAAACAAGACCTTTACAAAACATCTCCAGTGACAGAGATGGAAATGTTTCACATAGTTCATTAGCTTAAACATTGAATCTAGAAAATAAATTCTTGCAGATTAAATCGATAATGATGAAAATAACAATTATTCTCTCGTTGTGTGTTATCCAGGAAAAGCGGTGCGACCCAACCGGAATTCTTTACTGGAGGAGAGGCGTGTACCTGAGCTGGTCCCCGGACGCCTACTGTCTGGTGGAGGCGGCCCCGGTGGAGGAGAACCCCTCCAGCTTCGTCAGGGTCACTGTGCCCTCTTCACGCAAAGGTGCCAAGGATTTAAAAAAAGACACAAACATTTGTATTAATTCATTTAAAAAACAAAACAAGCAGCAACAGAAAAGTAGAAACAAACGAAGAGCAGAGAAAGAGAGGACTGAGATATAGATGTTCACAATCCAAGAACTGCTGCCTGTCTCCCCCCCCAGGCCGCGTGCTGCTGGGTCAGGTGGTGGATCACATCGACTCCCTGCTGGAGGAATGGTTTCCTGGCCTGCTGAACACCGACGTGCACGGCAGCGGCGAGGCTCTGCTGAAGAAGTGGGTTCTCTACAGCTTTGAGGACGGACAGGAGTGGAGCAAGATTCTGCTCGAGGACCTCTTCACCTGTTTTGAAAATGGTACATAAATCACAGTAAAAAACTAAATAATTGGCAAATCAAGTGCGATCAAAATACGAGCATGTGTGTGGGACGTCCGGGGCGGGAGACATTTAAATTATGAACATGAGATCAATATTTCAGTATTATCAGTATCAGCACTGCCATGAAGCTCCTTTTTTAATCCAAAACATCGGATTTGGTTTCCTAAAGTGCTCAGGATCAGCTGACTTTAATCCTGTCACAATTATCTACAATTGATGATGTCGAGCGTTACTTCCTTATCAATCGTAGATTTTCTGCTGGTGAACCCGGAGGACCCCCGCTGCACACTGCCCATCTCTCAGATCGCTCCTGACTTGGTGCTGAGTGACCAGCCTGCGGGAACAATACTGGACAGTGAAGAGCTGGAGATAGACATGTCCAAAGAGAACCGACTGGGTACATGCGTCTCATTTCCACGCGTTTCATTTTTACTTATTATTCTCACAATGCCTGAAGAACGTCAAATGAAAGCCATAAATATATTGAGTGTGTCGTCTACAGGGGACGGTGGCTTTGGGACTGTCTATCGAAGTGGCTACAAAAATGAAGAAGTCGCCGTGAAAATATTCAACAAGCATGCATCTGAGCTTTACATCTACAGACTCCTCCGACAGGTGATTTACAATAACGAACCAAAAGGTCCCGACGGCTGCTGGACTCTACATGGACCTCAGCGCCTTTTCTCAGGTTGCTGCCACTAACGTTCTCTTTCCTTCTCCGTTGTTCTCCAGGAGCTGGTGGTGTTGAGTCGCCTCCATCACCCCAGCCTGGTAAGTCTGCTGGCAGCCAGCTCCGCTCCTCAGGTCCTCGTGATGGAGCTGGCTCTGCGAGGCTCACTCGACTCGCTCTTTGAGCACGAGAACGGCAGCCTCAACCGAAAGCTGCAGCACAGAATCGCCCTGCAGGTGGCCGACGGACTCAGGTACAGTCGCATTACGTCCTTTGTCTTGTTCAGCCCGTCCAGATGCATTTAGAATAAATAAGGTATTGGAGAAGTGTGATAAAAGTCTTGAGTCCAGATTACAATATGATCCATGATGCTGTGTGATCAGGTACCTTCACTCAGCCATGATCATCTATCGGGATCTCAAGCCCCACAACGTCCTCTTGTTCAACCTGAAGACCGACTCCGAGATCATCGCCAAGATTACCGACTACGGCATCGCTCAGTACTGCTGCAGCATGGGAGTGAGGAGCTCAGAGGGCACGCCAGGTTAAACGCCTCCTCAAACTTTCCACATCCTGGTTATATTTAAGGTCGTTCTGCTTAAAGAGTCTGACCTCTGAGGAACTGGACCTCCAGTGAACTGTGGTCAGTGTCTTTCTGTCGCTTCCTGTAAACGGACTCCTGTGTATCCGGCAGGTTTCCGAGCACCAGAGATCGCCCGAGGTAATGTGATCTACAACCAGCAGGCGGACGTGTTCTCATTCGGCCTGCTGCTCTACGACCTCCTCACCTGTGGTGAGCGCATCTCCGACGGCATGAAGTTCCCCAGTGAGTTTGATGAGGTTGCAGTGCAGGGGAAACTGCCAGGTAAAATGTTCACATTGTAAAGTTATGAATGCCATAGATATATATGCACAGATATGAAAGAACATTCACTGTCCTGTCCACAGACCCAGTGAAGCACTACGGTTGTTCCCCTTGGCCGGGCTTCCAGGCGCTGATGAAGGACTGTTTGAGGGAAAGTCCTCAGGGTCGACCCACCTCTGCTCAGGTTCGGACCGTGTGACTGTGAAGGCAGAGCGTTGCGCACACAAGCTGTGGTGGAGCGCCCCCCTAGTGGTGCTATCGTACACACACAATGCAGTGGCTTTCGTTACATTTCAGAGCCTCATTCACAATGAAGGATTTGTGTCTTCTGTAACGTGTGCAGGTGTTTGATCGGCTGAACTCAGGGGAGATGCTGTGCCTGATGAGGGAGCTGCTGGTTCCCCGGACGTTCAACGCCGAGTGCTTCACAGTGAGCTCCGGCAGTGAAGACGGCCCCTCCGACAGCCACACAGCCTGGGTGGGTGGAGGCAGCAGCACCCAGAGGCGAGGCTTCATCACCGCCGTGGACCTGGACACCAACGCAGTCACTACACAGGTGCCAACAGCGCTGTTCACTGGACATCTCCTCAAGCCCACCTCATACTTCCTGTTTACACGCGGTCTCTCCTTCTCCCGCAGGTGATCGACACCAGTCCCGTCTTGTGTCTTGTGACCGTCCAAATCCCGACCGAGGCCTGTGATTGGCTGGTTGCAGGCACACAATCTGGCTCCTTAGCGGTCATCAGCACGCAGGACACGTCGACTTGGCACCACCTGCAGAGAGTCTCAGACGCCGTCACCTCGCTGTACTTCCATGTGCATCCTCGTCGCACGTGAGATTTCAATGTTTCAATATCCACAGTTTTAATCTGAGATGCCTGGTCGGGACACATTTGGATCTGACGGCGGTGCTGCAGGATATTGTAAATCGGAGGGTCTGCTAAATGTTTAGATGCTAACTGTGTCTGGCTTGTTTTGGGCTGTTGGAGAAGGACACGTGTATAAACCAAGTGATTAAAAGTCTCTCTTTGTTTTGCAGCCAAAGAAAGAATTACTTGCTGGTTGGGACAGCCAATGGAGTGCTGACTGTGTATGAGGACTCTGTTCTCAAGGTGAGATTACATAAAAGATCCCGTGTTGTTTGTTTGATTCTCTGACATTGTGCTCAGATGTTAGTCCCCCCCCCCTATGCTGTAAATGTAGGACACTGTATCCAGCGGGAGGTTGGAGATTAATGTCCTCCCTGTTCTCCTCCCTCCAGCAGAAGAACGGGCAGCCGGTTAAAACTCTCACTGTGGGAAACGTCAGGACGCCCGTCGTGTGTCTGGGCCAGTCGGGGCATTCGCTGGACAGCAGGTCTGTGTGGGCCGGCTGCGGGAGCAAGATCCTGTCCTTCACCGCAGACTACGACGTCTGCAAGAGCATCGACACCAGACCCAACCTCATCTTTCAGTGAGTCCATGTCCTGTCGGCCAATGAGAGGCAGCTTGTGGGTCAACGTTTCGGTTTTCAAATCAGCAGCGTCTGAAAGGAGAGAAAGGGTTAAAGGAAAGAGTTTAGAGTTAAAGTCATGATGTTGTTATGTTGTTCAGGCAGCAGCGCGTGTTGGGAGGAGATGCGTTTGTGTCTCGGATGGTCGTGGACAAATATGTTTATCTCAGCAAAGCTGGGACTCCAATCGTCGAGGTTTGGGATAAAAGGAGCGAGAGGATGGTGGACTGCATCGACTGTGCTCAGATCATCAGGTACACACACACACACACACACACACACACACACACACACACACACACACAGATAAAGATTTGTTATATTTTGTGTTGTGCATAATGAAGTGTTACAGTAATCTCCCGTGGATGACCTTCCTCTTAGCCATGACATATGAAGTAGTGTGTACGATGCATCATGCAGTTGCTTTGCAGACTTGCACCTGCTTGTAACATGTATCTCCTCTCCTCGCCGCAGACATGACTCTGGCCGCAGAGGCAGGAAGGGCGGCGAGGTGGAGCTGCCCACTGAGGCCGCTCCCTCCTGGGCTGGAGTGAAGGCCCTGCTGGTGCAGAGCGCTGCAACTCTCTGGATCGGCACCAGAGGGGGCCACCTGCTGCTGCTGGAGCTCTCCAAACACCAGGCGCTGCAGGTCATCGGCCCCTGCTGCGACTCCATCCGCTGCATCGCCTCTGCACTCATAGGTGTGTGTGTGCTTAACTTTTCACTTCTCATGCGATGCCAGCATTGTGCCACATGTGCAAGTCATTGCGATCAGTCGTCATGGAGTCTGTGCGAGGACACCTTGCAGTCGTGACAGAACTGGCCTACATTCACTGACAGACTTGGAGCGCCTATAATTAAATAAAGAATGTATTGTTGAAACGATAACAGCTCACTCTTCAGGTTTGCAGTCCACAGTGACAGCTGTTATGTAATATATGATTATGATTAGCATATTAATACTGAGGGATTTAGCCTCTTATTGACCTCATTAGCAGAAGTGCTCATGTTTTGTGTGGTGATCGTTTTAGATTCCTTTACACTTCAACTTCATGTCTTATCTGTATCTCATCAGTCCAATTTCTCTTTAAGTATTTGAGCACATTAAAGAAATACATAATGCCACAGCAGAAGCACTTGGTGAGGAGGGAAACGATGAAAAGAGCCATCTTACTACAGCTGAGCTTTTGTCTTTCATCAGAGTGAGTCTGTCAGAGCTGCTGCGTGCAGAAGCCAGCATGCTGAACTCAATGTGTCTGCCGTTCCCTCTGCTCTTTGCTTTAAATGCTGCATCTTAAACGAGCCTTTTCTTCACGAATAGAAACTCTAAACTGGAAGAATGTGGTGCTGGTGTTGGGCAGGAAACTCCCACAAGAGACAAATCAGATCGGTGAGTCCGACCCTCGCATCGTTTGTCCCACACTTTGATGAAAAGGTGCGAGTGTCTCTAAAGTGTGAGTTTGTCTCTCAGACGAGGAGTCGGTGCTGATGGTGTGGAACAGCACGCTGTCGATGGAGATCAAAGACCTGAACAAACACTGCGAGAAACGAGAGCAGATCGCAGCCAAAATGAGAGAGCAGCTCCACGACGACTGAACACATCTGTACGTGTGCATTTTAATCCCATTTATTTCATTTCACATTCACGTTGGCCACGTTGTCAACATCCAGAAGTGTCTGTAATTCTGTCGTTTCAACCATATTTCATAGTTTGACTGGTATTTATAGTAAATTAAAGTTACTTTCTGCAGAATGTTTGTGGAAAAGGGATCAACTCCAGTGGATGGACGTGTGAGCAGCGCACGACAGGAGACACTGACCTGACCTGATGACGGGGGCACGTTGCAATCAATCGATCCCAATAAGAAAACGGAAGTTGTTGTTGTCAAGATGCACTTGTTTTGCCAGATGAAGACAATCGTTGTCATTTGTGAAGAGAGACATTTTTCTAAAAGGGACACAGATGGTCTCATTTCCTGCTCAGAATAATTACAGATGTTTGTTTACTTTTTTTTTTTTAAAACAACCAAAAAACTGAAAAGAAAGCCAAAGGAAAAGAAGCCTCAAAGTGTATATTTGATTATTTATTGTGATATGTGTGTGTGTGTGTGTGTGTGTGTGTGTGTGTGTGTGTGTGTGTGTGTTTACCTGTGAGCTCCTTCACTCCACACGAGTCAACAGAACAGACTTCTCAGCTGCTGCCGGGGTTTTATGTCACGTAAGCTAAAGTTTGTGAAGGTGTATACTATTTTATGTAATGTGATGGCTCTCTGTTTATATTGTCAGAGCAGTATTTACATGGGCGGAAGGAGTGTAATGGTTATTTTTTTATTTTTAAATTAAAGTTTTAATTATTGGATTTACAGTTAAGAAATTCTGATTTTGTCATGTTTTTTCAGAATAAATTTCTTTATATTAAGTATCTTGTATTTGTGTTTTTTACATTAATATATATTAATATATATATATAATATATATAATAATAATATATATATATATTAAGTATCTTGTATTTGTGTTTTTTACATTCATGTATATTATATATATAATATATATATATATTAAGTATCTTGTATTTGTTTTATTTACATTAATATATATAATAATAATATATATATATATATTAAGTATCTTGTATTTGTTTTTTACATTAATATAATAATATATATATATATATTAAAAAGAATATATATATATATATATATATATATATATATATATATATATAGATATATATATATATATATCTATATATAGATATATATAATTAAAAAGAATATATATATAGATATATATATCTATATATAGATATATATATAGATATATATAATTAAAAAGAATATATATATATATATATTGTATGTATTGGGAACCTGAAAATTGGCCTTTGAAAAAGACAAAAGACAAAACAAAAGGACATTAGTTTCAGGGTATGGACCATAGTAGACCTTTAATTTTGACGGGGAAAAAAAGACATTTGCATTTGAAGCCATTTCATGGAAAAATTATTTACACGGAGGACTCGGTCCTCACACACATTGAAAGCACATTAGTAAAAAACAAAGACACAGGAGTTAAGGAGTTGAAGTACTTCTGAACCTTAAAAACACGGTGTTGATATCCAAACTATCAAGATAAATATATTTATAATATTTATATTATATTTACAGAATACCTTAAATATACAACAGCCATCATGTATTCTATAAACAAATATAAATTACTTAGGCACACTTTTGTCTCAAACAATCATGGGAGTGGTTTTCAAAGGCCATCCTCTCGCTGTTTGAACGAGCTTGACCTGAACTTTCACCAACAAAGATCTTGCATCGTTACGTAATCCAGAGCGGCTAAACTGCTACTAATCTCAGGACTTGTTGGCCAGCGTTGGGGATCATAATGTACACAACCATTTTTTTTTACAGCAGGACATAAAGCTGGCTTGATTTACACTGCCCACAGACGCAGGTGCAGCCCCAAGACGACCTCTTGACCCCCTAACCCGCTCCTTCGCAGACTCCTCTTTGCAGATTCTTCTTCATGTCGGCCTGGTGGAGCCTCCACCTTATTGCATACACCTTTGCTCTCCTGTAGCACACACAAGGAGGAGGCAGCGGGAGCCAGAGAGGAGTTTGGGACGCAGCTAAATGGGTGAAGGGTTCGACAAGGAGGACATTTATCCACACCTTTTTTATTTTTTGTTTTTAAAGGTGCACAGTCATATAAGGTTCAGAGACGACAAATAAGAGAGGAGCTAAGATATCTACAAAGAATATACATTACAAGTAAAATATACATTTATGATACGGCCAACTAAACGCACGCAGAGGGGTGGAGGGGAGGAGTGGCCAGCCGGTGCGGCCGGGCAGGGCTTACTATAGTCAGTCTATAAGTCCGACTCGGGCATGTCCGGCATGTCGGCCATCAAGTACCCAATACCGTAACGGCCGTTGGGTGCGGTGTCCGCCTCAGGGCCGCCACTCTGCTTGCGGTAGATGGTGTTGCCGGGCATCGGCGAGGGCGCCTCGCTGGGTGTCTTGCCTTGGATCAGGCTGGTGTCGTCATCCTCGCCCGGCCGGGCAGTCTCCTTGATGATGCGGCCCTTCTTGTAGGAGACGGTGGAGAGGCCACTAGTGTTGTCGTCGATGATGTTGAAGTAGCGCAAGCCAAAGACCACGGGCACGGGCATGATGGCCATCACCACCAGGGAGATGCAGACTACGATGCCCCATGTGGGGAAGTCCACGATCTGCTCTTTGGCCTGGAGGACAGAGAAGCAAGTTGTTGAATGTTGATCCCTAGTGATGATCATTTAGAATGTATACGACAGGAAGCATCCTGTAATCAATGTGTTTAGTAGACAACAGTCACATTCATTAAATATATGGAATTTACGCTGTCGAATGGATCCTTCGCTCTTTTCCCTGAAGGGTAATTATATATTTTGTAAGTCTAAAAATTAGATTCAGCTTCGCAAATATGAGGATGTCACCGTGGGCTCGGGGAAATTGCGAAGGTGTCGACTTTACGGCATTAAGTGTCTGCACTTGAAGAACATCTCTGAGCACCTTACTGCGGTGAGGTAGAGCCATCTCTCAGAGATGCTTCAGCTGCAGGGGAACATAATTCACTTAGTCTAACTGGACAGATTGGGGAGCGCATGCAGAGACACTTTGTTCCATTTGGCCTTTGCTCCACTTACAGAAGCTTTCAGAATGACATGTTTTCTCCTGATGTGATCAAACAGGTCTCGCTGGTAGACCACACATCCTGTTGATTGTTGATTGTCTGAGTGTTAAAAGACGCCTGTACATGTGAAAACCCCCCATTTATTTTAGCTACGGCCTCATTTACTTTGAACCCTTAAATTTGCTTTTTACTTGTTCCAGGTTTTCAACAAGCGGGAGGACTCCCACCCCCATTGATGCCTCGTCCCAGGAGAGACGAGCCGGAGACGTTGACTCACCTCTTCCTGTATCCAGGCACTGTAGCTGGGCGGCGTCATGGACAGCTGGATGAAGCTGGCGCACAGGAGGACCAGCAGCAGGATGGGTGTGATGTACTTCCACATGTAGTAGTAGAAGCGGTACGGCGTAAAGCCCAGCATGTCCTTCAGGTCTTCAAAGAATCTGAGAGAAAACAGAGCGACGCAGCAGGAGGGGAGATCAGATGTCTGCGGTAAAGACTTCACAATAGTTTCATATGTCCGCTTTATAAACCTGACGGCCTGTACATGCTGTTTGTATTATCCTTTCATGGCTCCTTTTTAATTGTTTCATTAAAATACAATACCCATTCAGTGGTTTCAAGACCACTTAGAGTCACAACTCTCAGTAACAGCATGGAGAGATAAAGCTCCTGCACGTCTAAATACCAGGTATTTAGATGTATCTGTTGCAAGAGATGAGTTACTCATAGAAAGGTTGAGACACTCGCAGATGAGGATGTTTGTGTACTTACTTATCGATCCCGTAGACCCAAGCGACTGCCACGTTCTCCAGTACGACCACGATGAGCAGAGGCAGAGTAGCCGAGTAGTCGTCGAACATGGCCACAAAGTAGTTCCCTGAACGCTGAACAAACAGGAGACCGATGGAGAAGGCCAACACGCAGCATCCCACTGCAGGAGAGGAGCAGCTCGTTAGATGTTGTGCATGTTTTTACTCTGAAGGTTTAAGACTTTGTTCTGGCATCATGACGTTATTAGACTAACCCATCCGTGGAGAAGTTAAAGAGTTGCTTCACTCTCCATAGACATCCCGGACTTAAGCTCAACATTCAACATACAAGAAGTCTGCACAGGACTTTTTGCAATCCTGCATCCGCCCACCATTACCACCTCCATATGTCCTGCACCCACAACCATCATTGGGAACCCTTTACAGAACTAAGAAGTATAAAGAACAGTAAGAACTGCCCTGACTTTAACTGTATTCGTCAACATCTTACCATCTGATCCTTGCATGAGTTAAAGGAGAGGTAGTTGGAGGGCTCTCTTACCTGTAAGAAATTCCTTGCGGACTTTGAAAGTGTCTATCAGCGGAGTGAGGATGCCCTCGATGGTGCCGAACATGCTGCCCAGGCCGAGGTTAACGAGCATGAGGAAGAACATGACGGACCAGAAGGGCGAGGCGGGGAAGTGGGTCATGGCCTCTGTGAAGGCAATGAAGGCCAAGCCTGTGCCTTGGACTGCCTGTAAGGGGAAGAAGAAGAAGAAGAAGAGGAAGAAGAAGAAGAAGAAGAAGAAGAAGAAGAAGAGGTCAGAATCAGTAGCCAGGGTCTTTATTTTACCTCCACTGAGGTGGTCTTTATTTGGGTGCCTTTTAAGGACCTTATGAACCTTTATTTCTAACTACCCTGTTTTGTTAGTATGATGAAAACGCTCATCTGTTTCACATTAAAGCCCTCTCAGAAGTTCAGCAGGCATAATCCTTTCCCTCTCCTGGAAAGCTTTTATTGTGAAACATTAGCAGCAGCTTAACGTCATAAAATGTAAGCATCAGAGAAGTGAGTGTGACACGACTCTGCTGATGTAGTAAAAGCTGAGTTGGATGAGAAGATTGATTCCTCTTGAACGGTATATATGAAGCTACAACAAGCAGCTGGTTAGCGTCGGCTACGTGCACATAACCGTGTGAACAGCACAAATGGATTCTGATTCGGACAACTGGTCCCCTGGTGAATACAAGTATAACACAATTAAAAGCGTGGCTCTCTTTCTCCTCATCTTCATTAACATCTGCTCACATATTCCTTCCACCGCACGCCAACTTATAAAAGAAACCGTAAACGCTGACTTCAGTGGCCTCCATGTTCACTTCTGTACGACAGCGTGCTACGTGCTACGTGAGACGTCTTTGTTATGTTCTTTTGAGCTGCATGTACCTTATTGAGCTCGTCCTCAATGCTGCAGGCCTCCAGTCCCAGTTTCAGGTACTCGTCCTCCTTCACCCCCTTGATGATGCCAATCATCTGATGGTAGTCCTCAGCACTGACCTCGCTCACGTGCGTCAGGTTGACGTGGAGGGGGATCAGGCTTTGGTCAATGCCATTCCCCAACAACGACACAATCTTGTTGGTGTTCCTAGAAAACAAAATTGATAGTTGCTACTGTTTGCTATGCATATCAAGTATACAGCGATGTATCGCTTATAATCAGTCTTTGTTTTAATAACGTGTCACTCATTTCAGCGAGAAGTAGACAGAAGTTAGTTTTTCACTTTTGTCGGCTGAATTGAGTGTTTTTTGATTTGAAAAGGCTAAAATCAAGTCTTTAAATGCGCAGTATTGCTCTTCAGCATGAGGAGAAATCTGCTGTGCCTAGTTACAGTTTCAGTGCTGTGAGAGGGCAGTCGCTGTTCGGGGGAGGAGTTTCAAAAATGGGTCAATTTAACATCATACTTCAAAATCCTTGAGAGAAAACATGTTCAGTTGTTTGAAAGTCTAAAATATCACTTGGTCACTAAAGTACTTCCCCAAACTGTTTCCTTCTCTGCATCTTCAACCGCTAGATGTAGAAATACTACAGAGCCTTTAAAAGCCCCCACAATCACCCTTCCACATTCGACATCGTTACATTCACGACTGAACTTCACGATGGGCTCTTTGATGGTCTGCAGGAAGTCTATAAATATCCCAATGTGAGAGGAAGCTTGTGCTACTCACAGTATGATGCACTTGCTGTTCATTATGTTTGCTTTGAAGCCCAGCACTGCAAACACCACCAGGGTGGCCAGCACGGAGGTGAAGAAATTGATAAACGACACCAAGACGGCGTCGAAGTGGCAGTTGTTGTCCCGCTTGTTGTAGCTGGAGAAGGCGATGACGCCTCCAAAGCCGAGGCCGAGGGCGAAGAACACCTGGGTGGCCGCCTCTCGCCACACCTTGGCCTCCAACATGATCTCCAACTGAAAACACAACACATGGTTATCATTGATGGCATGCGGTTGTGTTTGTGTACGTTCTCAGGATGGAACGGGATATTTATATCTGAGGAGAGCAGCATTATAAAAGTTCCTGATGACCTGGTGAGGGTCACATGATGACACGGGAGCCAGAGGACTGTGAGAGGTGGTTGAGAGTGCAGAAGAATTAAGTAAGTGGACCTTGACTTTTGAAGACTTATTGATGCGTTCTGACATTTTATCATTTACTCGATTCATTATTGCAGCTCTAGACATAAATATACAAAACAATACTTTCAATAACTTATGATTAATGATGGCTGGATGGTGTGTGTGTGTGTGTGTGTGTGTGTGTGTGTGTGTGTGTGTGTGTGTGTGTGTGTGTGTGTGTGTGATTGGTTAGCATTAGTTGTGTGTTTTTTTAACATATTTGTGTTATGCTTTATGTTTTTTATTATGCTTTCATGCTTAGGTAAGCAAACACTTTTGCTTTGGGGACAATGAAGTTAAAGCTGAAGGTTTAAAAGTTTAACTTTTGGTCCATTAAATGTCTACAAAATAACTTTTAAGAGACATACTCAACAACAATCCATAATCTCCATTATATCAATTATTCTCATTAAAAGCAGACAAAGCTGGCATCTTGACAGTTTCCACGTTTCTATTTCAAAAAGCAGAACACGCGGCGGGACTTTGATGTCCGCAGGTACAACGCCGCGGCGTTTGAAGTCGTGAGATGTCAGCCGAGGAGACTGAGCAGACACACGAGACTCACCCAGACTCGGCTGTGAGCGTCTTTGGCTGGTCGGTTACATAAAGCCTCAGTAACTCTTGTTTCCATGGTGACATGATTCCACAGCCTGAGGTGCCATTGGCCCATTGCTGCCGAGGAGCCGGCCAATCACAGCGCAGATTTAATTTCTGAGTTCAGACACCTTTTTTTATTTTTTTTATAAACGGTGAGTGCATTCAGTTCAACAGTGGCTGCTTGATGTGTACTCCTTGTCAGTGGGGGATATTAAGTAAAAGAAATAACAGAAGTATTTCTACGTCTGCTGAGAGTAAATGTACAATATTTAGGTTTTGGACTGTTGCTCAAGATGTTTACTTCGTCTCCGGCCAAATTTTATTGTAATTTGTCACTTTTTTTTTAAAACGTTTTATAGATTCAATTGGCAAATTCATCAATAATGAAAATAATTGTTATACCTGTGTTTAAGATATCCCTGCTATGGCTAAGTACTTCACAAAGGTTTCATCTTGGTGGCTTCATAATCGGCTCCCTGGCTCTGATTTTATACTTTAAACAGTTTAGAGACTTGTAACGTGCATTACCTTTGGTGTGAACATGTGTCGAATCCCGTCCACGGAGCCCTTCAGGAGCAGAGCCCGGACCAGGAAGCAAATCAACACGACGTACGGGAACAGGGAGCTGAAGTACATCACCTGTCAGCAAACAAAACCACATCAAACCTGTGCAGGCAGCCTGTACTGTAATACATTTCCTCTGCATACTTTAAGATGTCCTACCCCTCCTCTGAGTGTGGCACACCACGTCTTGGAAGAAATGAGACTATCAGGAATTGAATCAGTAATTTGAACCTTTAAGCAATAAGGAGAAAATGTTCTGTGATAACAAGCAGCTGAAAAATCAAACTAAGCTGCGTTTACATTTTGAACTGTCGATAACTTTTGATGTACATTAGGTCTCGTTCTGTATCATGCGTTTCTAGATTAGAGTCACGTTCACAAATGTTGGCTATGAGATGATAACTGCTGTTCGGCTCCTGAAAGCAGAATAAATGTAGTGTGAACCTACAGCCTATCTATGTATCTATGCAGTGTTGATCATGATCATTTAACAGGAAGATCACATTGTGCAGAAAAGAGGGTGAAACCTGAGCAGTTCTGTCTAACGTTTCATCGCAGCTGAATGTCAGGATTCGTTTTTTTTTTGTTTCCCAATTTTGCAGCGTATGGCACATGTATTTAAACCTTTGTGCATCTTTGACAATGACATCTTAAAGTAGCGAGGACTTAATGTACCATGAAAGCCGTATATTCAATATCTGCAGGGTCTCTGTGCCTGTGCGAGTCTCTTTGTCCAATCATGGTGCTAATTAGACAGTGGGCCTCATGTCTTCTTTCTCCTTCTTCTGTGTAGACTAGGTGGTACTTAAAAACGGAGAGGCCTGACTCAGCCGCTGTGACACGTCAGCCTACAGGACTGGCAGTGGGGTGTGGCTCGAGGCACTGGGAGATGGTTTGGGGTTAAATCAGAATGTGATTCAGAGACATTGCGTCTCTAACACATGGTGGTCCTTATGTAGCTCTGAAACGACTGTAATGTCTCGTCTTAAGGGGGGGAGGGATAATTCACCCTAAAGCAGGATTCATTAAGATATTTTCTTCAAGTGCTTGGAGACAAAGAAAGACTAATCTGGGATTCTCCTGAACTTGAAGCCTTTTGGTTATACTTGCTATGTCCCATGCATTTGTTCTCTGCTAATGCACCTCCACAGGAACTCATACCAACTCATACTCTTCCTGTTTTTAGTGACCTTTAGTTTACCTTGTAAAGTGGTGCAACAAAGCTTTGACATACTGTTTTTCAAGGAACTGGACACTTCTCTATACCCCTAAATATAAAGTCAAATGTCATAATTGGAAAACCCTTCGCTTAGTTTATTAAAAAACTTTCCTCAGCTGCAGCTCGTCAGCTTCTACTGATTAAACCGCCCACAACTTGCTCTCGTTCACGAACACCGTGGTGGCCTTGGTTCAGCACAAAGCCAAACAGGCTCTTATTTTGTGTGATAAGCAGATATCGGCTTCTTTGTAACCTCAGCCTTATGTTCTATAAAAGAGCTTTTATTATGAAAGATTCTGTGTCACGACAGATAGCATGTGCTTCTTGGAAAGGTCGTGTTCTGAGAACTGTTATCTTCTTAAAATATAGGTTTTCCCATAAAAGGCAGACAGAAAGGTAATTGTGTAAACATGTACACATGACCTGGCGTATAATTGGTTACTTTGAATGGTGTTCAGCAACTTTCAAATACTTCTGATGAATTTCACCACTATTTATTTTTTTTACCAAATCCACGACAAGCCCCCTTCTGTCCCCCATCATAAGCCAATAACACCCTCCCCTACCCCTTCTTGTTTTTTTGGCCACACTCTTGACAATCAAGCCAAGCCAAAAGAGCGCGTATAACCATGGTAACCAAAACGGCCTGATCCCTTTCACGCCCACGCCCACCCACGCACACACACACACACACACACACACACACACACACACACACACACACACACACACACACACACACACACAGGAGAGAAATGCAGATCGCAGTAGGGATATTCCTTGGAAAAGGGCTTTTGTGAACACGGGTGGAGGGAGAGCATTAATATTCTTTTGTAACACACAGCGCTGATTAAACTTCAAAGACACTTGGAGCTGGCCCCTTCGAGGGAAAGTTCTTCCCCATTTCTTCTCTTGGCAACTCAAAAGGCCATCCAGACACACCAGGTAGTTGGAGGACGACCATCTGGCTCAAACTGTACAATTAACCCGTAGCTTGGGTGGTTCTTTTTGGCTCCTCACGAAAGAAATGAGCGGTTATTTCTTATTTGTTTGGGCAGTTCATTGTATTTTAATGATGACATTGGAAGAACATAATGTTTCCTCCGACAGAGCGGCAGTCGTGATAGTGATTGTGAAAATGATTGTGGTTATCAGGGACATTTCTCGCCAAGTAGAAAGAGGTAGAAGATGTGGGAAATGAGACTGTCTGGTACAGCAAAGCCATCGTGACACAAATCAAGATTAAAGCACCTCTGTTGTTTTGTCTGTGGCTGTTGTGGTGAATGTGACGCAAAAGACGAAGGCTCAGTGGAGCCCAGCAAACAGCAGACAGCTGTTGGGTTAAGACCTGAGCTAAAGACAATGTCTGGATCAAAGCTGGAAAAACTCATTTAGCGTTGACCCAATGTTTAATAACCGGAAGTCCAAATCCTTAAAGCTGCATATTTTGTTTTGGCCAGTGGAGGGCAAGAAAATAGCAAAACAAGCCGGCAGATACAAAAGGGGCAACCTGCAGAGTCTGGAAAGTGAAGCCAATGGGAAAGTGCCCTAAACCTGCATTCTTTCCAATGGTTAGCAGGTACTGGTTCAATTATATAGAAGTCTATGAGAAAATGACCCTACTTCTCACTTGATTTATTATTATTATCGCTAGTTTCAAGTTTTTTTCAATACAGCATGATGTTCATTTAGTAACTTCTGGTCCCATTAGTAAGATCGCGATAAAGCAGGGTATGCTCTAGGGCGGGGCTACCTTGTGATTGACAGGTCGCTACAACGGTGTGGTAACCCTTTCACAGTTTGTGTTTTCAGTTAATGAAAGTTAATTGCAACATTTTAGCCGCCTAAAAGTGTCTTGTTGAGCTTTCGGTTGTACTCTTTTCAGTGACTGCTGGTTCCAAAAAAAAAAACAAGATGGCGACGGCCAAAATGCCACACTTAAGGCTTCAAAACTGACTTCACGGCGACAACGTCAACTTGTTATATACAGTCTTTAGCAGAGACACAGCCTTATGAAGCCGTTATGGCTAATGTTGCGGTAAAACACTGACACAGAGCAACATGAGCATCCCAATGGACTCATGTTTCTGACTCTTTTCAGCTCTGGTTTGGTCTCCACCAACTCCTGTAAAAAACATCTTTTTGCTGCTCGTTGTTGCACTTTTTTCACCAGCTAGTCGCTAACTTTGTGTCTTTGTGTGCTGGTTGCATGCAGTGGATTTGTCAGAGCCTTTGTGTTGTGTTGCGTACAGTAGTTGATGAATGCAGCTGAGACTAAACCATACAGTAAATGTGCTGTAAAACCAAAATAATGAGCTAAAAGAGGCTTTAAAAGCCTAATAGAGTCGCAGAGCTGGGTGTTAAGTATCCATGATTTTGGCACTATTACAAAGACTCATTTCATTGAGTTAAGTTGATTCAAATTCTGTGAGACTTTACTCTATCGCAGACAAAAAATGTGATCTCTGAAATTAAGTTTGACCCTGCACTTTGTTGTAACCCGGCCCAGAAGTGAGGATAATACCAAAATCAAATGACTCTCCGTCAAAGCTTATTCTGGGAAGATTAAAATTGTGACCATTCTTCCAATTAGCGAAAGCTTGACTGTAACTGTGGAAGTGCACCGGCTAATACTTGTCATATGATATGAGAGCGTGTGGAATGATAAAGATCACCTGTAGAAAGAGAGGAGGAGCGGGGTGCAAACGGCCAACCTTTAGCCAGTGGGCTAATCCTTCCGGATGCTAGTCACGCTACTGTCAGCTTTGCTACACTAAGCTAAAGTAAGCCTCACCAGAAATCTCACAGAAGATCACATGAGCTCTCAGGCTCATATCGGAGACGGTATCATTAGAACAATTTGTCAAGTCACATTACAGTAGTCACTTAGCAGTGTCTTTAGAGCCGGCATCAATACAGTTTGCACTCTTTAAGCCTCTACCTTAAAGTGAGCTAAGTATGTGTGAGAGGATTTCCAAAACAGCCTTTTGTATATAATATGCTGTTGCGATATTCAAAGTGCAATATCGCAATGTTTCTATCGTGCAAGGAGACATCGGGATGACAATAAAAGTAGTTAGGATTGCAGGGCAGCAGTAATAAGACATTTCCTCCACTAACAGAGAACCAAGTCCTCCTTACCTTCCCAGATGACTGGATTCCCTTTATCATGGCAAGGCAAACCATGGACCAGGCAGCCAGTAGGCACAGGGTCATCCTCCAGTTGAGCCCTCCACCCTCAGAGATGCTGTCAGAAATGTTCAGGGCCTCCCGGTACCAGTAGTAGGTGGTGGCCGAGCTCTTTTCACACTCTGGCACCACATCTATGGACAGAAAACAGCGTGAAATAAGCATTCAGGCTTTGTAATCGGGGTTAAACGTTGACTTTTTCATTGAATTGGTGAGTGAATCTGGTCTTAAAGCTGCGGTGTGCAAGTTTAACTTTTCAGCATATTGTAATTCAAGTGGTGTGAGAGGAAACTAGACTTCTGCACCTCCTTTTGTACACCTTAATACAGTTCAAATGACAATATCCTGAAAGGTTGTCACCAATCTTTTCCCCAACGACAACACAAATAAACTTCACACCGGAGCTTTAATACGTCTGATTGGGTCGTACATGTGCTGGTCTTGTTCTTGACGAGTGGACACTCGTGCCACGGCAAAGGTTGCTGGAAGGACTGAGAGAAATAGAAGAGACTCCAGCTGATGATGACATTGTAGTAGAGAGCCACGAAGAAGCACACCTACAGGCAGGAGAGGCGAGTCAGACACACGAAACCACAAGATTCATCGAGAAAGAAAATAATCTTCAATTGGAGCCCTAGAAAAGATTCTTTATAACCTTCTTACTCCTGCTACACCTTTACTCTACGACTCACCATACAGCTGGCGAAGCCGATGCCCCCCAGCCGTGGGCTGATGTAGTTCCACACCCCGATGCTGCCCCTGCGGATCCGCTGCCCCACTGCCAGCTCCAGGAAGAACAGCGGGATGCCGATCAATATCAGCAGGATGAGGTAGGGCACCAGGTACGCTCCTGCCAGTCAAACAACACATGCAGCAAGTTAAATGAAGAACATGCAAAGAAGGGAAACTGTGTCAAAAGATAACCGTGAACCATTTCACCATTTCCTGAAAGCAGCCGACGCACACATCTCTCACATCTCTCACATCTCTCGATCTGCCAGAAGCTATATTGAAACTCTCACACAAACTCAGTAGCCTCTTAAACTGGAGCTACACTGAAACCTAATGTTCCGCTGATGGTGACACATTTGCATAAAATCACCTAAAGGTACACAGCAGTCTTCTTTAGCAGTATCTGTCACTATTAACATACACAAACACTACACATGTTCTGAGCTGCATCCGTGTGTCTCCACCTAATACATCCCTGCTGAATCAAATAATTCTGCAAACCAGGAAATATACCGAAGTCTAAAATTAGCTAAATTATAGTGGGATTACTTTGGAGGCACATTGCAAAGGCAGCATTCCTCTCTAGAATTAAGGTTTCAGGGTGAATGACTAACATTAAGATAGGCTATAATAGCGTGGTGCAAAAAGAAAGTACAGGGGGGCACATCTCTTGTGACAAGAGTACTTGTGAGCGGTAAGACTGCCAGGCACATGATGTCCGGGAGAGAAGCAGAGAACCTTAACGTCTTTGTTTAGAAGAAATGGCCGGTGGTTAGATTTCAAAATAATGTGCCTTTTTATTTTCTTGTTACACAGATGACAAGGCAGGCAGGAAGCTAAGGGTTTGTTTCCTGTGTGTGCGATGAAGGTTTTGTGTGAAAGCAAACTTCTTGTGGTTTTACAAAATAAAATTCCCTTTTGTGACTTAATTCTCTCCCTCGCACGAGCTAAACCACACCATCAAATGCTAAAATTGTCCGGTCGGCGTACTGTAACATCTGCCGTGAGTCACTGATGACGAGCTTCCGTCACGGGTGTATATTTTTAAAGATTAGCTTCATCCCTGTTTCAATAGCGTTTATTGTTCCATCAGTCCGGACGTTCGTTCACATCCTTCCCTGAGTCCTGCTGCCCCTCCCAGGTTTAGCTTGGATGGAAGTGATAACAGAATAGGGAAGTAAACGTGTGTCTGTTGTTTTAAGTGTGTGTGTTTGTGTATCTACAGCATACAAGCTGCTTTCTAATATTAAAAAGTCTAATTTTGGTACACAGTTAATTCTGGGAAGAGGCTTTAAACATCAGTCGCCTTCAGTTTCCATTGTCTTCTCAAACGCAGGACGGTCTCTCTTGGACACTTTGATGGCAGAAAGCAAAGAGTGCATTTCATCTTTCCTTACATTTCTTTCACTACCAGTAAATAGCTGGTTTATCCTGTCTCGGCATTGTCCTCTGTACATTTCCGTGTAATTTCTGGCAGCCCCACGTACACAGAGACACGGGGTGTGGAAGGATTTGCATACCTGTAGTGTGAGCAACGAGGAATGAGTCACCATATCAACACAGACTTAAATGTTGCTTAAGTACACGTATGATTAAATTGAGGAGATGTTAACAGAGGGAGAAAATGCAGGAGTCTTCCTAACAATGGAGCTACACTCGCTTTGTGTCTGAAAGTATTTGGCGCAGCAGGTTTTGGATTTAAAGTGTTGACTGAATGTTCCAGATTCAAGCTCAGGTGCGGACAGACGGCACATGTGCACTTACAAGAAGGGAAAGTTCAGGGGCGCAGAACATGCTAACAATAATAATAATTGACAGATTAATTGATATTTAAAGTAATTGTTGGCTCCAGCACTGTACTTGGAAATATGGTGCAGAGTAAGCAGATGAAAGGCAATGAGGAACGTACACATGTCAGATCTCACACACAGATCTCCCCCATCTTAATCTAACTACACCTGGGCACTGGGGGGCTTAATCATCAATTTATCACGTGGTTACACACACACACACACACACACACACACACACACACACACACACACACACACACCCTCCCGTCCGTTAACCTTAAACTTGTAATTGTAATTTTTGTAATTGCCAATTTTCCCAAGAAAGAATAAGATTTCTCAAACTAGTTTTGTGTGTGTGTGTGTGTGTGTGTGTGTGTGTGTGTGTGTGTGTGTGTGTGTGTGTGTGTGTGTGTGTGTGTGTGCGTGTCATAACATTGTAATAGCCAAGCCCACATGAGATTACATGACGCACAATATTCACACAAAATTAATAAACAAAGGTTGTTTCCTCATTTAAAACTCATTGCTTCATACGAGGGCTGGGCGATATGGTTGAACATCACTATCAATGCTCATTCTCACAATACCAACACATATCAGATGCACTGTGCACGGTTCACTTTTATCACCTGCAACTCTTTTAACGTGTAAAACTTTAAATAAACTCCCAACACACTGAGTCAACACGTGATCATTACAGTCCCGCCCTGCGGCACACGACGATATTATAATATGTGATGAGGAAAAGTCAAATAGATTTGTCTTGGTTCTGCACTGCTGGTGTTTTTGGGAAGCATTGCATTCAGTAAAGCCCTCAGACACATTGTTAGTGATAACAGATAAACTTGACTTGGATTTGAGATTACATCTCGTCTGGACAAACTGTCTGACAAGGTTTCATTTAATCAGCTTCCTTCAGGCAGTCAATGGCTTTACGTAATCTCCAGGTGGGAAGTGCAACATGGTATCACCTTGCCGGGACACATACACACGTAAACATTAGAGTGTTAACCCTGCAGTGAGTCGGGAGCGAGTCAAGCACGGCACTGTGGGAAATGTGGGTTTGATTGTATCTCACAGAATGACTACCTGCGTGTTGACAGCAGTGTTGTCTATACTTGGTTTGGCTGAAGTTAAAAGCGGCAGCGTGCACAGAGACACAGGTGGTCACGTGGCGCTCTTGTCGACCCTGAAGGTCACAAAGCAGTTTGGTTTTGACAGACGAGTACAAAAACAGGAAAAGACGGTTTCTCCATTGCACATTATGCAATACCTGCATCTGTTTAGTGCATGCTGATTCCAGATATGCATTTTAGGACTAATTAAGACCGTTTACGTGTACATTTGGCTGGTCTTTCTTACGATAGTGTTTTTAAGACATGTTGTAGACAAACACTCACTTTCACATTGCTTGGATGTTGATATGTGACCCTGCACTCACACTGTAAACACAGTATGAACACAGGGACAAGATAAAAGCTGCATTCTCTTTTTGTGAAATTGGGACCCACATACAAGCGTCAAACTAAAAGAGGAAGACTATACAGAGAAGTGAATCGCATCCATAATTTATTTTGTCCTCGTTTGCCCTCTGTAATACCAAATACAGCAGAGATGTGCTTCTCAGAAACTAGAACTACTGTACCGTCATCTTCTTTGCACCTTCTGTATGTGTCTCACACCACCCATGATGCCCTCTTTGTAATGCTGTTTAAATGTGAACCTTCAGCTGGCCCTCGTGTCACATTGTGGCAGTTTGTTCTCAGTTTGACAGCTGTATGGGAACTGCTCATTATAAAGTTCTGCTTCTGTACTCCCTTTAAAAGATACTTCTGGTTCCTGACAACGTGCACCTTGTGGGGCCACCATTGCTCTTTGTATAACATTATCTTATTATCGTACAATTATTACCCAAACTGTTGGTTCTAAATGTTCCTCACGGCGTACAGAGACACTTTGTGGAGCCGCTTTGACCCACTCTTCTTGCCGTAGTTGTGAAATAAGTCATTACTGCTAACATTAGTTGGTGTCCTTCTGTAGTCTCTCATCATCTTAATGCTTGTGTTTATGCACCGCTGGAATTTCTTGTAGCTATGTTGCAACTATTCCTGTGAGTAAAAGGACAAGATGATGAGAAGAAGACCCTGACATAAGATCTGACTATCATCACTGCTTTTGTTTTCCCATGCTGCCCACTCCTACTGTGTGTGTGGTTGTCAGTGAAAGTGAAGTGAGGACCGCTGATGGTAACTCACCCCCTCCGTTCTTCTGACACAGGTAGGGGAACCTCCACACGTTGCCCAGGCCTACAGAGAAGCCAACCTGGGCCAGGATGTACTGGAGCTTGCTGTTCCAGGCCGGGCGTTCCTCCTCCTCTCCGTCCGAGCCCCCTTCCTCCACATCGCACTCTTTCCCTTCCCCTTCATGGTTGTTGACGATCAGCGAGGTCTTCTTGAAGGAATCGTCACAGGCGTCCTCGTTGGAAAGCAGGTCTTTGACAGACTCTGTGACATCGTCGTCAAGCTCTCTCTTGACGGCCTTGCTGTTTTTGGGCATTTGACAAAGCAAACAAGGGCGAGGGGTGGAACGTCTTTTTGGATGGCAGGCTGGAAGGGCAGGGCCGGCGTGTGGGGAAAATCTCTTTTTGAACTTTTGATGTGCAAAAACTCTTTTTCTTTTTTTGACAGTTTGTGGAGGTTGAGTGATCAGAAGATTGTTTATTTCGTCATTATCACCAAATGTCTGTGGAGCAGAAGAGGAAATATTGCAGTTAGTAAACAGCCAATAACTGTGTGTAAGAAAACACATTTGATGAGTTGAGTCTAGTTTAGTTACTTTTTATAACTTACTTTGACAAGACAAGAATAGACTTTCTGTAAATATCCGAAATGTAAAATTAAAACCCAAACTCTAATCCTATACGCAAGTACTTTAACTGAACAACCCAAACAGTAAAGTGTTAATCATACTTTTATTTCATTTTTAAAAATGATTCATCATTTTACTGTCTGTACTTATCCCACACCATCTTTCAAATTCAATACAGAGAATTATTGCTTTATCCGGAGTGCAGAGTTATTTCTCACATGGAAGTCACATGGCTCAATGAATGGGAATCATTTTTATTACAAGCCATTGTTCTACCAAAAAAAAGAAAAGCGCCAGGCAACACTATAGGCCGGTTGTGACTGGGACAGTCACAGGTCGAGGCATGGAGACGATCACGTTTCCAGCCTCCTGAATAATTGAAGGGAGGGGGCCATTTGCATACGGACCCAAACACTTTTCTCCGCAGCTCTCTGGGATGGGGAAAGCCCTTTAAAATAAACTTCCAAAATAAAAAATAGGGAATATAAGCAGCCGTGCGAAGGTTCCCTGACCAAAAGGGTGGAGGAAACAGAGGTGTACTGGTCACAATCATTATTTATTCAGATTTAATAGCATAACCGCTATAATTTACACAATAAATAGCGTTGGAAAAGATTGAAGGGTGTGGACTCTATCCACCCAGAAGCGGGTTAAGGTGCGCCTCACTCCTCTCTTCTAAATGTTAGCATCCTAGGGCGTCTTGGTTTTCAATATTACGCATTTTTGTTCAGAAAAATGCATCACAGGCGCAAAATATTCAGATGCGACCATGTTGCAGATATAAAACATGCCCCCCCCCCCCCGCTCCTCCTCCTCCTTTTTACCGAGCAGAGGATTAAGTGATTAATAGATTTCCTTTACCGCTTGCAGATTAGCCTGGTTTGTATTCGGCAAAGGCCGTCGTTTCACAACCCAGTGAACGCAACACAGCAGCCAGAAGGACCGCTGATGCTGCGGTTATTATGGCGGCTGCGATAAGGAATAATATTAAAGGACCATGAGGAACATGAGGACATGGTGGTGTTTATCCGGGGGATGATGAATAAATACATGCACAAAGACAAAGGGGCTTTTTTTTTTCTGCCCTTCTCCTCTCCGTCTGCACATGACTCAGGAATGATTTGTCAATAAACGGGCCGAGGGAAGCCTACACAACGACAAAAATGCGGATGGAGGAAATTACTAAAGGAAATAAAGCGAACAATTCACCCCGGGGGCATGTGGCTCGTTCATCTAACCAGGCACAATGTGTTCTCTAAGGAATGAGAATAAATTAATGTCCTCCCTCCCGCCCAGTCTTCATGACATCCCTATGAAGTGTTTCATCATTCAGTAGCCAGCCACATCCTGCGCACTGGCACCTCAGTCAGCCTGACACACACACACACACACACACACACTAGACACACACACACACACATCATGCCATGCCTTTATCATTAGCTTAATACATGCCATTGAGGATGCAGTGCTGGCTACTCACCCGTGTAGAGTAATAGTCGTCCTTTTTCTGAAATGATGAATCTCAAGGAATGAAATTATGAGAGCACATGCACGGGGAAGGCATTATCACTTGCTTCTGTGTAAACCAGTCAGGCCGGTGTGATCCTTCAGCCCGGGTGCTGTACTTCTTTACCTCCTAGCCAGACACATGGCACGCGCATAGAGGGGTGTTTGACTTCAATGCACCTATTACGGATCACTTTTACACTCTTTATCCACAATATACCTCACTGCATACACATTATAAACCCATATTAAACCCCACTGCGTGTTATACGTGATGTATTTATTCAGATTTTAGGTCAAATTAGCGTTTTCGTTTTCTAACCACCCCTGTTGTTGTACTTGGTACAGTCCACTACTACACTGAAAGGGGCTGGCTTAAGGATGAAATGCAATGTGGCTCTGTTTATAAACGCTCATTTCCCTTACCGGATATTTATACACTTGTACATTATACTGATTTATTTCCGTGCTGTCGTTTGATATCGGAGTACAAACAGTATTTAGGATTTTAACACGTAATATGCGAGGTTTTTGTTCAAGGTCGGGATTTTGCGCGTCATCGACATCCACCCGCGCACCCTTTGAGGTTAAAAATATAAATTACCATATAGCCCAGACGAGACAGAAATCTTTTTTTCTGAATTAGAAAAAAAACGGAGAACTATTCCTTTTATACACAGGAGTTTATTTCAAACATATTTAGACAATACAACGGTCCTTAATGTCAGTGAACGTTTTTAAAATTCATTTGATAAATAATATATTTCATTCAAGAAATGTGTTGTGCGATAAAATGCCACCAGAGCAATTTCATACAATTAAAACCTTACACAGCATACACACTATACTAACACAGAGTGCTACTAAATATAGATAAACATACATAAAACAATATGCAATTTAAAGAAGCATCGTCACATCGTCAGCATTACTAACATATTTAATGAATAGATAAAACAAGAACAACAGTAGGCTAGTAGCTACTTGCCACAAAAAAAATGGTGATTTTATGAAATGCAGCCACAGATTAAGTCACCTAACAGTATTCAGGTATATGAGTAGATAAGTAGGCAGTTAAAAGTGTTTGAGAGAGCCTTTGGTAAAGTTAAGCGAGAAAACTTGAGCTAAAACCTCACAGTGAAATGGTGTCACTCCAAAAACTGAAAGTCTGTGCTTGTTGAATCATTGGTTTCATGACTTTCATCTTGCAAAATGTACATGGTAAAGACTAGAATGAAATAAAAATGTCCCACAATATGATATCTCTATATACAGATGTGAACTTAACTGCATGGTGTGACAAGTTTTCTTTTCTTTGGGTGTGAAAAGTTTGCAAAGTGTCACGTTGTGCACAGCATTGGTTAAGGCAGTTAAAAGTAGGTGAGTAGGTGACTATGTGGTGAGTGTTGGAGAGGTTTGGTTTGGGCTCAAAGTGAAATGGTATGACTCAAACAACTGAAATTGGGTCGTGGGAGGAAACTGTTTAAGGGCACTCATGCACCTCCCAGTCAGATCACAGCTTTAGGGTCACACTTCTACTTCACATAACCCTTCCTTTGATTCCTATGTATGGAATGTGCTATCATTCTGTGTCCTCTTTCTTTTTAATTTAAAGAGAAATGTCCTGCTTCCTTTCTGCCGATTTTAAAATGACAGTTTGTTGATGTTTGAAATCGTTAATGATTAAAGATTGTATTTGTTGCTATGCAGCAAAAAGGTATAAAACTAAAACTCCCAGACTTCAAAAAGTCATCCCTCGTAAGGGATACATCTGTGATGGAGAAGCTGAAGTTTCCCCACTGGATCGCCTTCACTGTGAACAATGAGCACCTTCTCCTCACGCTCTGAATCTAAAGACAATATGGATGTAAAGACACGTATACCCCACTTTGTTCCCATGCTTTGATTGTTGTTCTTTCATTTTCTTTGTGATTTGTGCACTATCTACAACACCTAACGTGAACCTAACATTGTCCAAGAGGAGTCAGAATGAAGGTGGCATTACTTTCTTTTCTCCCTGGGAAGCTGTACTTGTTATTCATGGCTTAATCTTTGAAGTGGAATCCTTTGCAAGTGTACGTTGGAAAGGAGAGACTGAAACCACCCATGTCTTTGTCCTGAGTTGCCCCAGAGTGCGCTGTGATGTCCGCCCACAGAGTTCCAGGTGCATCGAGGACAATCATGGCAGACATCTCCCAGCGGTTGTCAGGCGCTCTTTTCCAGGCCAAACTGTGTGTGTGAGAATGTGTATCTGATGCTCACACAAATCCTATTCCTTCAGGTTCATAGCTCTTATCACCTCTCTTTACAACTCTCCTGAAGGATGAAGAGTATCTCAGACATTATCGTTTATATTTCTGCGCTCGTGACAGGAACGCAGCCCGTCGTCCTCACTGTACAGCATGTCCAGGATGTTGCCTGCTCACTGCACTTTTACTTCTCTGCAGCAGCTCAGCGACAGCAGCCTAAGTAGCAGTCTTATTGATTGCTGCTAATAGCCTCCGTCTCATCAGCAGAGCAGCACAGAAACCCTGAGAGCAGTGAAGTAAAACATCATGTTCATTCTATTAGTGCATTTTCTTTTAGCTGATGACCCTGTAGTTATCTTATACATTATTTAGCCGTGTGCCACCAACCATTCAAAAACCAAGAGAGCTATTATTATTGCAGTAATCGCCATCTGTTCACAGCGTATAGCGTTGAACGTTCAGCTATTACATACGGTTGTTCCCGTCCTCCTTTGACCCTTTCAAAGTGTGTTGCTGAGCAGATCCCGAACTGTGGTCAGCTCCCAGATACAAACATGCTCCAGCGTCGTGTGTGCAGTGGTGAACGGATGTGTTTAGTCAAGGTGGCAACCTCCGGGTTGAAAAGTGAAGCCAGTGCAGAAGTGTCTTAAACTCGTACGTATGTACACGTACAAAATAATCCTACTTCTCACTTGATTTATTACTTCAGCAAACATTTTCCTAATGAGTTCATGGCCTCACACGGTCGCTAGTTTGCAAGTCTTCTTCAATACAGCGTGATAATATGTCAATATATTCACCACATGTATGATCATTTTGCTTCAAGACAGTTCTGTAGTGCAAAAAACATCTTTCAGTGAAAGAGGGAAATGAAAGAGGACGTTGGTGTGGAGCTGAGTGTCTGGTACCTCCACACCCGGCAGGCTGCCCTCTCTGTAGGTCAGCTGAAGATGTCGTTGACAGGTCACACAGAATACACAGAACCAGCGTGAGGCTGCACACCACGCCTGCACTAACCCTCTGGGAATGGGAAGCAGTGGATTTATGGCATGATGTATTATGGTGATTTTGAGTCATTCAGGGTTTTGTCATGCCATGAAGCAGCTGGCCGGTGGCTCTGACTAATAGGATACAAGTGGCTCAACTTATTATGAACATTTCTGCATGACAGAGTGGATTCAGAGGCAGAAAACACTTCACAGCTCAATCTATTGAGACAAAGACGAACAATTTGACGAACCTAAACATCCCTGGTTGCATGTCTCTCTCTCTCTCGCCGCTCTTTTCTCTTTGTCTCTTATTATTTACTTTGTTATTTTAGTAAACTGAAACTTCTTGTTGAGCCATTTTGAGTGAGCCTAAAACAAGTCAATTGTATTTATAAAGCTCAATATCACATGTCACAAATTCCCCTCAGGGGGCCTTTATAATCTGTAGAGCATACAACACCCTCTGTCCTTTCAACACTTGCTTCAGATAAGGAGAAACTCCCAAAACAAAACCCTTTAACAATGAACGATAGAAAGAAACACCAGGAGGAGCAACTGAGGAGAGACAGACATGTAACACAATGTTTCGGTTTTAAAACACACGAAGGAGTGAAAATGCTCGAGCACTTATCTCACCAGAGCTGCTGGTCGACGTTCCCTTTACAGCATGCAGTACCAAAGTTTCTTTTCAGTGCAACATTTCTCAAGTTGAACAACAAAAACTATGGCAGCAGAACATCTGTGAGTTCTATCAGCACTCGCGCTGTGAGTTCTTCTATCGGATCATCCTATCATCTCGAGTGAGGAGTACAGATTCATTTTGCATTGATCTCCCCTCAACAGATGGGCTCATCATCAGTCTCTGTGGCGACAGTTACATTCATTAATGTAACAGTTTTACCAGTCAGCTAAAAAGTGTCTTTTCTGAAGGTCGTACTCGTCCAGATTTGAAAAGAGTCCTAATCATAACTCCACAGGATTGTTCCTGGTAGTGAGTGTAAGGATCTGTATGCATGTGACCACCGGGTGTATGTTTTATTTGAACAGATGAGGGTATAGGAATCAGCTCGTCTTTCAAGGAATCCATGATGTCACTGTCTGGCTGGAAGAATGCCCTCTTCTTTATGGTGTATGATAAAAAAAAGATGACTCCGCTCATGAGACAGACTGTGTGGCATGCTGCAGGTCAGCCGTGTGTGAGGTTTGAAGATGTCCCTTTGTCTAAAGGAACAAAAGGAGGATGATGAAAACCTCCCAGCTCCAAAGGTCACCTGGGGTCAACTGGACTCAGACCAGACAGAGAAAACAGCCAACACATCTACTGAAAGATAATGATGATGATACAACATAAAATAAAACAATAAATACAGATTTTCATCTTTAATATCCAAAAGCATATAAAGTGCATATTTCTGGATATTACGATGTTTCTGTCGATGGAAATGATTATTAAGTTTTATTCATTCATTCATGTATTTATGTCGCTATCCAAAACACTATTTAAATTATTATATGATCACAAAACGGTAACTGGGTCTGAAAAGTGAAGCCTTAAACTTGCATTCTCTCTAACGGCCAGCAGGGGGCGACTCCACAGGTTGCAAAAAGAAGTCTGTTTGTATAGAAGTCTATGAGAAAATCACCTGATTTGATTGCAACCCTTTCACAGCGTGTTTTCTATCCATGACATAACATTTCAGTTAACTAAAAAGGACCCTCTCTTGTCACTTCTGGTTACAAGAAACAAAGATGGCGACGGCCAAAGCTGGCAAACCGTAGTCCACAAACCAATGTGTGACGTCACGGTGACGACGTCAACTTGTTATTTACAGTCTATGATTATCACATTCAGACGGGTGACAGATTAAAGCACACAATGCCTGATACAATAAAGAATAAGTGAATCCTATCAACATGTATATAAACGATGACCAAGAGGACGGTACAGACCCGAGCGCTGCAGTGAGGGGTCTGTTATGCTGATGTGTTCTTGGCATTGTTTGGGTATTTTTTGGGAAAACAATGGGAGTGGTCACAGAATGGTTAATATGACAATGATGTGAATATTATAGAATTCATGGTCACCCAACTGTCTTCTATGTTGCCCTTTACCAGTCGGGTATGTGACTCTTTCTCTGACTCATCTCCAGTGTTGTCATCTTCCTCTTCATGTTCTTTATTACAATCTATTTCCAGTCATCTTTCCGCTGGTTAAACCATCTACAGAACAGCTGTCTCAGATGCAGCTCGTGCATCACACGCCAGAGTGGGTGAGTGTGTGCTGTGATATTATAACCCAATATGTAGTGTTACACATTAGTAAATAAAAAGCCTGACGATCTCAAAGGCTTGAATTCATTCTCCACATTATTTGACTAATTGTGAAATTGAGCGTTGTGTCTTGTTTTTGAAACAGGAATGAAACAAGTGATTAAATTATACAGACTGTTGAACACCTGCTGTGTCCATTCTGTGCTGCTGTTTTGATTTTGCGATGGTAAACACAGGAGCCGGTCACAGATGGCGACTCACCTGGCCTACCTGTTGAATTCTTCATGACCTGACTCTGACTTTGGTAACACGAAGCCATCCGGCCGTCACGAGTTTACCTCGGCCAGACCTCTGATGGAAAGTTTAAGGCGTGTTGGTTTTCACTGTGTCACAGAGACGCAAGTTGTCAGCCAATGGGAATCACCCAGAGCTGGCATGAATGGACAAATCAATGATTTAATGCTGCTCCTGATTCTTCACACTCACCCCCCTCCAGAAAACAATGCTCCAAATATTGTCCTTATAGAATACACGGTTATTGCATTAGGAACACTCAGCTGCTAGTTTATGAGGTATGTAGCTCACACTGATGCAGAACATTACAACAGTTCTGCATCTTTTTCTGCAGAAATGAAGGAAAACGTTGGCAAATTAAATATAATCTGGATTTAAGTGGATAACAACAAACGGACAAATGTCTGAATAGTGGTCACTGGTTATGAATTAGATCCATGTATACAATTATTATTATTTAATTTGACAATAGTGTGTCTCTCATTATATAAGTGCTGTGCCTCATCTATTTCTATTTTATTTTGTTAATTTCATGGACCAGTCCTGTCACATTGTGGTCCTGTAAAAACCTTTCCTGAAGGTTTTAATGTTCAGTGTTGCTGCTGATGCAACGTCATGCTCATTTTCCTCAAAGGTTACCAACAAACTACAAACTACACTGCTGTTTCCAAAGATACCATGTAATGGATGGATGTTTTATCACTTTTGAAGCAGTGCAGAGTGACATGCATGCAAGTAAACTGAGAGAGAAACTTTAAACTCTCAGGACTTGCAACCAAAAAGCTTAGTGCATCAAGGACACTTAAAAGAAGTAACATCCCTGCAACTGTTATCCAATCCTATGACGTAAGTATATTTAGATTAACTATTTATAACATCATAAACTCTTTAACTTACAGACCTTGAATGTGCGCTATTGTCTTGAAAAGCTCCGTTTTCACCCAGGGGAAACAACGTGCATTTCATGTGCTGTGTGGGAGCTGCTTTGAAAAACAGAGAAGCCTGTGTGATATGATAGGCAATGTGCAGCTCAAACCTGCTCTGATAAAACAAACGAAAACAGTCAGCGCGGAGGCAACAGTGACGCTCACCCTGACAGCCTTGATCCACTTTTGTGTTCTTTTCCAGTGAAAATGATGCGGCGAGGCCATGAGAAGTGCTGATGGCTGGACTTTAGATGGGCGAAATAAGAATGGAAACACTAGATGGTGATAAATGCTATCTGCTCCCGCCATGTTGTGTCTTGTTGGAGTCAAAGTCTTCTCGTGTTTAACTGTGGGGGGGTTATTCAAGGATTTTTCTTTCACCTTCGGGATTTTTTGAGCCCTTTGTTTCCAAGCTGTACCCTTTCCTTTTGTAAAACTGCAGAGCTGTCGGTAACATCCTGCCACCTCCCGTACCACACAGGTGCAGCTGTTGGTGTCGGCACAGGTCGTGTTCTTGTTGCAGCTCGACTGCTGCTAAGACTTGTGTGTCCCTGTGCTCTTATGTCATTCTGTGAGCTGTCATTATCTTATTATTACAAGTCCAAGGACAAACCATGTAAGAGCTGCCAGTCATTAGTTGGACATGGCATTGTATGGTATAATGCTACACCGACATTATTACTGTGGTTCGGCATAAACATTTGTGTTTCCAGTATGAAATGACCCAAATTCTATAATCCTGTCGGTAGTACAGGAAGTACAACCGCATGGTCGTTATTGCACAATCCCATGGTACCTCCACTCACTCAAGCACTTTGATATCAAAGTATTTCACAGCATCATTTTGATGCTAGAGCGTTAACAGTGGAGCAGTGATTAGTGGTTTGAATACAGAGCTTTCTTTCTTTGTTTCCCTCCCAGATAAAGATAATCGACAGATGCTTATGTTAATGATATATGTACTAAAGGATGAACTGAAAGTTAAATGATAATTAAACTCATATTCAAGTGTTTTTCATAAAACGTGTGAGCCACGGTGATCGTTTGTGCCAGCAGGATTATACAGAGGGCCGATGCACTTTAATATTTAATTAATGCGCAGCCTTTGACCACTTGCACATAATATGACAGGTAGTGACATCCAAGTCCACCAGGACATTCACCGCCCACGCACAGGACTCATTTCCAACAACATAATGGCTGTAATGTGGCTCAGGCTCACCTCTGGCGCTCGCTGGCCGGAGGTGGAGATGCTTTTTCAAAGGGAGGATTAACTGCAGTAAAGCCTCCTCTGCTCTCTCGCTAGGAACTGTCCTGTGACACGAGGCCAAGAACAAGTCATGGGACCCGACAGAGTAACTCACAGCACCAACACCAGCCAAGTGCTGTCTGTATGGTTGGTTTCATCCCTCTCAGGCACAGTGTGGGTGGGTGTTTCCACACAAAGCAGTACAATGAATGTCAGAAACTCATATTAATTATTAGATGTCAGTAAGTGACAACAATTTAGTACTTCAGAGAGGTGCTAGCAGCACTCCAACTTATGTTTTAGCTATACTCTTATACAATAACTTGTTGGTGAAGCTACAAACAAGGCTGTTAGTTCCAGAAAAGTTGCCAGCGGACAATTCTGATGTCATGTTGATGTAATTGAATAAAAGTGAGTAAAAGCACCCTGTCACTCTTACTACTGGTGTATTTATTTTTTCAATTTTAAATATACAGACTCTGCGCTGCATTCTCATGAATGGCTGCACTGTTCCAGAGAGTTGCTCTGCCTTTACAAAGATTAATTCACAACACGCCACGTACTGTGATCGCAGCTTCATCTGATGTAAAAGAAATAATATCATTTCATGTCATTTCTCTCTATTCTGCATGTTTGGTTAAAAAGCAAACGTTGCATTAAATATTCTAAGAAAGCCAGCAGTGAGTGTCCTCGACTGTTTGTTCACAGAGAGCTATTCTGCCTCTGCACAGTGGATGTCTTTACATACACTGTGGCCTTAGCACAAGAAACTGAGCTTAGCTTGAGATATTCTACAAACATGTGCAGTCTTCTCTCACTTAGGGAAGTAAACAAAGGAGCTCACATTTCATTTTGCCCTTGGTTGTCAATGTTACCATTGATAGCCCTGCAGGGAAATGCTGTTCACAGCATATGACTGTTAAATATTTCCAAAGAAGACGTGTGCAAATGTGCGGATTAGACCTTGGAAATGTTGTGCAAACCTTGTAATACCACATGCAGAGTTTACAAAACAAAACACTGGGAAGAAGTGTCTAAATGGTAAATAAACACAAGTAGGCTTGTTACTGTAAGCGTTTGAATTTGGAGCTGAACTCCTCCCAGCCCCCGAGCTTGTTAGGGATATTCTTATTACAGTAGTCTCACGGTCATTTGAAGCAGATTTTGATACACTAAGCTCCCAATGGCAGCGTAATGATTACTTTGAAAGACAATCCCAATGTGAGAACAAATCCAACTGATTCGGTTGTCAATGCACTGAAGGAGAGATAATCTCGGATGAACTGGTTGAACTTTACTCATTTAAGACAATGTAGGAAATGTGTGAACAACCCACATCAGATATTGATAAAAGCAACATAAGACTAGGTTTATAACTGCACTTGCGCAGGATTAGCTTGCTTAAATATCCCCCCCCCCCCCCCCCTGACATGCACCTAATATGTTTTAACTAGCATCAGCTTTACACACAAGTCGCCTTACTCTAAGAATCCTATAATCTGGCTCAATGCATTGCATGTTCCAGCACTGGGGGCTTGAAATGTCAGCTTGAGTTCACGTATACAATATATTATATTGTATACAATATATGAGGTTCCTGTGATTGATTTAATCTATCATGATTTAACATGATCAATGGATTAAACATTTTAATACTTGAGACAAATGCACTTCAAGCACAAGTGACAACCTGCGACTTGACAATGGGCAGTAGCAGAAAGTTAAAGGGTAGTTTGGACTGGTGTTCATTTTCCCCTCCAATCCTTTCTTTCGTCAAAGCCCCCAGATGGAAATGATAGGCTTGATAGGTCCAATGGCTGCCAAGATAATGGCTACACACCAGTAACAGAAAACCCTTGACAGTGTAAACACACGGCTGCTATCCAAACCACTGCTGCGTTTGGGCCGGAGCCGCCATTGACTGGCGTAATCTGCTGTGTAAATCTGCAGCTTGGCCCTGTCTGGCTGCTGTCTGGGTTCCGTGCACTTGGACAAAAGCGACGGACACCTTGCCCACTGACAAAGGGCCTGGCCCTAATCGGAGTGGACAAGGCTTGCTGATGGAGCCTTTTTGAGCAATTGAACTTGGTCAATGAATCTTAGAGGACCTAATGAAACATAAGGGACATGCAGTTTGACTCCAACAACGGGGGCAGCACCAAAGTGTCCTGTTTCTGCCCATCAGCCTCAGAACTGAAGCTGTGCTTTGACCCATAATGACCTTTATGAAAGCATGCCTGTGCCGGACCTGAGAAGATTCTGATGGCGTTGACCCTGTAGGCCACATAAGTGTCGTAGATGTGATGCCTTTCATTGTCGTTGTGGAATTCAGTTTTGGCCTTTGAAGGAAAAATGAGTCTGATGTGGCGCCATTCTGTTGTTTTGTTTTCATCCTGGAACGTCACGAGAAAGGAGAACAGGCCTCAGTGTGTCTCCCGAGAAAACAGTTTGGGATGGAGGACGTGCTGTTCTTCTTTGAAACTTTGAGGAAGGAGACTGGGTTCCTTTTAGAAAGCCCTGGGGAATGTGTATGGGAAAACCTGTGTGGGCCACTGGAATCTCCTCAAAGAGAAGGAGTACAGCACGAGTGCTGAGACTTCACCACGGGAGAGAGGAACAGGTCTTTGTGATCAGAAATGACATGAAAAAAGTTTGCATTGTTCACAGCCAGACACATTTTTTGTTCTTCTGGTCCTGTGATTCACCTACAAGGTCTTAGGCTCACTGACCCCTTCTAGCTGGCTGCCTGAAATGCCCACACAAGTCCATGACACTACATCTCATTTCAATTTGCTGTTCTCACATTGCTTATTGTGCCAAAGTGTAACACTAGCTGGCAAGTGTGGAAAGTTTTAAAAGGTTTGTAGGAGACTAATGACCCTCGATCTTTTCATTTGTAAAGATCTGACTGTTACTGTGTTTGATACATCGGTCAATAAAGGATGTTTACCTAAAACCTTCAGCGCTTACATATTTCCCTTTGCCTTCAAACAACTATCAAGAAAACAATACAACAATACTGACTGTAGATTAAAATGTGAAAATAAATATATACATATAACATAATAGCAGAGGTCTCTCGAGACGAACTCCATGGAGGGAGCTGCATATAATCTTTCTGAAGTTTACAATAAGGAACAACAAATATGGAAGATCATACTGGACATTGTTCCTAAAATACCTTCCCCAGAATTTTAAGGCATACTCCCAAAGCAACGTAAATGTCTGTGTTTCTTGAACTTGAATTATACTTTAGTTTATCCTTTACACCCTCATCTCACTAAGATACACATTATCCTTCCATTTCTTCTAAAATTAATTATTCTGTTTTATTTATTTATTTATCTTATTTTAAATTTGACTTTTTATTGTCTATTGACTTGGCTATCTGGTTTGGTATGTAAGTAAACTATGCTGTTTTCTATTGTTATTTGTTGAGAAAATCAATAAAGGTTCAAGTAAAAAATATATTGTAAAATATCTTTTTCAATTAAAAATATTCAAGAATTGATAAATAATATAGGTAAATAATAATAGGGATAATTTAAGTTAAGATGTATTTGAAATAAATATTAAATGTGAGTTGCAAGGACATTTAAAATGAAGAAACCTACATTATCCCTTTGCCTTTTGCATGGTTTGTCCCTAGCGAGGCTACATACATGTAGTTAACAGCGCTGTTTCCATGGAGACTGAAGTATCTCCTAGACGCGAATGGATCTTTTCGACTTCTTTGGCCTGTTAGCAAATATTAAATTAAACGGCATATTATATAGATAAACAGCAAGTATAGTTATTGTCGATAATAATAGCAACTTGAGGGAACTTTCTGACTTTAAATGGAGGTAAATAAATGTAAAAGTTTAATGCCAACGAGTCGCTGACGTTAAAAATGGATGCTTATGAGAATAACACAATTATGCTTGAGCTAAATAATCAAGTCATCACTTATACTGATGAAGAAGAGCAGGAGAGTTTTTCATTTCACGAAGACACGGTAAGTAAGTCTCCTGCTGAAGCCAGAACACTGCATTAAAATGAATAAATTAACACTTGTTAATTGGAGAGGAGATATTGACAGCAAGCTAAATGTAGCTAGTAGCAGCTAACGTTAACGTTAGCTCATTACTCGCTATACACTTTTATATGTCAGCTTGAGTGATGGGCATATTAAAACGACCACATTTACCATGCCTTCTGTAACATTTTAGTATGTATTTGGATAAATGCATTGCAAAACCATCAAGGAAATTAATCTGGAAGCCATGTATTAAAACACACACAATTGAGGACACTTAAATAAGATAAAATACATAGATAATAGTAGGATTATTGACAATTTGGAGTCTTCTCTGCCCATCATCTGGACCTAACGCATGTTTTATTCCTCTATTTATCACACTGACTATATACAGTACTCTGTTACATTCTGTCATTGCTTCACTTTGCCTCCACAAGCTTAATAAAAACACACATTTGGATGTTTAGGTAGATACAAAACTAAACCTGAACCTTTCCATAATATTAAAGTCACCTTTTATGATGAGACCAAACTAACATACAGCAACTTTCTGACAACAGGACTCGGATGAAATCCCCCAATCCCTGCTCAGCTACTTTGAAACCTCAAAAAGCAGAGCAGCAGTTTGTGAGAAGCTCATCCTTGAGGAACTTGAAGGTATTGACACTTGTGACACAGAAAATGAGGAGAACAACACTTCCACTGACACCCACATCCTCCCTGCACCCACAGAGATGGAAGCACTTTTCCTCCTCAATGTGTCCGTGTGTCCCAACAATGAAGGTACAGTGTGTAAATTCCATCTATTTCCTCTCTTTTCCTTTTTTCCTTGCACTGTTGAGGCCTTGCTGAAGGTCTGATAATGTACTGACACTTCTGTGGTGATGGAACAGTTGGCCACAAGAGGTCACTGTTGTCCTATGATTTGTTCTCATTAATGACTGTAGTGAGGAACAGTGATGATTATATGATCATGCTTTACAAGTTCATCATTTTATTGAATCCTGTCAGTGGTTAAAAGTTTTTGGCAACATGTTTTTCATAAACATTCACAGTGTTTGAGATGCCTTAGCACTGAATTCAACAGTTTGAAACATAACTTCTGCACCACCAGTCTAGTTTTGACAACATTTGGATGAATGACATAAAGTATATTCCTGCTACTGACCTGCTCAATTCCCGCCCTAATCATTCATGTGAGATGATATACATATATTTGTTTATGCATCATTTTTCACTTGCTTTCAGAACTACCATTAAAGCCTGACATTGTTGTACTTTTCACAGAGGAATATGTGCAGAATGAGAAGCATTTGGCGTTGGAGTACGAGGCAGAGCGAGAGAAACAACACTGTGAGGAGATGAAGAGGGAGGAGCAAAAGAGACAGATAGAAAGAGACTTCCAGGAGGAGCTGAAGAAGATATTGAAGGCAGAGAAGGTGACACTCTGGACTTCCTTTACTCAACATGATTACATAATAATTCTTAATATAGCAGATGTAGGTTTTGTTAAGTATTTCAGGTGATCAAATTCCACTGTGTAGGGATTTGTCAAATATACGTATTATGGTGAAAGTGCAAAGAACCTGGCACTTTAGATATGTCTAATAATATATGTATTAATTATGCAAACATTCAAAGGAAACCAGAAATTCCAAAATTGTCATTATGTATCCCATCATCATGTTTATTTTCTGATTGTTGCTTTCTGTATTCAGCTCCATCAGAAGGAATTTGAGTTGATGGAGAAGAGAGCTCAGGAAAAACTTGAAGAGGAGTTGCTGCTTCAGCAGGTACAGTCTGTCTGAATCCTCCTATTGCAGATGTTTAACCTGCAGAGACACCCCTGGGTGTCGGCCCTCTCCCTGCGTAATCACTTAGTTAAGTACTGGGACTTCCAAGCAAGTACTCTTAATTCATCATTATTTCAACAACAGAGAGTATGTGGAAACAACACGAGCTCTTTCTGGGGATGTTTGACTTCAAATACCAGATTATTATAGCCGACACTTAGAGGTCATAGTTCCAGATTCATCTTTAGGTGTTTAGGCTTTGGACTGTTTGCAATTTATACGTTGATTGTTTTATGTAAACACAATGAAATGTTTCTATTAAATGGGTCAACTTGCTTTGTCGTATCTCTAGTGACTATCTTTACCATTTAGGAACTGATCAGCAACTTACAGAGACGAGTGGAGGAAGAGAGGACGATGAGGGAAGAGGAGCAGAAGAGGAGAAGGGAAGAGGAGGAGAGGAGGATGAGGGAAGAGGAGGAGAGGAGAAGGGAAGAGGAGGAGAGGAGAATGAGGGAAGAGAAGGAGAAGACGAGAAGGGAAGAGGAGGAGAGGAGAATGAGGAAGAGGAGCAGAGACGAGAAGGGAAGAGGAGGAGAGGAGAATGAGGGAAGAGGAGCAGAAGAGGAGAAGGAAGAGGAGGAGAGGAGAATGAGGGAAGAGGAGGAGGAGAGGAGGATGAGGGAAGAGGAGCAGAAGAGGAGGAAGAGGAGAATGAGGAAGAGGAGGAGTAGGAGGATGAGGAGAAGGAGGAGGAGAGGAGAATGAGGGAAGAGGAGCAGAAGAGGAGAAGGGAAGAGGAGCAGAAGAGGAGAAGGGAAGAGGAGGAGAGGAGAATGAGGGAAGAGGAGCAGAAGAGGAGAAGGGAAGAGGAGGAGAGGAGAATGAGGGAAGAGGAGGAGAGGAGGATGAGGGAAGAGGAGCAGAAGAGGAGAAGGGGAAGAGGAGGAGAGGAGGAGAATGAGGGAAGAGGAGCAGAAGAGGAGAAGGGAAGAGAAGCAGATGAGGAGAAGGGAAGAGGAGCAGAAGAGGAGAAGGGAAGAGGAGCAGATGAGGGAAGAGGAGCAGAAGAGGAGAAGGGAAGAGGAGCAGAAGAGGAGAAGGGAAGAGGAGCAGAAGAGGAGAAGGGAAGAGGAGCAGAAGAGGAGAAGGGAAGAGGAGCAGAAGAGGAGAAGGAAGAGGAGCAGATGAGAAGGGAAGAGGAGCAGAAGAGGATGAGGGAAGAGGAGCAGATGAGGAGAAGGGAAGAGGAGCAGAAGAGGAGAAGGGAAGAGGAGCAGAAGAGGAGAAGGGAAGAGGAGACAATTAAGATTGAGGCAGAGAGGAAAACAAAAGATAAAGAGAAGAAGCAGGAAGAGGAGGAGAATAGCCTCGCAAAGGAGGAGATGAGAAGAAGAGATGAGAGAGAAAAGGTACAGGCAGCAAAGGAGCTGAAGGAGGAGGAGGTGGGAGAAAGCAAGAAAAAGATTAACAAAACAACAAAAGAAGAAATAAGACTCAAAGAAAAGGAGGAGAGCAAAGAGAAAGTGGTGCACAACAGGGACAAGGAGGTGAGAGTGGGGAGAGAAACTGAGCTGCAAGAGAAAAATACCAGCATGATGGGTCAAAATGAGAAAAAGAGTATAGATCAAACAGAGAAATCCCTGGCTTCACACCTAGAAGACAACACCTTCTGGACCTCCTCAAGCTCTGCTCCTTCAACCAGTGCTGAAACCAAACCACAACCACATGACCCAGAAGAGAACATCAGTCAGACCTCCATAAATAAAACTGTGGACTGCAAAAGTCAAGCAGCGAGGCCTTCCATTGTGTCTGTCTTTTCACCCGTGTGCCTCCCAGAGCACACGGAGAAGAAGAGGCTCTCCTGGATGAAGGACTGCATCCCCTGGTCCAAACTCTCCCTCCAGAACAGGACGAAGCAGACAGGATCCGTCCGGAGTCGCTGCGGGCCGAGAGCCGGCAGTCTGCCCCCTCTCTGCCCAGACTCTCTGCTTCAGTCCACAGGATGGAAATCCATGCAAGAGGTAAGATTTGTACAGATGCTCAGCCGTGACACAGACTCATTGATGAAACCATTTGTGAAGGAGGAAGTTGTTTGACAGCTGGAAGGGAAGTCTGAGGGATTAGTAGACGTTCACCCACCAGATCTATCTAATAGTTTGTCATTTCGATATGTTATGCCTTTGCAGTAAAGAAGAAAGACAGTTGAATAAACAAACTTCTTCGCCTCTCTTCCAGGTGACCACAGTGAACTTGCAGGACTTGGCCGGCTGTAGTTTATCCACTCTCACTCAGTGTACTCGACTTCAGTCCCTCACACTCAGACGCTGTGGCCTCAAATCTCTGGAGGGCATCAACCAGTTAACACGGCTCTGCTACATCGATGTGCAGGTGGATATTCTGTCAATATGAAATGAGTTGTCTTAGTTAAGATGTTAGGGGATCCATGATCTTTACTTATCTCTATGCTGTTTATTGTCAGTTAAATCTCATTATCTTTCTTTGAAAGTAAAAAGCAATACAGACATATTTTGTTATGTCCTAAGATCTTCATTTGTTTTGTCACAGGAAAATGAGATCTCTTTTGTCGACTGTGAAAATATGACGAGTTTACGGGTTCTTCAACTCGGCCACAACAAGCTGACGTCCGTCCATGGTTTAAGTGGTGCGGAAAATTTGGACGTTCTAGACCTCTCACACAACTCTATCACCCGCATTGGTGAGAACTGCAAAATTCATTATATACCTTTACTTTGATGTTTAGAAAATGTGTTTTATTATTATTATTATTATTATTATTATTATTATTATTATTATTATTATTATTATTATTATTATTATTATTATTTTCTTTTTCTTTTTTTTCTTTTTTTTTCTTTTTCTTTCTTTTCTTCTTTTATATTATTATTATTGTTATTTATTGTTATTGTTATTATTATTATTATTATTATTATTATTATTATTATTATTATTTCTTTTTCTTTTTTCTTCCATTATTATTATTATTATTATTATTATTATTATTATTATTATTATTATTATTATTATTATTATTATAAAATAACAGATTGTTGTCTATATCATGTGTGATTGCGTCACTTCTGAGGTCACAATTTGTTTTGTATCTCAAGTTTGCAGTTCTCCACAAGAGGGCAGCATCTCTCTTCTCTTCACTTGTCTTCTTTTCACGCCTGGACTTCATTCATTACACAATATGCATTGAAAAGTAATTTATTTCCTGAAGACAGCTCGAGTCCTGAGGCTAAAGCCATAAATAGATGTTGGCCAGGCAAGAGGTTAAACACGTTGAATTGTATATTCAGCTGCTGAAACATCGTGGATATCCTTTTCAAACAGAATCTTATAGGACTTTGGACTGTATCATTTCAAATGAAATGTTTTTTATAGATGCGCTTTGCTGCATCTGAGGTGTGATAAATGTCATCCCTAGCTGGTCTGGAGTCTATGAGGAGACTGCAGAGGTTGTCAATGGATCACAACCAGCTGATCAGCACCAAAGGACTGAGGGATGTGTACACTCTCCTGCACCTGAACTGCTCATACAACCACCTGGTGCGCGTGGAGGGTCTGGAGAACAGTGCTCTGCTCAGGACACTGGACTTAAGAGCCAACAGCCTTACTGAGGTAAAAAACAAAACAAAAATAGCTACAGCTGATCAGTGAAAGCACCGGTTCTGATGTCACTATTCAGTCACTATTTAGTGAGAGCTGTGTAGAAAGAGATTTGGATGTTTGATCCTTCTTTTTTCATCTTGTAGGGATGTAAACAATGTGTATGTAGGGATGTAAGGAATCTCTATGGAAAATCAGCAAAAAGAAAAGCTATGCATTTCACTGGATGTTTTTAAAATTTTTATTATCAAGATGCAAAAACAAAAATATAACATAGTATTCCCTTTTAATGTTTTATTAATCACACACTCAAAATGATATTTCTGACGGGGATAGTCGGTAAAGCTAGTCATAATGATAAAGCAAAGCATCTGGTATGTGTGTTGAAAGTGTTACAAATACTGTACATATGAGCTGATTTATTTAAATCCACAACTCATGAGAGGAAGCCAATTTGGGATGTTCATCTTGAACAGATCCCGTTTGAACAGATTATCTTGACAAACCACAGGCTGCTGTTTGACGATACACATTGCACCTCATTTCCCTGTGGCTCTACAACTCAGTGTCAGGGCCTTCTTATGGAACACTTTAGGAACAAATGTACTCCACTTGTGGAAAAAATAACAAAAACAAAATCCGTCACTTAACATTCGACCAGCTCTCTGCAACCGTGAAGAAGATTAGGAGAAAGGGTTCCTTCAGTCCAACAACATTACTGCTTTGAACCACAATGTGATGCAACAAGCTCAGCGCAGGTGATCTGAGAGTGAGGATTAGTGTAATACTGTACAAAACGGAGCGACGGCACATCAAATTAGCAAGTCGAACAAAGATGAACTTTGACCCGAAAGTCTCAGAAACATCTAAGTGAAGCATTCTGAAGAGAAGTTATTAGTTACATCACGTCCATGAGAATACGCTGGAAGCAACAGCATGACCAATTACTGAAGCTTTTCTTTCTTTGCTAGTTGCTTGATGAGGCAAAATAAAGGTAATTAGTATGATAATGTATATAAATGTAGTATTTCCTAAGGCCCCCCCATGATCGCAGCAGTGCTTAGCTTGTTGCCGACACTGATGACTGTAAACACAGCAGGACTAAAACAACTGACATTGATGGACGGGGTAATTTAGGCGTCACTGGGCCAGCAGCAGCAGAAAGTGAGTCTAACCCCACAGTGTTAACTGACAACTTCACCCTGTTCCTCCGTCAGCCCCCCAGTCTGAACAACCAGGTCCTCCTCAGAGAGCTGCACCTCGACGACAACAGCATCTCCACCCTGCAGGGCCTCGCTGCCTGCTGGCTTCCCCTCATGCAACATCTCTCTGTGGCCCAAAACAGGTATACTCCTCCAGGCTTAGTTCTTTGTCTTTGTCATTGATACAATTTAATTGAAATGTTTTAACAGTAGAATCCCCCCCCCCCCAATACTACTATGATCTGTACTTAATTTCCCCCTTTTTTTGTAATTTTGTAATTTTTTTCGTGCCACATAGACAATTTACAAAGCAGTCAGATCATTTCCGAATGTTTAATAGTGACATGAATATTATCTTAATATATAGTGCAGCTCTGAAAATGTGTCTCTGTGTGTCCTAGAATTACCCAGCTGCCCTCCCTGTCTGATTGGGTCTCCCTTGCCAATCTGGATCTTGGATTGAACTGCATGTCAGGTGACAGATTGTGTTGATGAAACAGAATATAATAATCCCTTCACTGTGCATGTAATGTGCAGAAATACTAAATCTGTGTTGTTTCAGCTTCTTTTTGCTGACTTAACTTTATCTTTCCTTTCCCTTACTCCCACTCAGCCGCAGATTGATGTCGCCTAACAAAATAAGTTATAATAGCTATTAATTTACATGCACCAAACCTTGAGGCTCAAACACTTATGATTCCATCTATTTTATATGCTGCATTCATATTGCTTATATTCTGGCTGTTCAAGTGGAGTGTATGAATCAATGGAAACAAGCGTAGTTCTAGAATAGACAATGACGAGGCAGACGTTTTTCCACTTCTCTCTCAGAGCTCCAGCACGTGTGTGAGAGCCTGCAGGGATGTCACTTCCTGCGAGAGGTCCATCTTGCAGGGAATCCTCTTCAGCAGGAGAGGGGCTGGAGGTAAGATGAGGGCTGGATGAAAGAGTAAGAGCAAGTTCTATGTGCTACTACTTTCTATGATCTATGTGTTTGATGCATCTGCCTGTAACGCAAAGCAGGCAGCAGCGTCTCCTCTGCACTACCTGCAACACTGTTTCAAATCAAGATGGTTTAATTAGAAATTTCCGTAGTTCTTTCTGGAAAAGTTTCAGTTTCTGCTGTGAAATATCAGTCGCCGTGATGGATGTTCAAAGCGAGCATACCAGTGAAACGCCAGCATTTCTTTATCACAAAATTCGGTCTACTGGCTCAGGTAGTCTAAACATTCCAGCAGAACACAGGCCTTCCTGTCCACTTCCCAGGATTAGCACTGTGATCCGCGTCCGCTATTAGATTACCGCGACGTGCCACCGACATCTGTGCTTACGTACGCCGCTCTAAGTGCTCGTAATTCCCCAAATATTGACACAAGAGAGAAATCCATTATCTTTTCAGTGTCAATTTGCTCATTCACTTATTGTGCCTAAATATTTTACCCAAGTTAATACAGTTGCAGTGAGTTTATATGAAAAATACGCAATGGCCATCGTGTTCTTCATGCTTCCATCGGCCTGTCATGAGCAGTGATGTCAGGTGTTACAGGTTCACAGAGTTGTGTGGCTCCTCAGAGCTGCTCACACCCATTTAGTGACACCAAAATATGCAAAACTCTCCGTTTTACAAACTTTAGACCTTTTTTATAACATGATAGAATGAACTGAGAAGAGTTCAATGTCAGTTGCACACGTAAAACATTCCCTCTTTTGCTACTACTGACTAGTTGGTTCAATCACAGTTTGATCTTAACATTTCTGTAGAATTCTTACTTTGTGGGTTATTCTCTGTCCTAAAAACATGGGTTACCTGTGTGCATCTTTCCCGTCTGAAGCCTTAACTGAGACATCACCTTAATATTTCATTGAACTTTACCTAACCTCCAATGCCAACAGTGGAATTACCCTGTGTATTTCCTCACTCATGCCCTTGGCCCTTTCATCCAGAGCCAGTGAAAACACCGGCTAAATTAAAGCACCAAAAGGCAAGCGCTAAGAATTACACTCCCTGTAGGCAGCCCCCTGATCCAGGAGACGTGAAAGAAGAAAACACTGGGCCTTGATTAATCAGGGCCACTTTAAGAGCATGTGCTTTACAGGAAGTCTTCACTAAATGAAATATGGACTTGTGCTCATACGGGCTGGAGGAGGAGGACGAAGGAAAGGAATGTGAGCCAAGAGCAGTGTTCCCCTCAGAACGAAGGATGCAACGTAAAGCAAGTGTAGTCAATGAAGATATTAATATCTGCTGTAAGCATCGAACTTGTAACGCTCCTACCTCCTTTTGAATTTCTTTTAATTGTAACCAATTTACAAATACCCAGTTCGCTCCAACAGAAAGAAGCTTGTGACAGCTGAGTGTAGTGCAGAGGTTATCACGGTCGTCAACTGAAACCAGCAGAACCCTCCAATCATTTAATGAGAATCATACATCGTAAACATCCACAACTGATGGCATCCAATTATTTGCACCCTAGATCTACTCTGCATTCTCCCAAGTGTGTCTAAGTGGCGTCCATTCCTCAATTGAATTACATTTCCCACCTCAATGAGCTCATGTAACCGTCGAGAGGTCCCATTTGGGTTTGCCAGACAACATGCCCGAAGGGTTGGAACCTAATCCCCGATCTGTGTCGGAGAGACCAAGTGGGCCACATCAAAAGCGTATCCCTCTGACAGCACCCGTCTGCGGTCACGTCTTTGTCTCAGGGTGGCAGCAGGGACGGGCAGGGGGGGGGGGGGAACTCTGCATGCTATCAGAATACAGTAAGAAGGGTCTGAAGAACTCAGAATAAACCACCTGAGATTAATCCGCCATCAGCTTCTTTCACTGTATTTAATTCTGCACTCTCGGCTTGATCTTTAATATTTGTACAGTCAGCAGTTATGGTGCATAGACTGCAGGGAACAATTGATTATTACAGTCAAATTGAGGCTGTTTTAAATAATCCAACAAGTTCTACTCTTAACATTCTATCATAGCCACGGATTAATAAATCATCTTGAGATACAGCATGAAATAAGACATTATGAGAGGTCGTCACATGTTCTGTCCTCCCCTAGTGACGTAGGAGTCAACATCTAAGAGCATATGGTGCTCTGGGAATCAATTTAGTGAAAACAAAGTTGTTCAAAATGTTTAAAAAGAAATCGGCCTTTTGTAGCCTGAAGGTTTTTATTGTTGCTGTTCCCTCGTGTCCCGTAGAGTTTCCAGCTCCACATTTTCCCACTGAACACAGGCCACATTTGGCCTCCACTAGTGGATGCTCGGAGTCTGTTTCTCTGGCAGATAGTTGGGATTCCTTGTACATCCTTAGCCTCGGGCAGCAGTTACCTCTCCCCCAGACATACAGCCACTCGGGGCTCCCCTGTAGACACTACTTAACATATGCCATGGCTAGAAAACAGTATAAAGTTAACAATTACATGAACTGTTTTAAAATGTTTTCTGTGTAAATGGATGAGTCCAGAGGACAGAATGTACCGTGCAGTCAGAGCAACAGCACGGCCTCAGTGGGACCAGAGAACGGCTGCTCTCCGCCTTCAATGTTAGACAAACTTCTCATTTGAGTCTCATTTTGAAAATGTCTTCACGCTGCAATCTGAAGCCTTCATCGTCTTTTATCGAACTATTATCTAGAACAGTAATAGTACATTTATTTAAAAGGACTTAATGTGTCAGCTGAAAATGTCTTAGTAGATGATAGATGTAAACATATTATTATTATTGTTATTTTTTCCATCTACATTTTCAAATAAATGCTGTTGTATTGTAGGGTTAGGGTTGTATTTTTATTTTAATAATAAAAACAATAAAAGAATGTATTAGTGATATGAATCTTATGTGTTGGTTAAATAAAATACTTTAAAAGAAATATACAAAACAAATCCTCTCATATACTTTAAGACTTGTTGATATTATAGTAACTAAAAAATAAAGGCTATTATAACCTTAATAACCGCTGATATTTGATCCAGTTTGCTCTTCTTTTCAGATCCACTCTGCAGAAAGCAGTGCCCGGCCTGAGGGCCATCGATGAGCAGCAGACAGAGTCTCTACCGCCCCCTGCTGTTCAACAGCTCAGCTCGGCCTCAGGCAGCTTCCTATCCTTCTGTCAGGCTCAGCTTCAGCAGACGCGTTATTTACAGCAGCAGCACAGCAGGGAGCTCAGGTAACACACAAATGTGTGACTGCATGTGTACACAGACTGTCTTGGATTGTACTGTGTGTCGAGTGTGGATGAGTTAGTCCTTTCTAGAGCCGTCATTAACCCGTCAAAGACAAGAAATCGGAGGTTCTTGCGCAGCTGGAAAGCAGCTCATGGGAAGGAATGAGGGATAGAATGTTCTCTCTCCCTTATAACATAATAACTCGTCACCAAGCTGTGTCAAGTTATTATTAATTCCAAACCAAATGACCAGAAAATCCACATTTCTTGTATGTTTGTTCAATCAGTCCTGCACGTTTCATTGATGGCACTTTTAAGGAGAGAAAAATGTAGTGAAACATGTAGGTGAGAGGTTAAACCCTATAGGGATTATAACACACATGAAAAGAAAAATGTAATCAAAAGCAGAGTGAGATGGAACAGGATAAGACGATATAAATGACTGCAAACCTGTTTACAAGGGCTCGTATTACACCTCTTTTCTTCTGTCAGACAGACAGACATGCAGCAGTCAGGAATGTTAGCTATCCTCTTGTTATGTCTGATACATAGGGCGTAGTGAGCCTTAAGACAACGTCCATCTATTTTCACAAGTCCTTCGATGTCACTGGCCTCTGCACACATTGACACTCCTATGTGAGACGGACCACCAACACTTAAAACAGTGGTCAACTTTCTGCTTATCTTCATGACCCTTCGAAATTACACAGCACAAAAGATGAAACGTGGCTGCGGCTACCCGTGCGGGTCACACCGAGGACTCCTATGGCTTGAGGGGTAGCGTGGCGCTCCCCTTGCTTCACCCCTCACTGTGTGCCCTCTACACCCCTGGCCTCTGGACAATGAGCCATTCTGCGGACTTTGCAAGGACCAACAGAGCCATTTAACCCCTGGCCTGACCTTGTGTCTGACTGAGGTTTAGAGGAGGTGAGAAGAGTGCCACACGCCAGTCCACTGGTGGCTGTAAGGTGGGAAACCATGGGGTTTATCAGGGGTATGGTTTCACAACTCTTCTCTACAGGCTGTAGAGTGGAGGCTGAATCCTCTATTTTATACCTACAATGTCCTTTTTATGTATTATACTGAGCAACTCAAATCTCTTTCTTGTAATAGAAACACAGAAAAACAAATACTTGTGTGTCCTGGAGATGCACGATAGAAACATCTCTTTAAAAAGAAAATCAATCTTCCCCTGGCTGTGTTATGTGTTGCATTCATCCCTTGCTAACAGTGTACACGTCTCTTAGAGAGACACGCTGCGGGGTCAATGCAGGAGAATAGAATGAATCTTTAATGTTCTCTTCAATGACTCATTATAGATATTGCACATGGCCGTGGTTTAGAGACACAAGATGAATGTCAGATGCAGTACACACCCACCCCAACCCCTGGCTGTATAAAGAGAACTATTACAGCTTCCGGGTCCGTCACGTGATGCCAGATTCCCCCCCCGAAAGACTTACATCAGGAGAGAAACATCTGTAAATCCACAGATCACTTCTCGAGGAGTGGCTGGGAGGCGGGGTTAAAGGAAACGCTAGTGTCCATGCTCTATAGGCCTTTAGATGTGGAAGAAAAGGGTTATTTTATAGCAGGAAGTCAAACTTTTTTGTCTTCGTGCGCCACAGAGCAACTTCCTTAGGAATGAATGAGGCCCCGCTTCAGCAGTCTGAGTCACACAACTCCAGTGAGTCAACTACAATCCTGCATTTATTTCACACGCCACAACTTCTTCTGTCATCTTGGTGAGCCGGCGTCCATCCTGAGGTGGATGCAGAAGCAATAAATAACACACACAATTCATTATACTTTGGCACAGGCTTTGTCTTGACCTCTGCAGTTTCTTGCAGCAGTTATTGCTTCTGCTGGGGGCACCAACATGACACAGCCACAGAAAATGCTGGAATCCCCAAATGTCAAATTTCAAATGTAATTGAAAAGGAAAGTAAAGAAAGAGGATTCTGGTGTTTTCTGTGTCTTCTCAGTCCAACCCTTTTATATTGCAGATTTAGCATTACAAAACATGTTTTGATCATTCCTACTCCCTTATAACAGTAGTATACATGTTGATGGTGACCCTGCAGTGAACCAGCAGGTACTGGGGGGAGCGGGGGGAGGGGGGTCAGTGGGGTCACAATCCTTTTGGACCTCCCGACTGCCCTCTCTCTTGTCCCACTGAGAGCGAAGAGCTAGGTCTTTGTAGAGAAGAAGCTGCACTACCTTAGGCTACTGGCCCTCCAGACTGGCTGGGCACTGAAGCGTCTCTGCCCCCTCAGGGTTGAGGACAGGAGAGGGGAGCAGAGCAAAGCATTGCTAATAGATTAATTAAGTTTCCATTGAGGTGGCTTTGTAGTCAGTTTATCCCCTCAATGAAAGAGACATTATATGGTATTAGCGCACACACAGAGCAGTCAGGCGACTCACACACACTCAGTTCATTCACCTAAGATGAACTGGACAAGAATAAGAACTAAATGTCAGCAAAATCTCGTATTCCATGACTTTATTATTCCATTATGTTGTGCAGCAGAAGGGATTTCTGAAGAAACTAAGAATGCTAAGTTAAGCATTGATCATTTATTCAGAAATAAGTATTGACTTGTAAGCAGAGATACTGCTGGTGTGGTTTCTTAATTATGCTTTTCTTTAAAAAGTGGAACAAGTGTCCAACAAATCACCGCACAACAAATCCAAGTCAGAATCCAATGGAAACATGCACATTGAATAAAAGCTTGTGACCTCCTACTTCACAGGTTATCTACTGTTACGTGTACACTAAAGTTTATCCAGTGCTCCCATTCAAAGATTATAAAGAGAGCATCTCGACTGATGGAAATGAGCTAGAGGAGGAATCTGGTACAAAGCATCCTTTCTCTTTCTTGAATGTATTTTTGTTCATGGTCCCTCATACACATGCACGTAGCAAACGTAAGTAAACTGTGTGTGTGTGTGTGTGTGTGTGTGTGTGTGTGTGTGTGTGTGTTCACAGTGAAGCCTCATCTTCCCTGGATGTTGTAAAGACCTCCTGCCGACACTTAACGGAGGCTCTGCAGCTGGCTGAGGACCACAGATTTGCACATGAATATGGTGACACCACTGTGGCTGACCAACACCGGGCTGCACCCGAGGAAACACCTGATGTGGACAGAACCGATGCGGACAAGTGTACCGAGGAGTCCACAGGAGAAGTCCACCCGGTTCTTCCAAACGGGGTCAATATCAGACGCAGCTACTGGACCTTAGAAGAGCAGTTAGCCGCAGAGAGTCGGCATGACACATTCGACAGTCTTACAACACGTCCAGAGACGGGGCCAACAGTTTGCACAGCTGACCCTGGCAGTGTTTACTCCTCTGCAACAAAGGGAAAAACAACCTCCGATCTTGAAAAGGCACCTGCGTCCAACCATCAAGACCTCGACCTCCAAAAGTAATTCACCAAATGTTGTTAGTCAGAAGTTTCCACTTCTGTGCATCCAACATGCGCTGCCGCCGACAGATCGGTGAGATTAGCTGATGTAGTGTTTGTTATGAAAGCCTCCAAATTCTGGACACTGCGACTTAAAGCAAACACTCTTTTTATATAGAATTGTTTTTATAGCAGTTGATTAGTTTCTGCTGCAGAGCATTTGTCATCATCGGAGCCTCCTCTCTGTGATTTACAGCAGAATGTGTGGAACATCTTATTCACTTTAACACGCAGCTTCATCGTTAACTTCTTTGGGAGGGTGATAGATCTTTGATATCAAGGGTGGCTCTGGACAGGCTGAAACTCTACAGAGTCCTGCGCTCCAGATGTCTGCTCCGAAATAAATTCACGTTTTAAAAGACGAAGGTGCTATGACATCATGTGTATCCCTCATTTTGTGCTGTGTGTGTGTGTGTGTGTGTGTGTGTGTGTGTGTGTCCTTTTATTTTTGGAGCAGCCCAGCAGCAGTTGTGATTCAGCAGCTGTGTGAATACAGACAGAAATGTGGGAACATCAGCATTCCTTCCACAACTGAGAAGGGAGGAGGAGGAGGAGGAGGAGGAGGAGGAGGAGGAGGAGGAGGAGGAGGAGGAAAGCCAGAGTCAGGACCTTCCTATTTCAACGGGGGCGTTGTTGTTCAGGATTATGCAGCAACTGTCATCCAGGTAAAGGTTTGGTTTTTGCTAATAATTATGTATTCGTCCAGTTCAGTCGAGCCATCCATGAAATCACTATGTCCATGGATGCATTGGAAATGATTCTAGCAACGATTAAGAGATATAAGATGTAAGATAGAAATGAACGTATGGTCAATAGGAAGTGACTGGTCCGTTTCCTTTGGTTTATTGATTAATCATTGAGTCTATAAAATGTCAGAAAATAATACGCACCGTTTGTCATAGTTGAAAGTGACGTCTTCAGATTGGTTGTTGTTGTCCGCCTGAGGGTCTGAGAACTGAACGATGACGTAAAACAGAGAGAAGCAGCAAATATTCACATTCAAGAAGCTGGAATCAAACAAACCTTCATTATTCAGCAGACTACTTTAGCATGTAGGCTTGTTAACCTGCCAATGTGTATTTAAGGACCTTACGGCTACAACTATAATTGTCTCCTTCACGTAGTGAATGTCTGAAAATGTCCATTTTCATGCTGGACCATCCATCTTCAGGCCTCTTCAGGCCTCTTCAGACCTCTTCAGACCTCTTCAGGCCTCTTCAGGCCTCTTCAGGCCTCTTTCGTGCCACGGAGGCTCATTCGGCTAATCAACTGTGTATAGGTGTAAACTGCTGTTCTAAAAAACATGCTACTCAACACTTCTCCCAAACCCCTTCTCAACTCAAGAAGTGTTTGATGAGGCCTTTAGGGCTCTCTAAGGGAGAAGGTGGGGGTGATGGAGTCGTAGAATAGGTGTGCGTGCGTGTTGGGGCGGGGGTGGGGTGTGGGGGTACAGGGTGATTAATCAGATTCCAAGGAAGTGCAGTAGAAAGAGTTCTAGGATTCCTGCTCGGCTCAACTTGAAGTGAAGTGTGCCCCCCGCAGCCCTCTGGGAATTGGAGGATTTAGAGGCACACTGGAGCTCCATTTGTCTCGGAACAGTCTGGAGTCACGCAGAGTTCAGACAGCAGAACACTCGGCAATTAAAAGAGAGGTTAACATGTTTTATCTCTCTGATGGGATAACGTGCAATATTTACGCTTGCCTCTTGATTCATGGAGTTTTTTGTTTTTGTCTTCTTCTCCACCTCCAGGCGTTTTGGAGGGGCTTCAGTCTGAGGAAGAGGCTCGCATCTGCGCTGGCTGCCGTCACACGCCCCGACACCGGAGAGGACGATACCTTTGAGGAAGTGGACGTGGATGAATTTGTCTTTGATGAGGTATGCGCACAAGTTCATGCGCCCGTCATGGTTCAGTAATTCCTCCCTCCACGCCCTATCAGGCACACAAACCTGACGATGCAAAATGCATGAATGCATATTTATAGTTCTCTCCATACAGGACACACACACACACACACACCCACAATCCTGCACACGTGCACATCTGCAAAAACACATGCACAGATGCACAGACACAGAAACATGCACGTGTTGAAAAAGACACACAAACAGGTTTATACAGAAATCAAACATGCAAATATGGACACATACACAAAAAAGAGAAAAACATACAATGACACACACACACACACACACACACACACACACACGTTTGTTGTTCCTCACCTGTGGCTGTCCAGACGTATATATATTTGCGTTGTATTTAATTCTTCTCAAACAGGCAGCGCTGGAGAAACACTGGACATTGTCTCTTTGTGACGACTCCCCTCCCAGACGTTACCCTGCGTCAGAGCATCCACCGAAGGTAAAGCTACTGTCCTGGGACATTCTGTAAAACTCTTAAACCCTTGTGGGCTGGTGTTCTAGTAAAGGTGGCCAGTGAAGTTTGGGAATTACCAGCCCCTGTGTTATGTCAACGGAAGAGTTATTTTCTTGCCCTGTCTCTTTCTCATCTTGGTCATCAGCCCCCTCCAGGATTTGTCTCACTCTCTCCTGATTGATCTTTAAATTTACTCTCTTGAAAAACAAGATTATTTCCTGGAGGGGCTGAAGGTTGCTCTGCACCAGCAGATGTCATTTTTCACGCTGGCCGACCGTCGTCCTGTTTTTTCCCCCCCCTTCATTTACCTCTCGTTGGATCTTTTCTTTGGAGCGTGCTCAGCGCCGTACATCACGGTGGCCGGTTTAGGCCAGCTGATGCGGTGCAGCTGCCGTCCTGGTCGGCTTCAACGTGTCAACTCAGAGGTGCACATCAAAGGCGGGGATGAAGAGTTTAGCGCTTCCACAAAGAGAGGACGGGATCTGGAGAGTAATTAAGCTGTTAGTTTGACTTACACACGAGTGTGAACACGTTCTGCCAAATACTCATACTGAGGACTGTATTTTCCAGACAGAGCGTAAACTCTATTTTTCCATTTAGAGCTTCAGCTTCACATCCTTCTGGATTCAGAAGTTTAACATCTAAATGTAAAGATCGGCTCCAGTACATGGAATACTCTTGGAAGCTAATGCAAAGACACTTTTTGCCTAGAAAGCTAACTATTAAAAATCTACTCAAAGTGATGAGAGCTGTGAATTATGTGTATGTTTCAGCCTCTCGGGCACTTGCTTGAACCTTCCCAGTGCTTACTCCCACCACCACTTGTACGGGGGCCAACGCAGGCCTGGATGCCTGGAGAAGCGTCTGCTGCACCGAGAGCTTCCCCAGACATCTCCAACAGGTAGAACAACCCACAGCCTCATCACTGGCTGCCATGTGACTGCATTTAATACGGAGAAAGAACAAATATCCAAGTTACAGTTAAAGTTTCTTTGTTAATTATCTCTTCACAACTTCAGAAGCAAATCTCCTGCTTCAACGTCGGTGCTCAACGCTCTCTCCCAGAGATCGGAAAAGATCGTGGAAGAATGGTAAATCGTCACGTCATCATACGCTGTGTTGTTATTTCACTGAATGAGATTTTGTGTGTGACGCGTCCCTTTTTTTGCCTGCAGGGGCTTCACCCACAGCCGCACAGCTCTGTTGATGCTCAAGAGAGCTCAGAAGATGAAGTCAACTAAGCAGCAGAAGAAACGCAGCGGTGAGTGTGTGTGTAGAACAGTTCCCAGTTTATCTGGTGCACCTGGTTAACACTCCATGTCTCGTACAACGATCCTGCAAAGACCTTTCTGTGTTTCTGTGCAGCGTTGTATTACAGAAACACATTTCTTAAATCGCCTCAAGTACAAAGTTTCCTTTCTTCAGTAATCCTTATACATCTGAAGAAATGTGTCTTCAGTCCTAATCTTTCACACCAACTATCCCTTATGGAAGGAGCTGCTGTTGGGACATAAATCCATTTTCTAAAACGGAAAAAATCCACAATAATTTCTGCCTCTTTTCATTCTGGTCTTTGTTCCTTCAGACAGCAGCGAACCTTTCCACCCCGCGTATGTTAACGAGCCATAACAGACAGCAGAAGCCAGGACCTGTCGCCTCTTATTGGGCCTTATTTGAGAGTCTGCAAAGGAAATAAAGATTGCCAAGAAACCTCTCGACAAGTCATCCCGTGATGACTTTCATGCTGATTCATTGTAGTGGTTGAGTGTGGCTGCCGTGAGTGACCTCACCTCCGCTCTGCACCGAGAAACGGTAGTCCTGCCACGATTACCATGCCACGGTCATGTAGAGGGAGGCTGCTCTTTGATCATAATTACACATGCATGATTCCAATAGCAGGGCTCTTGTCATCTTACTCGACCGGCACACAGGTCTATGTCTGCACTAACTCCTCATGGCATCTGCCTCAGTGGAACCAGAGCTCTTCTAACATTTTCCCAATGTCAGGTTCTGGTTTTCTGCTTCTGGTTTTAGGCCTGACTTGTCCTTCTTTGACCCTCTCTCTCTCTCTCTCTGTCTCTCTCTCTCTCTCTCCTCTCTCTCTATTCTGTATCTATCACTCTTCTCTTTCTCTCTCTAATCTCTCTCTCTCTATTATCTTCTCTCTCTGTCCTATCTTCTTCTATACTCTCTTCCTATACTTCTCTCTCTCTCTCTCTCTCTCTCTCTCTCTCTCTCTTCTCTCCTTCTCTGTCTTCTCTCCTCTCTCTAGTTCCCTTCTCTCTCTCTCTCTCTCTCTCTCTCTCTCTTCTCTCTCTGTGTCTGCCTCTCCTCTCTCTCTGTCTCTCTCTCTGTGTCTGTCTCTCTGTCTCTGTCTCTCTCTCTGTCTGTCTGTCTCTCTCTCTCTCTGTCTATGTCTCTCTCTCTCTCTGTCTGTCTCTCTCTCTCTCTCTCTCTCTCTCTCTCTCTCTCTCTCTCTCTCTCTCTGTCTCTCTCTCTCTCTCTGTCTGTCTATCTCTGTTTCTCTCTGTCTCTCTCTCTGTCTCTCTCTGTGTCTGTCTCTCTGTCTCTCTCTCTCTCTCTCTCTCTCTCTCTCTCTCTCTCTCTCTCTCTCTCTCTCTCTCTCTCTCTCTCTCTGTCTCTGTCTCTGTCTCTGTCTCTCTCTCTGTCTCTGTCTGTCTGTCTCTTTCCTCCCTCTCTCTCTGCTAGATCCCTCCGTCCGTCTTGCCTTGTTTCAGAAAGTGCAGTTACCAGCTCAGTCCAGTGGAGTCACGTAACAGGCCAGCACAACACAACAGGAATGATATAAAAGGTAGGAATTGAGACCCGCTACACATTTGGTTTATACTTGAGAATGTGCACTCGATTCAGATCCATACCCTGTATATGGACTGTATATAAGAAGGCCTCTAGTTTGGCATTTTGGCCGTCACCATCTTGTTTTTTTTAATTGACTTGAGTTGTGAAGCTAAGTACTTCCGAATGGAATCACTTATGTTGTTAATATCCGGCAACACAGTGCCACCACTACAATTAAGTTTGAAAGTCTGTCATTCTTCTAGATAAGAAACATTAGCAGTAAGCGATCACATATCATCATGAGAAACTATGACCTGTGATGCACCCACAGGTACTTCACTAGTCCACAACATAAACAATAAAACAACCTGTGCGTTTCTGAAGAAGTCTGTATGGTTAAGACCCTCCATCTTTCCTGCTGCCTCCTGCCCTGAGGTGGAGCGATGATTTGGCATTGTGACGTCCACATCCAGACTTAAAAGGGAGGGAAGAGCTGCAGGGAGGGCAGGAGGGAGGACAGGGGGGGAAGTCGGCTTTTATCATGCCTGTCTCCATCTTTCCTCTGCACCTCACATCTCGAGAGCACGACGTGACAGGTCCAAATCCAATAATGCCATAAGCATGAAATACCATTTAATTAGCTGTGGAGAAATCCAGTATGTTCGCTTGTCTTTTCATGTAACAGCAACAACAAAAAAGGGAGTCGCCTCAGTTCCCTTAAAACAGGATTCACTGCTGTGCAGCAAAAGATTAAGCAACAACTTATTTAAATGTTTTCAAAGAGTTTGTTTTATTACATTTTTGTCAGCAGCCAAACGTTTTTGGCAAAATTACAAGATGATGCACAAATGCATCTTTAGTAATTGGGATCTTTATGTTAAGAAGTGTTTATTTTGAACTTTTGTATTTTGTCCCTGGAATCGTGTGTGAGCACAACATAGCTGTGGATAAGCTCTCAGCCAACTGGCAGTCCAGGACCAGTTCCATCCCAATGACTTATTACGTTACAGCAATATTTCCAGTTCTGTTTCTCTCCAATACCCTTATCGCTCGTCTCCACCCTTGTCTCCACCCTTGTCTTGACAATTCATCAGACTGATGTTCTCAAGCAAAGAAGTGAAGCGGCTGCATCGGCTGATAAAGTAACGGGGGTCGCTGGTTAAAACATCCCCCTTTCCTCTCTGCTTAACGTCCCGTGTCCTCAGTTGGTTTTCTAATTCAGAGAGGGATCCTATAAAATGCCCCCACCAGGCTCGGTCCTGGAGGAGACGACTCCAGCTGCCTTTTTACAGAGTGACCGTTAGGCAGCCGCGACGGTGGCGGCAGAGGCGGTGTCGCGACTCTCTGTAAACAGGCCCAAGCCATCCACCCCTCTTGCTCCCCTGGTCCTGACCTGTGGGAGGCACCCCCTCCTCCGGATCCATCCCCAGTGCCCGGGGACTAGCCAGCCCGGCCCAGCCAGCGCGCCCCGACAGGGGCTAACTTTTCAGGCTTTGAGTCAAGCCCCTTCTGGAGGTGATTAGCCCCAAACCCATGACAGATTTTTTCCAAGATATCCAACGCGCTGTGTTTATTTTATCCGGGCTCTTTGTGTGGATGTGCTGGACATGAGTAACCCACTTGAAATGGGTATCAGCTTACATACCCAGAGAGGGAGCGCATGGAGCACAGCCATGCAACGCTTTCCTTTACAGGCAAAACATATAGAGATACACTTCCCTTTTCTTTCTCAGTGGTTTGTATCATCCAGTGTCTGAGTGCTGCACATGTTGAAGATGTTGTGATTCTCTTCTGACTTTTCACCGACACCTTTCACTCAAACCCCCCCCCCCCCCGGGCACACACACCCTCTTCCAAACCTCCTTCTTCTATCCAAACTGCGATCCAACCCCACCAAACATCCGTCCTCATGTCAGAGGGACACATGGGTATATATTTTTATTTCAGACTGGAACCCCTACCTCCTGAGCACTTAACTCGATTTCACACTTCAAGTCTTCTACAAAGTCCAACTGAAACACAATCATCTTGTTTATCATCCATCATCCAAAATAACTTAATTCATATGCATTCAATTTCCCCCCCACAGTCTCGCCACTTCTATTTATCTCAGGCGGCGGCGCTCTGTCCTCATAGTATATGTTTGAGATGCACTGGCACACTTAAGGAAGAAACAAGCAGAGAGAATGTGTAGATGGGCAGAGTCACTGAAATCAGGTTTCATGCTCTTTAGGGCACGATGTAGTGCACGACTTCAAAGAGCAGATAGTAAAGCTATTCTCAAAGCTGTGGGAGTAGTTTTTACATACTGGATTTCATTATAATGCCTTGGTCTAATGATGAAAGCATCATTTCAGTGTAACAGAACTTATTATATATTGTGTTTTCTATGGTAAAGGTCTCAGTACGCACGTTTAGAATACAGACAGTCCAACAATCACATCTCAGTGGAGACGGCTCGGGGCGTCGAGGGGAGAATGTAGAAGGTTTGAACTGTGAGTGCTGTTAAAGAGACATTGTCCCGTCACAATACTTAGTTTTAATATGGAGACTACCACAGACTGATATTTGCTTTACATACATGCTGTAGCAGTTTGACTGTGTACATCTGAATTATGACCAACATTACAGGTGTGCTCACTCTGTTTTATGTACAAATAAAGTGGTAATTAAACTTTTGGCTTGTGTGCGACCCGATTGTTTACGGCCTGACTGTCAGAGCGCTACTGTTTCCTGTCCCTTCCTGTAGTCACGTCTCCGCTCACTTTGACTAACTGTTCAGGATGCTCACTCACAACTCATTCAATTGGTTTCTTATTAGTTTCTGCACTGGTTCTGATGTACTGCCTGACCCTGTGTTGTTTGTTTCTGCACAGAGGGGAGGAGGGGAGGAGGGGAGGAGGCTCCAAAGTGCCAGCATTATGTCTCTCCTTCAGCTCTGGTTTGCTGCGGGCCGAAGCCTCCACCCTCCACCCTCCTCCTCCTCCTCCTCCTCCTCCTCCTCCTCCTCCTCCCCAACTCTCTGATATTAAGCTCTCCCCTCCTCAGTAGAGACGAGATCGCCTAATGTGCTTAAGAGCCCTCTTAACAGGCATGACTCCTACAGGCCCCCTCCTGATGTCCAGCAGGAGTACTGGAGGGGGATTCAGGAGGTTGGAGGGGGTTAGGCGGGGGCTTCAGAGGGGAAAAGGGAGAGGACTCTCTGTGCTACTGAAGTGCAACATAAATGTGAACTTTTCTCATGGTGCTCGTCCTGTATCAACGTGTACACGCTGAACACGTGATCGCCACATTCCACCATTCATGCACTCACCTCTGGGGAGTTCAAATTTATCGTGAGTCTCCCTTGCAAGTTTTGATTTATCCGTAAAGGATCCTATGATAACAAAGGACATGTATGAAAGCTGTCAACAGGCAGTACAGCACCCTTGTCTGGAGTGCTTACAATAAGTAGAGTATATGAGAAGGTTGATGTTTGTCTTCCTCTGGACTGCCTGTGCCCTGTCTCTCTGTGTGATTTCAGCTTTTGGGACGTGCGAGTAGCCGTTTCCTGGCCTCTGCTGCCCCGGGGGGAAGCATCTATCACTTGACATTTTTAGTGGGGCTTCTCAATTAACCCATGAAAACTGTAAAGCTGTTCTCTCCTTGTTTCTTTTTCTTTTTTACAACAAGTAAAGGGCTTAAATAAATGCATCATTAGTTCCAGCATTGGGCTGTCAAAATGCATTATCAGTTTACACCCATCTCCGGCAGCATTACTGTCACCACAGCATAAATGTTTACTTTAAATTACGACCTTATTACAGGATTTCAGCATTACTCGTAAATCAGCAGGCTTTCAGATTTCTTTCTTTATTGTACTGTTGAAACATTGCTTGGATTCAATTTGACAAAGAACCACAAGCCCCAGCAATTGTTGGGAAAAGTAGATCCCCCTCCTGTTGCATCCTTCGGCAACTTTAAATGTATTATAGTAATGCCCCCGAGTCCTCCAAACAAATACGCCACCTTAAGCTCAAACATAAACGCCGCGAGCTCGGACCTACTGATCTCTTCCAGTGCTGGGAGCCCCGGCCGGCTGTGATTACAGTGAAACGTGTCCAACGTTGCTACAGATCCGTCAGCTGTTTGTTTGTTTGGTGAGAATCTGTGAAAACAAGTCCCTCACAGCAGTATTGATTACGCAACTGTCGCTAATTAGGCAGCAAAGTCATTCTTTACTACTATTGTCATCAAGAATGTTGCTTAACTGACACGAGGAGTTGGAGCACAAAGTATCGGCCGTGACGTTTATTTGATGTTTTCTGTCGAGTGCAGTTGGCGAGGCTGAGCCGGGCCTTCAGCGGCTGCACCCCCCGGCTGCTCACTCCGACAGGGACTCACAGAGGTGAGGCAATTCCCTCTTTTAAATTCATTATGTAAACACGTCCTTAGACCTCAAACTCTATGACTAAGGCAAATATTTCTAAAGAAACTTCCCCCCTGCAGCATATCAATTCATAAATCATTCTGCGCAGTGAACATCCTTTTTATTTCTCCTCATTTATTTTTTAACAGTTGTGGTTTTGTTTTATTTATTTTTTATATATATATATAATATTTTATATTTTTATATAAAATGCTTATTTCTCTCACTAATTAGTCGAAGATTTGAAATATGGCAAAATGTAATTATTATTATTATTATTATTATTATTATTATTATTTTGGATGCTGGGGGGGAAAGAGATGCAGCCGACACTTCACAATAACGACTGTATGTTGAAGTAACAGAGGCAGCATGTACTGCAGGCCTGTGCCCCCCCCCTCTACCGAACATATAGACATTAAGATTATCCTTCATGGCATCTGTGTTTATTTTGTTGAGGTAATTGCGTAGAGCTGATTTGAAATATGCAGAGCGCTAACTTTTCTTTTTGTTATCTTATCCTCAGCGTGCATTTCTTACCGGAGATCAGCACAGACGTTCTGAACGGGGGCCGAGTGCAGCTCGTGGTGAGTACAGTCCCCTTCTGTTTCCCCCTTGCACTTCATGCACTTCATGGAATGACAGTGAATCTCGATTAGAATCTTTTCTAGGGGGGGGGGGGGCAGTCGCACGTATGTGAAGGTATGTAGTATTTACATTCACCAGTCACAGTCGTGTCCTGCGATGTGGGTTCCCTCTCCTGGAGCCTGTCTCATCAGCTCCGTTCTAAAGGAGGCAGGGGGGGGGGGGGGGGGTCTGACGTTTAGCTCCACAGTGACACTTTGAATTGGATCAACTGGCTGCAAAATCCCAGTGTCACTGTGGAGCCGGTGAAGGACTCTGATGCTGGGGAGGTCTTTGAAGTGGGAAGCTGCAGGTCTCCCTGCGCCGTTATAGAGCAGTTTGAGTTATGGTCACTGACAAGAGAAGCCGCCCCCTTCCTCCTGTTCCTTAGTTATGTTCAGACTGCAGAGCCGCTGCTTGTTGAATGTTATTCAAAATGCTGGAGTGCTTGCGTGAGACGTGTCATGTCGGGCCTCATTTCTGTGTGTGTTTCTGTGTGTGGTGCGTGCAGGCTGACCCAGGATACGCAGAACGTCTACATCACGCCAGCGGATCGTGGGCCAACAACAGTTTATCTGCCCAGCCCTGCAGAGAGAACAATTCTCCTCGCACAAACTCTTTGGGTCATGCAAGTGAGTCTTGAGAATTTCAAAGCCGATTTAATTTTGACAAAATGGTCCCGTTACTCTGGGGAAGTGAACTGATCTTAGAACACAATCCCAAAAAACATTCACAAAGCTCGACTCTCCTCTCAGAGTAAATGATTTCTGTCACTTACTCTGTTTCTAATCTGCTCCATAATAACTGGTAATCTAGATTAATGGCAAGAGAGACGTTTGTTGCCAGTGGTTGATTTAAAGGTTATTTATATATTTACTGGTCAGGCATTGGAAATGTCATATTATATTACACACACACATTACATATATTAATGATAGACAGATATCCTCTATATATAACAGTATGGCTATAAAACCAGTACATAATAGTCTGTATGCACTTATTATTAAGCTGAACTGACATTTGGGCCGAAGTTAAACCTTTTCATTCAGTCTCATGCTCAAACCTTGGAAATCATAGATTTAACAGTATCTGTGTGTGCACATGTGTGTGTGTATACATGTACATTAGGCACATGTGTGTACAGATGTTTCCCCGTTTGCACACTTGCACCCGTGGATCTCGGGTCACACGGACCTGAGTGCGCCGAGCCTCAGCCGGGGATAAAGGCTGCTGCTTATTTAGCCTAGTCTGCGTACACCGGTCGGCTGTTTCGGGAGGGGAGGGGAGCCGCAGGGTCGGGCCGGGGACAGAGTGCCGTGAATTTCTACTCTGACAGGAAACAGGCAGAAAGAAGAAAAAAAGTCCTTTCAGTGAAGAATGACTGGCCCTTCTGTCAGGAGCAGCGGGGCTCAGGAGTTTGAGTGACAAAGATGCTACTGACAGGCTGACGGCAGATGACCACATTAAACAAGTGAAGGAGAGTCCTGTCCCCCCGTTAACGAAGCCAAATTAGATTCCGGTGATGATTCCAGAATGATTTCCACGAGGTGCAGCAGCAGCAGCAGCAGCAGGAGCGAGCGTTGTCCTGTTAAGCAGACTGTTGTTGTCGTCGGGAGTCAGTCTGGGAGAAAGAAAGCCTCTTTGTCTGCACTGATGAAAACACCACTTACCAAGATTATGTTCGGCCAATTGAAATATGAATGTGTGCATAAGGCAAAAGAACTATTAGATATTTCATCAACGTGGAATGGGCATAAAGGTCTGTGAGTTACATCATCAACACCTCATCAGAGGAAGTGATGAGTGTGTGTGTGATTGACATGTTTTTATAATCGTCCCACACAAGACAATTAAACAGAAAGATTTATCATAATGCCGTGTCTTCGCTTCATACATCAAAGTGAAGGTTTGAAGTGAGACGCTTCACTTAGTTTGCAGTCAAGATGACATAAATACTCTATAACCCATTGCAATGCGATACTCCCCACTTGCTGGGACGGTGCCATAAAATGCGTTTCCAGGCCCACAAAATATTTTCATTACCTGTGCAGAGGAAACCACTTAAGTTGCATATCTGCTCCCTCAATTCTGTCCGCTGTTCAACTCTAATAGGAGTAAAATGATGGAAAACAAGTGATTTGGTCACAGCGGTTGGGTCGGATGTGTGGCCGGTTTTGTCATCTCCGTAGATTTAATGGCACGACCGCAGAACTTGCGTACAAATGAACAACATGTGCGTCAGGTCGTGTGATCTGTTTTTGAATTCGAGCTGACAATTGGACAAAAGTCTTTAATAAACTACATTTTGCCACCAAACTGAAGTTTAAAACGTCTGAAGATAAACACAGAAGAGTGTGGAGCTTTGTCTTTAAACTACGCTACTCAAACCGTGAGATTTAGCTATGACTCGTGAGTGGTTGGATAATCTATACAGTGTGCCAGCGGTACAGATATTTGGAGCCGGGTCAGTACCTGCGAGGCCCCCCACCTCCTCCAGAGCCTTCCACCGCTGCTTGGCTCCCTGTGTGGGGCGGCCGTGGAGACCGTGGTCCTGGGGATCTACACGTGGAATACATCATGCCCGGGAGAAGCGCTGCCTTTGTACTGTGTGTTTGAAAAGCTTTGTACTGATCCCCGGCTGAAATGGAAAGGGCCTCTGGTGCAGCACACAGCGCTCCTGCCAAACTCACCTGCTCGGACTTAAGTCTTTACAGCGACATTCAACATTGTGTTGTCTTCAGTCTCCTGAAAGAGAGACCAGACTAAAGTCCACATGTCACTCACTCAAACGTTACAAATATGTTGCTGTTGGACAACATGAAGTAATGTTCTTCAGCACACAACACCTGATGCTTTGGTAAATGCCGTTACTCATACGATGCAACTGTAAAAGCACATTTTCATTAGTTTCAGGCACCACAAAGGTGTTCTTGTGAGTTGCATATTGCACAGAATCAAACTTGCATCCTACAGATATGACCTGTTCTCCGTGTTTGTGGTAGGAAGTGGGACTTCCAGGGAAGCATCCCACCATACTTTCCCCACAGTTCTATCAGCTGTTTGTTCAGGAAGTCATAGTCCTTCCTCTGGAAACCTTTTTATGGTGATTATTGATAACTCACATTCTCAAGGACCATGAAACCGGCTGAGCAGACGAATCGTGTGCGTTTCCATTTGACGTCTTTGTTGAGTGGATGCGACGTGGCTCCATTATGACATATTGATGCATTTTCTTTCTACACCTCCAGGAAGGGAGTTCCCATCTCCTCAGCGGGTCACGTCGGCTCCGTCCAAAAGAGAACGCATCTCCTACCGAGACAACCTGGTGCAGATGAGCGGCGGCTGGGGAGGGGGCAAGAAGAAGAGGGACAAAGTGTGCAAGTAAAACACAAACTCTTCCACCACCACGTCACTCACCCAACACCCAGAGAAAGTAAAGCAGATAGATTTGATATCTGTCCCTCCTGCGGGTGCACATCCCTACAAAGAATGCAGCGTCTGATCATTTCCTAACATGTAGTGACCCAATAGATTACCCCCCCCCCCCGAAGCTATTCTTTTTAAACTCAGCTGAAAACTCGAGCTCCCTGCCCTGAAACTGAATTAAGAGCAATAGGACCTGAACCAGCCCAAATATCTTCAGGCACTTTCATTGTGTTGACTCAGCTCAAGTATCGCCGATCGCAGCCGAGCAGCAACAAAACACATGGAAGCAAACGGCACGCTTAGTATGCAAATGATGGCAGGAAACAAGAACCAGGACCTTTTTAATACCCGTGGATTCATGTTTCTTTGTGTGCTGATGTACCCTCTCCACAAACAATATCGTGATTATAGTTTAGTAAAGTTTATTAAAGCCCAGAGGTTTAAGAGGTGGCTATATTTAGCTCCTGCTTGCCAACCACTGTTGAAATGACTGCTCTTATGAGTGCAAACATTGGTGTTAGAATTAGAAGGATGTTTTCTTTATTTTAAGTCGTGGATGATAATGGCCTTGTCCGTCCGCAAACACTGGTCCACCGGAGGCGGTGAACCTCGAGGGCTCTGAGGTTCCTTCGCTGTCCGCCGCCTGGAAACGATAACTTAATGAATGTCAAAACAAATAGTCCGAGCTGCAGAGTGGCTCCCTGGCAGGAAATGCACGTCTGTGTTATTTATTTTCCTCCTAAACTTCACTTGCACATGTCTGGAGGGTGTGTTTTGACTGTACAAGAGCTGATAGGGATTGTCGTCTTAGAGTGGCGTATGCCAGAGATGTGGCGGTGCTGCCCACTGCGGGGATGTTGTGAAACCCAAGAGCACCGTCCTCCTTCAGGGGGAGACTCTTCAGGCTCTCCGGGGGGACATCCAGGGCCGTATCTGTCATCAATCTGTCACTACACGACTCTGATGCGGGAGAATTAAGATGTGTATTGCACATACAACATGGAAACACAGGGCGTATACAAGAACTGCATGTGTCTCGTCACCGGTGTTGTTTTGTGTGACAAAAGTTTCCCAGACTTCTCTGCAACTGCCGCTTCTGGAAAGATATTGTTAAACCGTCGTCCACCAGTCTTCATTAGTTCTGTTTACTTTTTGGTTATGGGTAAATTACATGTAACCCAAGACATCCAAAATCCATTGCGTGGTGAAATGAGCGCTCCACCGCACATTTAGATAAGATGAAGAATGTCCCTCTCAGCCCCGACTGCCCTGCCAGCCTGACCTCAAGTCAGCAAACGTTGTCAGATTGAGTCTGCCAGAGAGAGCTTTTACATCCAAGTGCTTTCTTCAAATGCATTAAAGGACCATGGCCGTTTGTGCTTCCAACTTTTAGCTACGATTTTTATACAGTGTGCAATTTCTTGCTGACCATTTTGGGATGCATGCTGCACTGTTTTTAGATTTCTGGGCTTTTTCTTTTGTAAACAGCATTCCAGGTAACTTTGACAAAATGAATGCAGACTGACGGCTCGAGCTGGTTTCAAGATTAGATTTTTTTATATCATTTAAATGAATGGAAGCCAGTCAAAATATAATAACATTTGTAAAGTACTGTACGACAGTGTGACTCGCTAAGTGATGTAAAGTATTAAAAGAGACTGGCAGAACTAACGAGTGAAATGTGGTTGTTCTGGAGAGTCTGAAGGTTTATACTTATTATGCAAGAGTAAATCCTAAAAACATATTAATGAAGTCGTTTGAATTGGTCTGAAAATACTTCATTTGTCACAACGTAGAAGACCCTGAACTCAAATTCAAACACAATCCCGATAAAGACGAATGCACACGAGCGGTCTCTCCTTAAACTCCTCTTTTAAACAAATTAGCCGGCTCCTTTTAGCCAAAGTAAAGACATAGGAGTGGATATAAACTCTGAGGAATGTGCAAGCTCTCCTGGAAATGTGAAACCAATTTATAAAGAAGTTGGGAATAAACTCACACAAGCAGAAAGTATTCTGTAAAAGTCAAAGATAATTTATTCCCTTCAGCGACAACTGCTGGCTTATTATATCACGCAGATGAAAAACAGGTCCGAGTCGCTGGTTCACGTGCAGCAAAGCTCCAGAAGATGACCTCCAGGGTTTGTAAATGAATCCCTTTTCATTTACACATGTTCGGAAGCTTGTCTCGTATTTGTTGACAAAGAAGGTGGAAAGTGTCTACATACAACATGTGTGTACAGACGTATACATGCATATTTATTACATTGTAAAATGTCTTCCATTTACATTAAGTAATGTATGATGACGTCTGAATGTGTGTAATGAGTCTGCTCACGTGATGTAATTCATATTATTAGATTTATGTTTTGCATTGAGAGTTTATGAGCTGGTTTTATATCTTTGTGTCGCTGGTGTTTTAAATGATTTTCTTTTTGCTGCTGGATTCATAAAACTGATTATATGTAACCGTGTGTGACTCTGTATTGTTTGTAGGTGCTTTACGTGTGTGTGCATCTCTTTTTTAATATTGAAATGAGAGAAATTAAAGGTGAATCCAAGCGATCACAGAGGCATATAAATGTGTTGGTGTGTGCGGGCTCACCTGGCCTTCTTCATTGTTTCTGTCCTGATATTAATTCTGCAAAGCACTTTATTGTTATTAAAATGCTCTTCAGTCTCGTGGAACAGCATCTGGATTTGGTCTGAGCGACCCTGCTGCCGGGTTAGTTCTGGTTTCAGTCAGAGGTGACTTGTATAACAAGTCGACATGAACCCAGATGACTTAAGTCAAGTGACTGAGAGCTTTGTCAGGGCTCGGGGATTCCTGACTCCTGGACAAAACAAGACACACAAACAAAAAGAAAACAAACTTTATAATATATTATATTCTGCAGACTCAAATGACACAAAGCTCCACACATTCTCTTTTTTTGTGTTTCGTGGACAGCCAAAGTTTGAAGACGTTTCCACAGATTGAGTCCGACCACAGGGTGGCTTTGGGCATCGTGATGTCATGCGTCTTCCTTCTGAAGTGGCATATGAAGTCTGAAATGAATGACAATTAGTTCACTTCAATCATATGTTGACCACGTAATGTTATAACGGGGAGTACATGTGTTTATTAAATGTGAAGGTGGAGATCTTTCCAGGTGGCTCACATGACATATTGGCTGCCTGAAGCTCACCAAGCCGTGCCACTTCACAGGCCCATGCAGCATCTCTCCAGCCATAGGAGAACTTTTCACCAAACCACAGTGAACTTTTCACATTTTCTCCTCAGCGTGAGTCAGTGTGCGAGGTCATCTTAGAAGCCCAGTAAGACCCCCCCCCCCCCCTGCTACTTAAGAGCACCTCTATTTATTTTTATTTTTTCTCCTGTGGCACCGAGAAGCTCCAGGTAACTGCCACTGACCCCAGAGCGAACCAAAGCTACGCCTGGTGTGCATTGCAGGTGGTGTGGCTCTGGGTGGAGATGTGAAGGTGGGCCATGGGCTTTGCTTAGTGGTAACTTAATTCCTCCAAAAGGGAGAAATAGAAGAACCGCTTCCTGTCCTCTTTGCAAAAAACTCCCTGTTGAGCCTTGTGTGTGCTCCTGAGGGCTGCTGGCTGCAAGGAAACGTCACGTTCCTGCACAAGGAGACGTTTACTCTTTAATTCAGGCAAGAAAAGGTCAATATTTAATTTACAAGACTTTTGAATGTCAAATTAAATTGTACATTTCATGTTATTCATATTATATTTTCACTCCAAAGTGCTGAGAAATACACTTGTGCTGTTTGACAGAGAGGCAGTGGTCTTGTTTAATTTAACAGGCCTTTGTCGCAATTGGGAAAAAACAATATGACATAAATGATTGTGCATTATGTGTATCAACACGCGGGTTTTATCGAACATGGTCGACCTTAGATTCACACTAAACGAGTCAAAGTAAAGAACTGAACATTAACAAGTTATTCGGTGCAACTCGGAATTTAATTCATAGTTGAAGACGGAGCCTCTGAACATCTGAAACATTTCGATTTAAAAGAAAATCACCAGTTAAGAACCTATTCGGTCTGAATCATTTGTGTACATGTTAATAACTATTAAATTGTGCAATTTAGGACGATGGTTTCGTAGTTTCTTTTCTTTTGGATGCGCCAAACGCGTATTTTCTGTGCGCTGCACGTGCTTTAATTGAAAAAACAAAAAAAAACCGAATTAAACATTAAAATGTATTTTCTTTCTTATACATATTTATAATGTTACATTTGTGACATGACGCCTTTTATAGAGCTGAAATATAGAATTGAACAAACATGGTAGGGCCTAAAGAAAATCAGTTTCTCTGACATTAAATTCATAGAATAAAAATGACAACAGAAAATAATGAAGGAAATAGATGTTTCCCCTTAATGCATATTTAAAGCACATTTTCAGCTTTTTACTCTTCAGTTTATCCCAAACATGTCAAACTGGCCAAAAAACGAAATGAATCAGAAGCACAGATCAGCCACCATGGAGTCTCCAATGAATCCAAATGAAATCCCATTCGCAGTCACAACGTGTAGCTGTAAATTACTGCCTCATTCTGGATGTCCAAACATGTTGTAAATTAAAGTCAGTTTTGACGGTTTCCTCTCGGAGTCGTTGTGTGGCTGTAGAATCACTTCAAACTGCTGTTTGCTTTGGATTCAGGGCGTGGGAGGAGTTGGGTGCTGTTTCATATTCAGAGAGGAGGGGAGCTCTTTAAGGATCTCATTCTCTTTGGGGCTATAAAGACGTTGTGCCTTCAAGACAGAGCAAATTAACTCCATTGGCGAATTATTGCATTACAAGGCATCTCTCCGCTCATCCGTGCGGTGATTAGTTCTCTTTCTCTTTTTTTTTAATTTGTATGCTGACTTTTGATTAAAGCGGATTTGGGTTAAGATGATGGAGTATATGGAGGATAAGTTTGCGTTGAAAAGCCAAGCGATGAAGGCCAGCGATTACTACATGGACCAAGTCATGGAGAGCCTGGACAGCGCGCAGTACTTCACCAAGTCTGCCCCGAAATGCGTGCAGGCCTTCGGGCTGCAGGGCGGCGAACACCGCTCCTCGCCCTGCGGAGAACAAAACGGTGCGTAAAAACTTCCTTTTGTAACTTTGACTTTTGTGCATCAACTCTGCAGATTTACAGGAATCAGTTTGAGTCAAAGAGAAAGAAACTGAAGGAAATGTAACATCCAAGCGTTTCTTTTTTCTAATATTTCAATAAAGGCGTTTCTTGTGTAACTATTTTTTGTTTTCGTCATTTGTTTTAAATTTTGGAAATATTTGTAAATTTCTCGCCGCGTAGATTATTTTAATATGAAACATTTAAGGGATACACTTCATAGCGAATACTATAACAAATGAAGAAGTCATTTGTAATGTATGTATGAAGATATAGACCTATTATTATTATTATTATTATTATTATTATTAATAATTTATTTATCAACCATTTATTCCAGCCAATTACGGTGTGCCAAAAACAGACGACGACACTTTGCACTCGGACCTGGGGAGGTCGATGGATAATTGTTGCACTCTGCGTGCGTCTCCGGTGTCTACCGGACAGGAGAAAACGGATTTGGACGACATGGGAGACAAATGTGACAGTAACGTGTCCAGCAGCAAGAAGAGGAGACACCGGACGACCTTCACCAGCGCGCAGCTGGAGGAGCTGGAGAAAGTCTTTCAGAAAACTCACTATCCAGATGTTTATGTGAGGGAACAGCTGGCCATGAGGACAGAATTAACAGAGGCCAGAGTGCAGGTACAGTTTATCACCAGGCTCTTACTTTGTTAACTTTCACGTATGGAGATAGAGAGCATTAAAGAAAGGAAGAAGACGATACGACATCAGTGCGCCGCTATGCGTAACATGTTGCGTTATATAAATATTACTTTAGTCATTTAAACACATTTGTGATTGAACGTGCAGCTTGTTCTCAAGAGGAAGGATGCATTTTAATTCCGTGCTGCTGCACATCTATTTCCAACACATTATTTTTGCCAGAATTTTGATGGATTAATTCTTTTAGGAAATTATATTTTGTAAAAAAGAAAGTCACATTTTGTTTTGTCTCATTTTATTTTAATTCCTCTTTTTCCTATTAGGTGTGGTTTCAGAACAGAAGAGCAAAATGGAGGAAAAGGGAGCGCTACGGGCAGATCCAACAAGCCAAAACTCACTTTGCAGCCACGTACGATTTATCCGTGTTACCGAGGACCGACAGCTACACACAGGCGAGTCAAATGAACCTCTGATCTGAATCTAAGAGCATACCGTAGTTCTCTCAGCGGCCTGTGATCTTCTTAAAGCCTCTCTTCTAAAATACTCGATACATTAAAGTCCGTTTATCTGCATAAATCAGAGCATGTCATCCTGCTCCATTCATCACTTCTTATGAAAGCCCTCTCCAGATAAGAAGCTGGACACTGATTGGAGCCTCTGAGGTGTCATGGCTGGATTAATGGCCTTATATCAGATTTCATGTTCGCTGCACATTTGTCTTGCTGCTTGGACAAAGGTCAGGTACAAGATGAGGTGAGAGGAGACGCACACTGTCAGTTTGTCCTCTTGGTAGGTGTTGTCCATCAGAAAGTCAGATTGGGCCTCTAAAGCTTTCTTTCAGATGGAAATATGCAGGCGGCAGCTCACACACACCCCTCTGTGTGTGTTGACATTTTAACGTCACAGAAAGCAGCTTATGTGTTGAAATCCAAGAGGTGGAATTGTAAAACAAAATAAAAAGTCCCAGTCACATCTCTTCTATGCCCCTGGCTCAAGACCAGGTCAGAAATGTGTTGGACTGCCTCGTATTCTCCCCACACATGTTTCTGATAGATACCCCTGGATACCAGCCATACCCTCTCTCACAGCTGATGCAGATTACTGTCATTAAATAGCCGTCGTACATGTAACTCTGCTGGCAGCGGGTGTTTCTGTCTCCCTAAACACAGTGGACGTGGATTACATTCTTGTGGCTTTTAAAGACTTTTGTTTTATTTTGTTGAATATGAGGTTTTGGCCAATATTGTTGTTTTGGGGCAAAAAGGAAGGTCCTGCTTATTAATGGCACATGTTGTGAGGAACGTGTTGGCAACGCTGCTTCTCCAGCATTTCTGCTGCTGCTAAATACGTTTGAGTGGACTTTTCTGTGAACCCCGGCACTGCTGGTTTGTGGCATTTGTTAAAGAATGCTGTAAACTTTACTTTGGCAAAAGGAGTTGTCCTGTGCTGAGCTGTGTTGTTGCTTCACTTTATAGTTCTACAGAAGCTGCAGGTACATTTGTTTATTGATGTCTAATGCATGGAACTATATATTAGTTTTATTGTACTTGAAATGTTTGTTGTGGAGAAGAAAAGAAAAATATAATTGCACATTTCAGTGACTTAATTTTCACTAAATGCAATTAAGGAACATCGACAGGCTACTTCCTTAGGCCGGCTTGTTTTCTCCGTTTGATTGAAATGTTGGCAAATGAAAGCAAATGAACGGCCCGAGAGTGAAGGGAGTTATTTGAATGTGATGGAGCTGTCAGCTCCGGCTGCGTTCTGCGTTGAAGACGTTAAACATGCTGCTCTGTAGACTGGAGCTTCTGCCTGCGGTCCTGTGCTGTTTACTGTGTGACGACCAGATGGGAACGTATCTCCTTTCTGTCCTCTTTGTTCTCTCTGGCCTGTTTGCTCTCGGATCATCTCGTGCAACGACAACAGAGGCTGCACGACACATTTATGATGAATTCAAAAACATGTGAACTCCCCACAAAAAAAATATTTTGAGATATTTGTCTCCATGGAGGTGAAGGAAATGTAAAAGTGTTCAAAAACCACATTCAAACTGTAGAAAGTGTTTGTGTGTGTGTGTGTGTGTGTGTGTGTGTGTGTGTGTGTGTGTGTGTGTGTGTGTGTGTGTGGACAGACATATGTCAAAACAGGGTTAAATAAAACCAAAACATTTCTTTATTGTAATAAGGGTGAATCATCCCTTTAAGAAATAAGCATTTCTTCCCTTATTTAAACATTTAACGTGACGCTACTTTAACAGCTGCTTTGCAAACACAACTCCAGCAGAGCATCATCTCCTCTTCAGCGCTGCAGCCGTGGTGTATCTGTGTGACAGAATCATCTTACTATCTTTAACTGCATCTCACTCGTCTTCATCAGTGCCTCTATGATCCAGGTGTCATTATGTACGTTGGTACTGTACATGTTGTGTAACACATGCATCATCTGAGCGTGCTTCTTCACAAAAACATCTATAGGTCAAATATTTGTACATGCCAAATGTAGATCTATGAAAACTCCTCAAGTCATTCTCACCGTTTTCTTTCACCCGACAGATTCCCAACAACCTGTGGCCGAGCCCCGCTCCCGGTGGCTCTGTGGTGTCCTCCTGCATGCTGCCTCGAGGCTCCCCCCCCTGCGTCACCTCTTACTCGCATTCCCCTCGTTCGGCCGCCGGAGCCGCCGAGCACGGCTACGTGAGCTTCCCTAATCAGCAGAACCAGTTCGGCCACGTCTCCCTCAACAACTTCTTCAACGCAGACTCCCTCCTCACGCCGGCCGGCAACGGTCACCACGCCTTCGAGACCAAGCCCGAGTTCGAGAGGCGCTCGTCCAGCATAGCTGTGCTGCGCATGAAGGCCAAGGAGCACACGGCCAACATCTCGTGGGCCATGTGATCGGGGGTCCTGTGCATGTGTGGGGAGTCCGGATAGTGTATAGTGTGGGGATTGTCCAAGGAGTCTGAAATCATATTCAAAACAAGCTGTTTGTCTCCCGACATTATCCTTCATCCACAGACCAGATGTCACCTATATCCATCAGGTCTGCAGTGAGAGGGGCGATGCTGTTTACATCTGCATCCTGACGTGAGCTGCTGGGACGAGGAGTTTAGATCTGGGTAACATACGTCAGAAGATCAAGCTTGTAACAAAAGAAAATGAAATAGCCATAATGTTGTGTGACAGACAATCAGCTGTGTATTCACAGTATGGTGGATCGGTATCATTAAAATACTCGAGACACTCGAGGTGTAGATGGTCGAGACCTTCGTGTAGCTTCACTAAAGCAATACGTTCATATCAGGGTGACGTCCGTCAGTCCTTCTGCTCCGACCACACGCTCGATGCTCTGTGGAGCTGAGAGCTGCGATGTGAATCAGCTGTCTTTGTTGTTGTTGTCTTTAGTGGGGAGTCCTCAGTGTGGGTACATGTGGATCCAGAGGGAGGGGTCCCAAACCACTGCAGCATCCTCTAAGCACTGTGAATAAGCTTTCTTTACCCACGCCTTTCATCTTCCTCCCTCCTTCCAGCTCAGGACTGAAGACGAGCAGCGTGGAGACAAAGTAACTTGACGTGCTGACGTGTCCGTGTGCTTTGCAGCAAAGCTCTGTGATCTCTGTCGTCTGCCTCTGCTGCGTGTCAGCGGTGCACAACGCAGGCAGAGGAGGCAGCTTTTAATATTGTTTGTACATTTATATGTTGGAATTATAATAAATGAATGTTTCTTGATTCTAGCATGTTGGCTGTTCCTTCTTTTAAAGAAAGAATACAGAGTGTACGTCTGCTTAAACTCTTTATTGTTCTTATTGTAAATACTCACAAAAGCACCAAATGTGTGTAAATCCACAGCTTCAAATAGTTTGTGTTAAAAAACAAAACACAATTTGATGTTTTAAGTGAAGTTGCTAAAAATGAAAGTGATGTTTAAGAAATAACTTGAACTATTTTTATAGATTTATGTTGTTAGGAGCAAAACGTATAGAATAACACAACTTCATCCTTAAGACTCTTCAAATGATACACTTTCAAAAGTTTATTATAGTTTATTATCTGCATTTAAGAAAAATATTATATATATATATATATATATTCATTCATAAATCTGTTTTATTACAAGCTCATTATTTATAAAACAAAAATGGTATTTTTGTTCAAATTAATTTAATAAATTATTTCTCCTAAAATATCTAAAAGATATCCACAACAAGTTAAAAATAATATCTTTAAATTGCTTGTTTTGTCCCCATAAATGACACATGATCAAAATGTTGATTTATCTTATTAATTAACAAATTGTATAAAACTCATAAACTGAAAATATAAGATCAAACATATAAATACAAATATATAATGTTTTTTATTTTTTAAGTCTCAGTCATTTCCTATAACAGCTGATCACTGTAGTTAGCAAACATCACCCGACAGGAAATAATGCATTTATTGTGGATTATTAAACACCAGCGATACGTTAGGCGAGGTGTGTGTGTGTGTGTGTGTGTGTGTGTGTGTGTGTGTGTGTGTGTGTGTGTGTGTGTGTGTTCATGGTAATGAAGGGACATTGATGTGTTTTTGGACAACGTTGGAGCTTTATGGCTCAGGAAGAAAAGGTATGAGGCTTTAGACACACACACACACACACACACACACACACACACACACACACACACACACACACACACACACATAATGCTAGTTAGCCGGGTCAATTGTCTTTACATGGGATCTCTTGACAACAAACTAATAGAATAAAACTGACCTTATCCTTTAAACTCCCTCAAACTCCTCCCCCCTTTGCAGTCTGGAAACCGTCCTGTCAGCTCATTAAACACGCTTAATCTCTTCATTCATCAATAGTAGCCTTTTCCATGAGGCCCCTGCACTGCATGTTCCTCCTAAAACATGCACAACGTGTTCTTTAATCTATCACGGTCTTCTTTTTCCTTACTGACGTCATCCTTTTGTTTTGCTCTGAGATCACAGTCGGCGGCGGATAGTATCTCAGGGAAACCCTGTCTATAGGAACGGTAGGCTTGATTCAATTACAGCTGTAACTTGTGTCAGATGCTCCGGGTTGGAAACAAGTTTGTTTCCTCGGGGTACTTCCTGGTTACTGCCATTCAAAAATACAAACCTGAGTACGTTATCTGCACGCATCACAACACGGAGGCTTTGATCCTGAAGTGTCCATGAGGTGTTCCTTCGTCGTATTGATCACTGACAGATTGTGTTGCATCGTTATTATCATCTGATGTATAACTCTGTGAGCTTTCATATACGTCTAGAATATAGTATATGTCTAGAAAATGTACAATGAAATAATAAAGCTGATAATGCAGGACCCTCTTGAACTGATATTTTACTTATTAGTAATAAAACTCTTTGATACTAATACTAATCTAACCCAAAACAATCATGTGTGTATACCTATAATCACACAGCACACAGAAGAAGGCTTATTCAGTGCTTTTTAGCATTTCACCAAAAAACCTTTCTCTGCATTTCGTGTTATTAGAAAGTTTGTGTCTTTCTGCTCGGGTAACGACCAGAGGGGACTGAGAGATGTTTGGTATCCAGCCAGGCCTGCAACTTTCTGGTGTCTGTGGCTGAAACCAGTCGCCTGATGTACAACTTCATACTGTTGATGCTAAAACGTTGTGCATGTAACCAACCACTAAAACTGCTGCGTGTCATGTCACTCATGACCTTTGCTGATGTTTCTGGGGAAACTGTCGTCACCAGAACCCACCGGTGTCATTCATTCAAACACTTGAATCGTGAATGGGTTGGGGAAGAACACGATGTGATATTGACAGTCAGGTTATTGTGGAAGGCATCGACACGGAGGACATGTTTGTGAGAGGCCCGTTAGAAGACTTTCATCTAAATCAAATTAGACGAAAGCCCAGAGAAAAAGTGAAGTGGGCTCCACCCACTGAGGTTTACCTCGTGCAGTGATGCCTCTGATAAACATGCCTGTAACTCAAACTCCAATGTGTTTATATCTTTATATCTTTATATCTTTATATCTTTATATCTTTATATCATCATTCTTCCCCCATCTCTGCTGCCCTCTCCTCCTCCTCATCTTCATCTCTCTGCACGACAGTGATCATCACACTGTGACAACCAGAGGCTGATGATCCTGCCAACCGGGCCTGCACACATGTACACGAGTGTGTTTGTGTGTATGATAGAGAGAGAGAGAGAGAGAGAGAGAGAGAGAGAGAGAGAGAGAGAGAGAGAGAGAGAGAGAGAGAGAGAGAGAGAGAGGGAGAGTGAGTGACAGAGAGAGAGTGAGAGAGAGGGAGAGAGGGAGGGAGAGAGAGAGAGAGAGAGAGAGAGTGAGAGAGAGGGAGAGAGGGAGGGAGAGAGAGAAGGGGAGGGAGAGAGGTTTAATGAACACTTGTCTGCAGGCAGGTTGAATGTCAATCAGTGATTTATAGGCTCTTCTTTTGATGCGATGGAGCAGTTAGTACCTGGCAAACGTCAACAAACCACACGTCAGTCAGGAGGGAGGTGAACCTTTAGAACCCTGAAAGCCGCGGTGAGGAAGAGTGTAAGAAAGTCTCTCTTGGCTGGCATCGGTGATAAACCACTCGTTCAACTCCCCAAAGGCAAATCAGAATCCTGGAATATGTCCGGACCTGCACACCAGTTGTGATCCGCTTGGGCCGATTCCCAGCTGATGCACAACGCATGTTGATGTGGTAAAGCACACGATGTGCTTCATAGGCGAAGCCCAATTCACGCAGCTCCAACATACTTTCTGCTTCTCAGACTTTAACATTGAGAGAGTTGAATAAAGACAAAACACTAAACTAATGTGTCACCATGACACAGAGTTAATCCCACCACTTAGTATACATTTTCTCCTACAAGAACTGCATGCGCTTTCTCAGGTGGCTAATAAGGTGGAAGTAATAAGCTCCTGGATGCCGTTTTAGCGTGCCAGTCGTGCGTTATGGAGACACACTGCATCAAGCTTTCACATCCCCAAGAAGTACAAACACTTGTATTTGCACAGTCGACTAATTAGATAGAATTATTCTGTGAGCGGGAACTGATATATACTGTAGGAGAAAGAGACTTGTGTGTGTTTCAGTGGAGGGGGGATGATGAAACGTCGAGAGAATAGGCCGTCCAGACTCTAAACTAGTGTTTGACATGAACAGGCTCAGAAAACTGCTTTAGGGGAGATTGATCTACTAACAGTGTGATTATTACTATTACTGATCCTGACATATACTGGTCATGCGACACGCTGCATGTAGCAGCAGCTCTGAAGCATCATCAGCATATCATTGTAGATTTTCTGAGCTTTCTGAACTTCTCATCCACGTTGCTTTAAAGGTTGAGATTGAAAGTTGATTCCTCACCTTGGAAACTGCAGTTGAGTCTAAAAATAAGGTTCTAAAGTAGCTGTTCTGGAGCTGTTGATTATACCACATGTTCCTGGAGCAGTGTCACCTGCACCGACGATTAATTACATTTCTGAAACTTGGTAGAAGGGTGTAACATGGGCAGAAGGAAGGACATTGCATTTACAGATACACACATTCATATGTCCCACTTAAAGAGACACAACTTATATTGCAGATATCCACTAATTAGAGATACTGTGAGACAAATGTTGCCCAGTTTTGACCCTAAAATGTCTGAATATCATGCCTGCAAATCATCAGATCACGTGTTTCTCCAAAGCTTGAATACCTTTTGATCCTTTGGGAAGTCTCCCCACCTTCCACAGTTAGTTTCCTCTCTTCCATATCCAATGTGCACAGAGAGGAAGTCAAATCAAGCAAACGTGCACTTAACGTGTCACTTGACCACACAATATACTTAAAACCACATTGGAATAAATATGTGAATTGGGATTTAGCTTCATACTGAACATTGTTGTGGCTGAGTCAAGCCTAACAAGCTGTATCAAATACCATTATAAAAGTAGGTGTTGAACTAATCCTTTGCTCAGTGCAGCCGAGGGAAATTGGGTACAAAGTCGTGCTCTCCGTCTTTCTGACTAAAGGCTCTCATGCAAATCTCAGGCGTGTTTTTGGCCAAACATTGTTGCACACAGCTCCAAAGCCATTCATTCCTGTTGCAGACGGGCAGCGGGAAGCCGGGCTCTCGGTGCAGAGTGTGTCAAATGAGGCCTCTGCCTTTTTATGTGCGATAGAGTTTCTCACCTCTTACCGCTGCTCAATAGGATTAGAAGGTGAACCGGTCGGTGGTCGCTTGTTTGGCTCTCCCTCCGTCGAGCCAATTCTCGCTCTCCCAAGACGTATGGCCACTCCGAAGCCTCGGGCTGAAATATAATCTCCAGCTCTGCACGGCAAATCACACGGGCTCTCCAGGAAACAATAAAGCCAGGTACTCCATGGTGGCGAGGGGGTGGAGGGGCGAAGGCTCCTAAGATAAAGTGCACGGTATGAACTGTAATAGATACATGCAAGACTTTGACAATTTCAGGATTGAAACAATATATCAAGTCTGTCGTATTGGCCTTGGAATGGGAGGAAGGATCTTATACTCATGGATCAAGGGAAATTAGTTTATTGTGAAGTAGCTGAAAGCAGCTCCTTATAACAACAAACCATAAACAATGCAGGTAGTTTCAGCTCAGTGGGATTCTGTAAATACTGCTGATGTCTAAAAGGATGGAAACAAATACAATGCCTGCAAACATAAATACAACAAAGAGCCCATTTACCTTATGGTTTTTGAGTTTTTAGGACGATACTGCTGCAGAAAAGTTCTGCGTGCACGCACACACAATGCTGCGTAGTCTTCTTCTTCCATGTCCGTCCGTTTTTACGTTTCCAAAGCAACTTTAAAACGGTCCATCAGTTCAAACAGAAGGTTTTAATAAATAACCAGCTAATGCTAGCTAGCATGTAGTGCAGCAGGGAATTCAAGTTTAAAACAATCACAATATCTCAGAGTAATATATCTTTGATTATTCTCCTTCCTCTTGTTGGATCCTGAGTTTTATTTCTGTATTTGTGGCACAACAGGTACAAAGTTATTACCCAAAGCAAGGCTCCACCACCCGCTCCGATGAAGCAGCGTGTGTTTTTAAGGTCCGCTATCTCAAACCCAGACATCACAGGGAAACACTATGTAGGGGGGGGGGTTAGCTACAGAAGGGGGAGATAAGTAAGAACAAAGTGAGCTGTCCCACAGTGTCAAAACAAGACCTGCCTTTTCACCCCTATAGACGCCGCGGCCTTGAACCAGACACCAGATACTTCACAGCCTCGCTGAGATTAGGAACAGAGACTTCTTTAGACAAAGCTATCGCACAACCTGCTTTGGCAGCAGACAGACCTTCAGGCTGCCGGGGAGTGTGTTAATATGTTTGTGAACATCTCTGCTTTCCAGAGATGTAGGACATTTGGGAAATATGGAAAATGAAATGAGCTTAATGCTGAGTTTCCCCAAATGCAGCTTTGTGACATTGGGTGATATATATCATGAATATAATAACACGAGAACACCACAGTTTAAATCGTTTTGTTTGTAAGACTGTCTGAACTTTTGTGAACTTTCTTAGAAAACCTCTCTGCCGGTTCTCAATATATTTCTTTGATAAATAAGACCAGTTTGGTGGAATGCGATTTCGAAATTGGGTGTGGCATTTTGACAAACCAATTTGTGGCTAAATGTAAAAAACATTCGGACTGACTTCTGCGTTGTTCTAAATGAGTCATTTTGTCATGTATTTTATGATTATTGCCATCTCACTATCCTGCAGTGATCATGTCCACCACACACACACATGCAGCTTTCTACCAAGAGACGTCTGCACACACAGTCATCCGTCAACCAGAGCCAATATTCATTAACCGCATGCAGAAATCCAACATTGACAAACTGTGAAAAACTGAAAGTGTCAACAGATTCATTTAAAAACTATTTTAAAAGAATGTTTTTTTTACTGTGCCTCCACTTCTTTCTCTCTCTGCATTTGGCTCCACCCCCTCATTTTCTGCTGATTGACTCCACCCCCCTCATTTTCTGCTGATTGACTCCACCCCCTCATTTTCTGCTGATTGACTCCACCCCCTCATTTTCTGCTGATTGACTCCACCCCCTCATTTTCTGCTGATTGACTCCACCCCCTCATTTTCTGCTGATTGACTCCACCCCCCTCATTTTCTGCTGATTGACTCCACCCCCCTCATTTTCTGCTGATTGACTCCACCCCCTCATTTTCTGCTGATTGACTCCACCCCCTCATTTTCTGCTGATTGACTCCACCCCCTCATTTTCTGCTGATTGACTCCACCCCCTCATTTTCTGCTGATTGACTCCACCTGCAGCTTCAATTAACCCAGCGTGGAGCTAACTTACCTCCGATGGGCTCTCCAGGTGTGTCTGATGAGCCAATAAGTGATATAAAAGAGACACATGACCGCCGCTCTTGATTGAGCGCACTCACACAGCAAGAATCTATGCCTCTGTGGTGCAGCCATTATTCAGCGAAGGGGCGACTGCAACCTCAACACGAAACTAAAACAGATTTTTATAACTGTATTTTAAGTTCTCTGGAGATCTCAAGGCTGGGGTAAATGCAACAATGTACAATACAACCCAGTTTCCTGCACAACTAGGTTCCTAGAACGTATTCCCAACTACGCTTCAAGGTATTTCTTTGTGGATTACGGTCACCATTTTAAACACCGCAAACAAATGCAACACTATTACTTGGTTACGTTTAGAAAAAGATCATCGTTTGGCTTAAAATAAATACGTTTGTTATGTCATTTAAGTTACAGAAGTACAGTTTAAAAAGGTAAGTGACTTTTGCTAACAAACAGTCTCTTGGGTTAAAATCCTGTGACTTGCTCCACACTCGGACCTCCGCAGACTAAATGTATTAGTCGTCGTTCTGCGTGCATTAAAAGATTGTTTAAATATGCTAGTGATAAAGCTAGCTAGCTAGCTTTATCATTAGCTTATTTCTTCAAACCGCTATTTACATCAATATGCAAATCTACCTCTTATTAAAACTGTGGAAGTGAAGAGTCATGGAAATAGAAGATAGAGGAATGAACCCTGGAGACCCCTGAATCAGGATCAGTGATTGGTTGTTACGCACAACTCTAGACGATAAACTCTTGCGAGATGGTTCAGTTTCTGCGTTGACCTCAAACTTGAATCCCACGACAGCCACACGTGCATTAACACCTAACTGGTACCTGCTGTGAAGCCGCTCTGTTTTTACAGTGTCAGCTAAATACCTGAAGTGAAATGTGAAAACGAGGGCTTTGGTAAAACACAGAATCCGGTCACAGCAAGGAAAGATGGTGTAAAAATGACATTTTAATGTGAGGCTAGTGTGTGGGTGTGGGTTCGCTACCAGTGAAGAACAATGGAGGGTGTTTCCTGTTGGAATCAAAGCACCTCTGCTACCAGCTTCCTCTGATTGCTGAGGGAGTGTATCTGCAGTGTTTGAGTGTTTGAAATAGATTGAAGGAGGACTGCACATGTCTCATTTTAATATCGGTGCTTTTACGCATGCCACAGTGTGTGTGCACCTAAGAGGCAGCGGGAGTGTCTCAGCATCCAGATGCTTCCACATAAGGGCTGGAAGGGATCATGAACCTATCCGCTCGCTGCTTGCCTTTGTGCGTAAATCGACAGGTGCTCCCTTTGTCAGTCCTGACATCATATCCCAAAGCGAAGCACTCCAGCCAAAATAAAGCAGAGCAAAGACAATGTGTGTGTGAGAGGTGAACACACACATGTACTGGACGATCTTGCGTGTGTGTATTTGTTTGTCCAACGTCAGAAAAGACATTTTAGCAAAGCAGCACCAGAGATTAATGTTCTCTATTATAAACTCAGAACAGCAGAAATTCCACAAAAGGTTACATTAAGTTAAAATAAGGATAAAATAAAAAGTTCCTCTAACAACCTTTGTTTTTTATGGCCACTAGGGGCGCTATGGAGTAATATGTTTAAGAGTGGGTCCCTGTTTTGTATCTTACACATGCACACAAAGACACACGTGCACACATAGTGATGTACATTCCTGCATGTGCATTCAATGCGTTTGTTGGATTTAGAGGTTATATATAATGTTTCGGTTTGAAACAACAAATGTAACTTTGTTTGCAAGAAAACTCCACATGGGGCACTTTTCACTAATCCAGCACCAAGACGTGATCTCACTTTGAATGCTCTGTTATTTCCACCGACACATCTATTCATTTGAATTTAGATGTTTTTTTCCTCCCAATTGTAAAAATGTTCACAAATATTTTGAGTAATACATTAATGAGCCACAAAGGAGTTTAATCATTTTAACGATATTCTCTATTTGTTTTCTATTATAAATTGCCAAATGTCCGTAGGTATCAACTGCACGTTTGTCATATTGTAACGATGGCGCTGGTTGAGCGAGAGCTTTAAGCGAGCTTCGACATATTTCCAGAGCAACACAATATGCTCAAGGCCAAAAACACAGAGACTGAGAAGTCAAAGCAATCTTCTCTCTGTACCAGTTTATTAAGATCAATCTGTTTTCTTGTCACGTCATGAGAGTGGGCGATTACATTCCACTTTGAATTCTTCGCTCCGTCATTGTGACAGGGACGGGGGGGGGGGGCTGTGAGGAGATGTCCTGGCAACAGGATGTGTTTTAAACCTATTGTTCACCAGCAGGCAGCCGGCTCATATTGTTCTACTGTCGAGGGGGTTTGGTATTCTCCGTCAAACGTCTAAACTCCTTTGTGTACTGTGCAGGCTGGCGAGTGTTTACGTCTCCTGGACAGTTGCTTTGTCCACCATTGAAGGTTTTTGGCACTTTTCCGGATCTGTTTATCCAACTTCTCTAAACCCTCTCTGACACTTTTTTGCGGCGTGATGATTCTAAAGCGAAGTCCAATCAATAATACACGACTCAAAGGCCATTGAGACTCATAATTATAAAAGCATTAATAGAAATGAAGCTTTTGTTGGAGAAGGAGCGTTTGAATTATACGTGTGGAGGAGATAAAAAGCCATGGGTGCAGTAATTGCTATTTACAGTTGGCAGCAACCAATTTTGTGGAGCAATCACCTTTTGTGATGATGCATCATGAAAGTAGCCCACTTGTTTGTTTACTGTCTGCAGGGGGTGTTCATCTCCACTGTGAAATCAGCAACGTAATAATTAAGACGTGAGGTTTTGACTGAAGTCCAAGGGAGGGGATGGAAAGATAAGGACGATGGTGACGTCGTCGGTCCTGCAGGAGATGATGTTTATGACATACCACACGTCCCCGGAGAGCGCTGATGTGACGGTCAGAGCTAATGGAAACACTGAGGACATCATTGAATTTAAAAACCCACATTCCTGCAGAGGGTTTCCTGGAAGAGGTGATGAAAGTCTTTTCACACAATCATGACAATTGGTCCTTAAACTGTCCCTTGACAGCTATATTGTATTTTTGAATTTAATAGCCCTGCTAATGTTTTTTTCACCGTGGCGATCTGACTCATTTCCTAATTTCTTCTTTGTGCTGTGACATTTTAGTTATAATCTTTCATTGCTTTTGTGTCTCTGCACTTGACCTGCCATTTAAAGAAATGTGGGCGGCACTGTGATGTAATGACGTTTTTAAAGATTCAACACTTAGAAAGATGCATCGCTTTCTCTGCACCAGAGGGTTTATACCATATTTATGTTACAGTCTGTCAGTCGGTTGGTTAGATCAGTGGTCCCCAACCACCGGTCCCTGGGTCATTTGGTACCGGGCCGCACAGAAAGAAAGAATAACAAAATATTTGATTATCGGTCTGAAAGATGTTTTATTTTGAAAAATGACCAGATACATCCGTCTGTGCGCCTTTGAGACGCTCGTCTCAGTCACGTGATACTTTACTTCAAAAATGAAGCCTACAAGCAACAATGAGTGGAAAACAAGCGTCTAAGGAGCTTTTTTGGAAAAGGGAAAAGACCCAATGAGGAGACAGAAGAAGAAGACTTCTACGACTTCCAAGAAAAAGAAAGCTGCATTTAAAAGACAATATCAGGAGTCCTACTTAAAATGCGAGTTTACCGGTACAGGTGATTCTCATGTGCCGCTCTGCAGAATACACAGGCTCGTACATGAGGCAAAGAAGCCTTCAGAACAGCTTCGGCACCTGGAGACCAAGCACCTGGCGTTATCTGACAAGCCCTTGGAGGTTTTTGAAAGAAAGAAACATGAACAAGAAGGACATAAACAATTACTGATGGTCGCCACAACAACACATGCGAGTGCACTGAGAGCGTCATACTTAGTGACTAACCGTGTCGCTAAGAGAAGAAACCTTTTACTACTGGTGAAGAGTTTATCCCCCTATATTGGACCGGCTCGTTAGAGACATAAGCTCAGGCTCCCACTAATTCAGCGTAATGGTGAGTTCTTTATGCACTTTATATTTGTTTTTATGCCGGTCTTATCGTTTTATTATGTCATGTTTATCCCCCCCCACACTTTGAAGGCTGGTCCGTGAAGATATTGTTTACATGAAACCGGTCCGTGGAGCAAAAAAGGTTGGAGACTGCTGTGCTAGATGATCGGACGGTCCTGACGGAGTATCTCAACAACTATTTGGTTGCACTGCCACGACATTATCTACAGGCAGTCATGTAATCCGGGGGACGTATCCGGTCGCCTCCAGCGCCACCATGAAAATGACATTTGTGTTCCGGATGGACTGCAATGAAATTAGGTCCAGACATTCATGTTCCCCTCCAGATGAATAACCATCTCTTTGGTGATCCCATGATTCAGCATCAGCTCACACTTTTAACTTGTCCAAATCTTTAGACTATGACCAAATACTTGCAAAATTGATCCAATTAGCAAATGCTAGCATCAGCATGTTAGCATGTAGTTGTTGCTGTTGTTGAGTGTGGCAGTATGCTAATCTTCGTATTAGTGACTCTAATGTAAATGTATAATGAACTTTCCATAGATTAAGTCATTACATTCCTAAATTCAACGGTGTCCCGAAACAGCGTTTATAAAACGGGACACCAGACACAAAATGGTGACTCCACCTTGTTCCACTACTTTTAGCTTGAACACCATAATCCGCTTATCTCGTATTTTCCAGCCTTTCAAAGTTGAACTTCTTGTTCCTCTCAGGTAATTTAAGTCCCTCATGGACTAAGGTAATGTGCAGCTCAGCCCATTGTGTGAAAGAGACCTGTCACAGGCGTGTTGCAGGAAATGCCTCTCTGAAAACACAAAGGGGGATTTTACACCGTTCCATTTATTCCACAACCGAATCCAGTGAATGTGTAACTACTGTGACCCCCCTAAAACAACCACCTTCCACTCTGAGAGTGAGCGCCGCTGAGAGCACGCCAGCTGCAGAATCAGATGATGAACATCAGCAAAGTAAAGTGCAAAGATCATCTGAAAACCATCAGAACTGCATGGCTGGAATTAGTTGACATGTAATTATAAGTGTAATTGGAGCTGATATGTGTCCAGTTAAAAAGTAATGAAATCAGCATTTACTCCTCACAGTTTGAGGCCAGACCTCCTGTCTGCCTCAGAAGACGTTGCTAAATGACGTTAACATAATGCACAGCATAGACAAAGACTGCATTGCAATACAAAGAGAGCAGAATGAGCTGAAGCATGTGATCACTAAACTAATTCATGCCAGACTGAAGGAGAGACGAGACGACCCGGCCTGTATAATGGTTTGCACAACAGTTTAGAAGTTAACTGTCCATCCTGCCTGCAGGTGTCTGCATCAGCTTTCTGTCGTCAGTAAACATGAATTATTCATCGACCTGACATCCACAGGAAGAAGAGCCAATGTTTTGATTTGCAGCATATTTCAACTCTCAAGTTTTGTGTAAAACAATTGCAGTTTTCATAAATGAGTTTTCGGACCAAAGGGTAAACGCTAAGCTTCAGCAGAACACTCCTGATGCAAAGAGACTTCAAATGTGGAGTTTCTCCTCATACATATTTAGCAGTTTAGATAAAATGAAAGACAGTGTGCACTGTCTTGTATTATATATATATAATAAATAAAAATATAAAAATATAATAATATAATATATATGTATATATATATATAATTATATAATATATATATATATTATATATATTATATATATATATGTGTATATATATATATATATTATATATATATATATATATATATATATATATATATTATATATAATTATATATGTATATATGTATATATATAATTATATATGTATATATGTATATATATAATTATATATGTATATGTATATATATAATTATATATATATATACATAATATATATACATATATATATAATTATATATGTATATAATTATTATATATATATACATATATATATATATACATATATATATATAATTATATATATATATATATATATATATATATAGTAGGTGCTGCAGGTGTGTTTGTGTGTGAGGAGAGATAAACAGCATATTGTTCCACAGTCTCTTTCAAACTTTAAACACATGACTACTGTGTATCTATATCTAATTTTCGGTGGAAGAATGTTCTTTGGTTTCACAGAAAGAGACTCTCTGTTTGGGCTCCTGTGTAGTGTCTAAGTGTGTGTCTACGTGTGTGTCTACGTGTGTGTCTACGTGTGTGTCTAAGTGTGTACGTGTGTGTCTAAGTGTGTGTCTACGTGTGTGTCTACGTGGTGTGTCTACGTGTGTGTCTACGTGTGTGTCTACGTGTGTGTCTACGTGTGTGTCTACGTGTGTGTCTCTCTGTTGAAACGCCTGCTTTACAATAATCCTCCAGACAACATACAGCCAGGCTCCATTGTGAGCGCTGACCTCCTTCTCTGCACAAATACACCACTTCCTGTGCCGCCTGCTCCGAGCCTCGAGGAGTTCGCCCTCCAGGGCTGAATTGTGTTTAATCAGTACACACGACATGCACAGAAAGTTTTTATCCAGACTGAAATATCTCAACAACCATTGAATGCATTACCTTGATATTTTCTACAGACATTGATGACCCCCAAAGGATGAATCCTGCTGATTTTGGTGACCTTTGACCTTTCATGTAGCGAGATCTTTCAGTTTTTGATGGATTTTCTTGACAGGCACTGTATACAGATATAAATCATGCCTAGAACATGAACCTTAATGGTTTAAATATATATTCCCTGTAAAGAAAGCCATGAAGTTCTGTTCAGACGTTCATGTTCCCCATACGATGAATTGTAATCCCTTCAGTGATCTCCAGACTTGTCAGGAGGACAACAAACTGCTAACCATCAGCTGATGTTAGTATTTAGCTCAAAGCACCGCGACGCCTACATGTAAGTACAGGCTTGTTTATCGACAAGACACCATCAACATCACATCCAGGGATTTAGTGGAGATGCCTGAATACTAATCTTTACTTTTGAGCATTTTTTAAAACCTAGCTGGAGTGAATATTAAAGAACACACTTGGTTACATGCATCAGGGGAGAGTTTCCTAACGATAACCTACCACCTGCAGGCTTTATTGTTATTGTTTTTAGTTTTTATCGAGCCTTCTTCATACACTTATTTATTAGTTAAGAGGTATTTTATTATAATTGAAGAGGCATATTTCTTCTTATTACTAAGGAGCCTTTCTTTTGCACCGTGAAAGGAAACTCATGCTTCTTCTCGATCAGCTGAAACGTGTAACAGTAATAGCACTACCTATTAAATATGTTGTAAATAGGAGCCAAGTGAAATAGTGAAAACCATTTGTTTGAAATAATAGATAAACCTTTCTGACATTCACTACATTTTCCCACAGGCTGTGCACATCTCCAGACAATAACAAACCATAAAGACGAACTCTGTGTAAATACTCTGCAGCCAGCTCCTTCAGCCTCTCTCACATTCCTCCCACAAGGCTGTAACTGCTGCCCTGAAAGCCCTTTTCTTATTGACAGGAAACATCACAGGAAGCCACAACCCATGAGTGCACAGGGGTGACGGAGAGACCCCAGCCCAGCGGGCCCGGCCCGGTCCGGCCCTGCTCAGTCATACGTCCAGAGCCCCAGGAATGCAGCTCTCTTTGTGTCAGAGTCAACACAACCTCACTCTCTGCCGTAAATCCAATACAGCCGCTCCGCCTGTCAGAGTAATGACACAGAAAAGCAGAGTCTGCAAAACAAAACAGATTATCTGGACTTTGACTGTTCATTTGAAATTCAGATGAATTCTCGTCTCTGAGGAACTCACTTCTGAAAAATATTGCATCTTTATGATAAACAGGGATTTTAAAAACAATCAAATGTTTTTTTTTTTACTCATGACTGACACGGAGAACCTTTGACTGCAGGGAACGTCATTGGAAACAACGCTGCTGAGCTTTTCCACGGGCACTTTTGCACCTTTTTTTAAAACACAGAGATTGGGGACAAGGAGCCGAGTGTGCTTTCAGTCACCATGGTAACGTACTGTGAAAGACACTCTGGCTGCAGGTTGTAAATACGGGCGCTTTCTGTTTTTGTACATGCTTGTACCTGTGTGTGTGTGTGTGTGTGTGTGTGTGTATCTAAATGCACGAGTGTGTGTACAGTACGATTCAGCATGCGCAGCCTTGCTGGGTGTGTTTTGCGACAATGACAGGACCCTCCCAGGAAATGATCCCCGAATCATTTTAATCTAACAAACAGACCGGGATCTTCAAAGTGCCAGCTCTGGAGGTAGTTTAGTGCTGTCATCTAGCCTCGACATGGCACAGGAAGCAGGAGAGCCTCTTGCCCACCATCAAAGGCACAACAGATCTAACACATGTCTGCCACTTCAAACCTCCTGCGAGCCGAGCTTCTTCTTCAAAGTCTCCTGAGAGACACTGTGGGAGAATTATCGTGATGATGTTCAAGACGAGCTTGATGGTCGCGGCGTTTCTATGGCCACGTAACAAATCAACTTACAATAAGTGCAAACAACTCCTAACGATACTTGAGCTTCAATTAGGTGAAATCATTGTAAGTGCTTCATACAGATACGTTCTTTATTGTTCTTGGGTAAGTTAACAGATTTCCATATTCGATGCGATGGACATTATTTAGTTTGTCCTCTCAGACACACACACACAAGTGGAACACGAGACACCACCGTACAGTAAGAACTTAAACACACTGAATGATTTGTCAATGGTTGTTGGTGAGAAGTCAAGAAATAAACCAACAAATAAAAACGTTGAAGGGTTTCACAGAGTCGATCTTGAAGGCAATTCATTATTTAATTTGACTGCTTTTCCAAAATATGTTCAACCCGACTGCACAGACTCTTGAAGTTCAAATGACCAAATGATGCTATGATATGAAACCAACACTGATTGGATGAGAACTAGTGGACACTTTACAGCAGCTTTCACCAGAGGAATGAACTTGAGAAGAAAAGAGGCTGTCACATGCAAATACAGCGTAATATATATGCATGTAGCAGTTTATATTTCTGCTCGTAAAGGTGGTGGATCGTGACCCCCCGGTGAATTTAACATCTTCAGTCACGACTCAATCAGGAGGGTGGCGAGAACCACAGGAGAAGTGTTGAGGAGGGTCGAGGTCACGTCGCAGGTTTGCGAAGAGGTGAGGCGACATCAATGAATTCCATGTTTATCTAAGTAGCTAATCAGAGCGGCACAGTCGGCCAATCAGAGAGAGGGGCTCCTCGTCCTCCTCTAGCTCCTCTCGACACAAACGCTACAATCCCATCATCTTCATGCAGCCTGCTGTGTATGAAACGGAGGGTTTGTGTGTTTCATGGGAATGTGAAAGAGGTCAGACCGTGTGGTGTGCAGAGCATCGACATTGTGAACGTTGAATACTGTGCGAGAGCTGATGCAGAGCCCGAGAACCAGTTTCATGCAGGAAACATGAGGTGTGATAAAAATAACAGGAAGTGCACATCAAATTAAACATTTTCTCCCAACATGCAACCTTTGTCTTTACGAACTCACACTTTCACCTGATGGATGTGGACAAAGTGACGTCAGGGTTCACGCTGGGTAAGTGCTTTTCCCCCACTGCGCTCCACTCAGGCGCCGTATGGAAATATGTTAATGACCATGACTTTTTATGAGATATGTAAGACAGCTAAATGTCTTATTTAATAGTGATGGCATAGCAAGAGGGACATTTAAAGGTCAACAAGGCTAAATAGTAAAACTATAAACTTGGAGGAGATGGTGCCATCGATTTGGAATCACTCAACTGGTATTAATTCACAACATATACCAACATTTTTATGACTCTGAGCTCATGGAAATGACCTTTTATCGTCTACTGATGTCTTGTTCCTCAGCTCCAGAAAACACAAACGTCTTCATCATTAAAAAGAGAAGAAGACAATAATCATTTGAGTTGACATTTGTCTATCGCGACAGCAATCTGATAAGATAAAAGGAGAGACAAGAATAGTATATATAAGAACAACCTGTCATTTCCATTTGAAGGTAACATTGAAATAGCTTTTTCACCTCTTATTCTCATAGCAATCTTCACCGGACATTGGCTCTGCTTTTATATATTCATATTAAAGAAATCCTTCAAGTGTCTTTCCTCGCTTTGTTTGTGCCTCTCTGTCTCCGTGTGTCTGAGCGGCGACACGTGTCTCCACCTTCTTGTAATGAAGGGTTTGTGTCACAGGAGCTTCAGAGAACACCTGCAGCAAAGCAAACAGCATCAGCCGGCACAGCGCTGTTAATATAAAGGAACATTAGCCTCCATGCCAAATTAAAATGTGTTTACTAAAGCTGGCAGGGAGGGAGGGAGGCGGAGCAAGGGTTACACAGGGAGCATTTCAAGTGTGTGTTTGCACACAGAACATTTCTGAATTGAATTTGAATTGGTGAACACATGTTATGTACGATAATGTAAGAAACCACCGCACTTAGATCATAGTTAAAAAACATCTGCCATCTTTAAAACAGCAGCAAGCAGGTTTCCCACCTACACACCTACACACACTTACACACACCTTACACACACCTACACGCACCCACTCTCATTCTCCCCTGTTTGCTGTCTTGTCGCTGCCTGGCAGCGGGGACAGTTTATTGCTCCTTGGATCTCTTTTATTAAATGATTCATGCCTCTTGGATGGGATGGCACTCCAAACGTTCTTTGATTGAGGCAATTAACCCCAAGGCCCTTGAACTACTTTAACAAGTCCCGACTTATCCAAGTATGAACGCAGATGTGACAGAGATTGGCTGCAGGGACCGCTGCATGAACATCGTTTAATGTCATTTACTGTAATGTTGTTTTTGTGTCATTTCATCTTCAACTCACTGTCGACCGGTTCAGATGGAGGTGACGTGAATTGATGCAACAATTTTTCTGCTTTCGGCATAATCATAAAAGAATCATCCCCAATCAAATGAAATGTCCTGTCAGGTGTGTTGTGTGAACAGGTGCAGTGCAGGGTTTTGGCAGATGAACAACATAACGTGTGAAGTGCAACAAGGAGCCGCCCGACTCCACAACAAGCAGCTGAATACAGGAACTCCCAGACATTAGCTCGTCTCTCCATCATCAATAAACCTTAAATATTGTAATCACACAGAGCTCACTAGTTTTCCAAATGTCACACAGCTTTGTGTGTTTTATGTTCATCACCGTCCATGACTAAGACGTGACGAGAAAAGACAAAACTAAAAGTTGTAGTTTAAGAAATAAAAATCTCTGCAGCGGTCTGTTTCCTGTGCTGCTCGGGACACATTGGGACTACAGCAGCACACAATGATACTCAGAGGACTAACGGTAACTTACTTTCTCATGTTAAAGTTAACACTCACAACAACAGGGCTCGGGAGAAACAAACAAGGTGATCTTTTGGTTAGATTGAGTGAGTAAAACAGACAATAAACAGTTTTCATTGACTATTGTGGCCGACTGTGGCTCAGGAGGTTGAGTGGTCGTCCACCAGAGGGTTGGTGGTTCGATCCCCAGTCCTGCAGTCAGCATGTCGTAGTGTCCTTGGGCAAGATACTGAACCCCTAATTGCTCCCGATGGCTGTGTGTGTGATGTAGTGTGTGTGTGTGTTGTGTGTGTGAATAACATGTGCGTTGAGTGATCATAAAGATTGGCAAAGCGCTTTATAAAAGCAGTTTTACTTAAACTAAAATAGTGATCGTTTTCTCTGAACTAACACAAGACCAAAATGGAAAGACTTTTATTCAACTAAAATGACGGTTTGTACTGAGAACAGTTTTAAATCTTGACAACAACAATCTGATTGTTTTGGGTAATCGTGGAACATTCTGGTCAGTTAAACTTTGAGTGAACGCCCAAAGTCAGCTGATAAAGAAGGAGACAGAGAGAGAGAGAGCAGACTCCACTAAGATTCATTTGTTGGAGATGTAATCTCAGGTGGACACAACATTGTGAGGGTGGAGGAGCACCAGAGGAAACAAAGAATTAAGATTCAAGACATTTGATAATAAATAAATACGGACATAGATTGGTATCTAATACTAATTGAGTATGATAACATGCAAAATAATTGAGTGTTGCAATGCTGTGGTGCTAATTAAAGATGGCTGAAATGTGTAAATTGCCAATTAGGTCTCATCTTCCTAACAAGATCAAACAAGCTGTGACGTACAGAAGCCTCCGCGTCACGTCTTCCTGCCTCTTATCTCTCTGCTTCCTACAGTGCTGTGCAAATAACTAAACAACACAGCAAAACATACATTTATCAAACCCTTTGAGACATGTTCATATAATGTTCACGCTGCAACACATTTGGAAATGTTTTTCTGGGTTATTGCATAGCTGTTTAAAATGTCATCTGATACCACATTCTGGTTTACTGCAGCTGGCCAGTCGAGGTAACTGGGAGGGCTGAACACAGACAGCTTTGCAGTCAGCCTAATTGCCATTTTGGTCAGTGTAATTATTGTTGTCAGCAAACACACTTGCGAGTTGGCAAGTCCTTGAATTGCTGATCTGCGGCAGCGAGAAGAGGTAAACATTCAGCCTCCCTGAAACTGGGAAGTGAAGTCAGGCGGCAACAGGGACAGTTTATGACCAAAGAAAAAAGTAATGCAAAAACGGTCTTATTAACTTGGGGACAAAGTATACCCAGACTATTCCAAAGTCACACTGAATGGGGGAGAATTGCATCGTCCTGTCTTAGTGTAAGTGTTTCTGAGGCTTTGACAATCTGCCAAGTATTGTAAATGAACACCGCGTGCTTTGTTCAACTCCTCTTGGTGCCTCGGCTGCCTTAAAAGCAACTCATGAGAAAAAGTACAGGAAGTTCCTTCATCAGTTCATTACCTCCGCACATGGGTTATACTCGGTTCGATTTGTCGGTTTGTTTACAGTATTTCTTTGATTGCGGAAAAATGTACTGGCCGGATTTTCCTGAAACGTTGTGGAAGAATGAATCACGGGCCGAGTAAGAACCCATTAAACTTTAGAGCGGATCCAAATCATGGGGGCGGATTGGTGCATTAGTTTTCTTGGATACAGCTTTGGCGGAGGTCTGTGCCGTCAGGGTGCCCTTCCAGCTTGATTATATAGTGCCATTTGAGAACGGCAGGTGCCTCAACATGTCTGTCAATAAAATAATGAGGTGAACTGAGTGGAGGCCTCCCTTGAACAACAGACTCAGTTATTCAACATTCCTTTCCTTTAAACATTTCCACCAACTCCAGACTCCAGTCTTATTTGCATTAGAATAAAAAGGGTACAAAATGCCGTCTTTTTATAAAAAACATGAAACGTGCAAGAAGTAGTAAACCCCTCGTTCTATCAAAAAGTGTGAGGCATCGGGGCGAGATTGTTCACAAGATCTCTGGCCTTTCATGCTCGCTGGAGTTACTTAGTGGCTTGAAGCGGTGAAGGAGGGCAAAGCAGGGGGTGGGGGTAAGCAATTAGTGTGTGAAATAGATATCCTCTGCTTTTCCTGCAGCCAGCCCATTTTGCCCCGAGTACAAAGTGTTAGTCTGTCAGCAGTACCTTGACAAGAGGAGAGTGCTCGCTGTTGTTTGTGCTCGCCTGGCGACCATCTTGTCTGATTATGTGCTGCAGTGACGGGAACGGGGATCTGTGCTCGCTGTGTCATTTCTTTCTGGTAACTCAAACCTTTGAGGAGTCTATAACATTTGGCATCTTGACTTGTTTTGTCCTTCGTGGTTTTACTATTAACACTTTCGAGTCCAGAGGAAATCCTTAAATCATCAGTGACATTTACAGTATTAGTGTTTATTATGAAATGCACATTTAACTTTATCACAGCTTTTGTTTTGAAGCATGATTAACACAGATTTATTTTGTGTTGTTTTGGCCGTAAATATGAAGCAGATGGAGATAATTATTATTATTATTATAAAGTCATAATACAAATCTCATCTATAAAATACAATTTCATGATAAATAAATATCTTTTCTCTTATTTTATCAAATTGTCTTTACAAGTTGTGCCCGTGTCATAAGAATCATCATGTACAGTGGATACAGCCGTATATTTACAGTGTAGTCAAGAGGGATGTTAAACTTTTAACAAACCTTAAATTCTACATCCAAAAACAGTTAGCTCTCTGTTTTAATATAAAACATCGTTAATAGACTTATACATGTAGACAAAGAAGTGCAGCTTCATAAAGAGCTTAAAACTTTAAGAAGCGAAAGAAGCATACATTCACCATTATTAGGAAATGAAACAAAAACACAGAAAAGGCTTTTAAGTAACTCCGCCTGGTGCACCTTAGACGTGGTTGTGCTAAGAGAAGAGTCTTTGCTTTTCTGGGGGAAATGTCCACTTAAAAGTCGGATACCCTAACAACCAGTGATGGACTGTAGCTGGTGCATACATAGCTTAAGTTTAGTGCCTCTCATGTATTTGTTACGTTTAAATCAGAGACCTAAGCATCTGTTTTCTTGGAAAATAACATTGTGGATAAATAAACCTTTTAATTCAACAATTATAGTCATTAATGATCAATATGTTGATTATTTCCTCGATTGATGGACCTGACATTTGAGAAGCTTTTGCTTAAAAATGACTAAAATACTTATTTATTTCCACAATAAGTGCTGATTTATTTTCTGTCAATCAACTAATTGTTTCCGGTCCAGATAAGTTACCTTCATAAGTCCTACAAGATAGCACAGATTTATCTTTCAGAAAAAAACAAAGCTTAGCTCTGTGTCATGAATGCAATGATACAACACATACAAACAAACTGGAGTAAGTGAATACAGAACAATCAATTGCAGGGTCAACTGGGTTGTTCAAACGTCTGTGTCCAGTGGGGGAGGGAAGTCGAGACACGGTGACAGCGAGTCCTGACTGTGTGTGGAGCTAATCCCCGTGTCTGAGTCTGTGTCTGTAATGTCTAGAGGGGACAGGCTGTGTTTGAGTTTCACTGCCTGTGAGACGTTGCACTGAGTCTCACTTGTCAGAGTGACAGGACTGGACTTCTCCTCTTCTCCTCCGTCCCCAATTTGCAATGAGCTCAGCTGGGCAGCCAGCTGCCAACATTCCTGATCCTTGGAGACCAGCGTAGCATCATAGTACTTAAGCTGCTTGTCTATTTCTGCAGCTTGGTTGTGAAGGGACACGCCAGTGAAGAGGCTGTGTTTCACTTCACCCTGCAACCTCTCCAGTTCAGCGGTGTAGAGCGATTCGTTGGTCTCCGGGGGGATCCAGGAAGCAGCCACGGCTCCTTCCTGTTGCCTGTGCTCATATTGGCTCAGAGGGTCGTTGGCCCTCCTCAGCTCAGCGTCAATGTCCCGGGAGAGCTGGAGGATGAGCTCCTGGTGCCTCTGAACCTGCAGCTCGAGCTGTTCCACTCCATCGCTGGTGTACAGGTACTCCTGCAGCTGCTCGTCGATGTCTGCCTCCAAACTCTGACCACAAGCCTGAGCCTGTGAACCCTCGGACTCGGCCTCCTCCTGCTCTTGCAGCTCAAACTGCTCCACGTCCAAATCCAGCTCCCTCATGTGCTGGATCTGCTCCCGGATGGTGTGGTCTTGGTTGAGAATAAGCTGCACCATTCGGTCGATCTCATCGGCGCCCGGGGAGCTCTTGCTCTCCTTGTGAAGCTTTTCCAGCTTCCGGAAAGCTTTTTTCACCATGCGCTTTTGCCTCTCCACCGGCAGAGCCTGGTTGTACTGAGCATGACCTTGCTTTGGCTTGGCCCCCTTGGACTTTCCACCCTTCTTGGTGGGCTGAAGCACAAAATCGCTGGTTTTGACTAGAGTAAACTGGATAAAGGGTCTCTGGTCACCCCAGGCGTACCAGAGTCTCAGGATTCTGGTGAGAGGAGGCAAGGCTCTCTCAAAACCCTTCCACCGTTCAACGAGACAGAAGTCTTTGGGTTCCCCGTGCAGGAGCCGCTTGCTCTCTGGGATTGACTTGTGGTCATCCAGTAAAGCCTGAATCAAATCCGCACATGTTGTGTGCTTAGTTACTCCACAGACGACCTTCTCCTCTTTGCACACCGTCACCTGAATCTCCTTTCCTTCCACAGGCTCGGCATCTTTTGTCCTGGTAAAGAGACAGAGAAATAAAGCTTAAACAGCTGTTGTGGTTTTGGAATGAAACATTTGGAAGTCTTAACCCCTTAACATTACATAGATATCAACAACACATAGAAATCATCATCCGGAGCACTTATAACCAGGGTCCAGCCTTGGGACCTTTGTTAAACGTCATACCCCTCCCCCGTTTCCACTCTGCTTCTATGCTGTCATTTGTCTAAAGACAATAAACAATACAATTTCAAATGACATTGCTTTTTAAGAGTATAGTTCTTCAGGGATCTTTAGTCACGCTAGTGCCCTGGCGCCACAAACAGTAATGTTGCTCTGACTGTTGATTGGTCCACCGCTTTAGTCCAGACTATTTAAAGTTTTTTGCAGACATCCATGGTCCCCAGAGGAAAAAGCCTCCTGACTTTTGTAATGCCCTGCATTTACCTCGAGCCTACACTATGTTGAAATCTGGTACAAACATTTACGTTCCCCGATCAACAAACTCTAATAACGTTAGTGATCATCTGACTTTTAATTTTGCGTTTGTCCAATACTTGCAAAACCCACGACAATCCCATCAGCCTCAGCTGTACTTTGTGCTAATTAGCTAATGTTAGCACGCCAATAACCCAAATTAAAATGGTGAACATGGTACATATTATACCAGCTAAACATCAGCATGTCTGTATATTCATAGTTAGCATATTAGCATAGCATTTTGTACAATTTCACCAAGACAATAGTTCCCCTGTCGACTCTTCTTTACATATCAGACAGTAGAGGTGACAGGAAGTGAAGGGATAGAGACAAGAGTTGAGTTTACATAGTCAGTTAAGTTAACCATTGCTATATTAGGACAAATACTTTTTTTAAACAACAAAGAATTTGAACATAAAACAAGTTCAAATGCTTCCCAAGATTTACATCAGCAGTTACAGAGCTGCAGCTTGAAGTACACTCCACACACTCTCCTGTTCATGCTTTAGAAGAACCTTCGACTATTCTAAGTCGTATATTTACTTAAATAGATCCCACTTTGATGGCTTTCCATTAAATGAGCAGAACACTACAGCCGCTCATGTTGTGTTCCCTGTGCTTGATTCTATTACACTGCTCCTCTTCGTCCTCCTCATCACAGATGATCACTTAATGGTTCAGTTCTGAGCTACGTAACCCCGAGGCTCTCATATCTTTTCGTCTGGGCCGTAAAACTTACTCAAAAATTGACCTCTGATGGACCAACGATATCAATTCTTTACCTGCTTAATGGACAACCGGTAATATCCAGTCGTTAAATGATAGGCACGGGCTATACAGACATCCACCACATGAACAAGTAATCAAATAGGTGGATAACATTTCGAGACATTTCAATTAGATTTCAAAATAAAGAATGATCTATCATTTATAATAAAGCAATAATCCGCCATTCACATGATTAATTACGTTAACTCTGATGTACTGTCGCTGCCAAGTTTGTGTCTCAGTGAATCACTCATATTTAAAGTTAAAGCCTCCTCTGAAAGCAAAGACGAAGCAACAACTCAGACAGTTCAATCTCAAAGACACCAGAGAAAGATTAACCATATTATATCGCCGAGAGACACCAAACTGCCGCTCCTCCTCTAACAGGGATCTGCAGACTGGTTGCAAAACCGCAGACCAACATTCCTTCCCTCCCAAAATCAAACAGGCAATACTTGAAACTGCTAACAGTCATAAATCAGATTAATGTGCGTGTAATCCTGTTTAATGTCGAGTTTCATCTTCAGTCCACAAAAGGGATTTCAGACAGTAAACGGGGACACTTGTTCACGTTATCTGACAGAAACCACAAGGACAAAACTGTGTTCAACCAGTAGTACAGCTGCATATAAGGATTTGTGCACATTTACAAAAATGAAACAAATATTATAGGTGTTTAACTTGGCTATCAAATGTGAGGTGTTGTTCTTCGCCTCGGTACAGTCTGTAGTAATGTTCACGTGACTGCAGTGTCTTATCTGTGCAGAAACGCTGACTGCAGCCCACATTAACCACTGATCGTCTCGAGGGTGGACAAAAATACACATCCTCTGAAGATGATACAGATACTACCGTCCTGCACGCCGACACAAGCAAGTGAGATGTATTAGGAAGTATTCAAAAGGGAGAACTTAAATGCTGCATTATCTCTCAGTTTGCTGATTTTACAGTGTGATAGCAGTGTGTTTTGGTTCCCACACGGCATGAAAACACACAACTGGAGCATTGTGTAAACCGCCGGTGAATAAGGTCTCAGGAATGCGATACGTATGCAACAATGCAACAGGCTGGTTAATGGTTATGGAGACCCTTGGAGACGAGCGAGGCAAAGCAAATACCTGAGCTATGCGCAAGCCAAACAAATCCAGCAAGCCTCCGGCAATCAACGACAACAACCACGACGACTTTGACCTCAGTTACAAACCACCAGCTGCAGCGGGTGGACAGCGTGAAGGCTACACCTGTACAGGACAATGCAATCAAACACAACAGCTCCTGCAACACCTACACGTGATATGTCTGTGCAGCTTATAATACTAAATATGTGGGGATCACTGCAGTGCAACAGCACACGCCATGAGCTTCAGTAATGACCATAGTTGCTCCTAACTCACAGAAAAAGTAAATGTACTTAATTATTTTGCGAATACACGACTGCATGTTGCAGAACTACAGTTTTCAGGATGCTTCTTTATATTTGTACTCCATTCAGAGGGCATACAGTGTTGTACTTTTAGGAACCACTGCATTGCATTGCACTGGCCTAAACATGTGACAAACGTGTCGATGGCCACATCTGAACATACAGGTGAATAAACACGTTCTACAGACAATTGGATATTTCAGAGAGCGTGACCCGAAGCCCCTCAGCTGTGCAGGAAGAGGGTACAGCCATGCAGGGAAACACCTGTATTTGTCCTGGGCCACAATCACCAACGCTCACACAACATCCTGCCGCCGCAGTTCAATGGACAGAGGGAGGAAGGGGAAAAATGGATTCCATAGCGGTCACTGTGGTGTGTTTTAAAGCCCACTCTAATGTGAAGAAGGTGCTAACAAATCTACGTCTCATGTCGAGCAGTGGTAAAAATAAATCAGAGGCTCAGCTGACAAATATAATGTGATATAAAGTAAGAGTGTGAGTGACAAACATAGAAAAAGGATTAGAACATTTATATTTAAATATTTAATTAAGTCATGACCATGACTTTCATGAAGGTGGATCGTCAGCAGGCTAACTAGCAAATGTAGCTAAAGGCTAATTTGGGAAGCTACGTATGCTACAGTCTAAGATTTAGATTTTAAGGTGTTTCCAAGAATGCTAGGCTTCATAATCTGGACGTACACCAGCAGCTGTGACTTCACTAATAGGATTTCTGATTGCTGATGTTTTGCAGCTTGGAGGTTTCGAGAAAGTCTAAGCGGAGGTCGAGTTTCATCAGCAGGAGGAGCGAGCGACACAAACAGCTGACGACGATGAGGCAGAAATAAAGGAAACAAACATGTAGCATACTTTTCTTTTCAAGCGTGCTGAGGCTCCTTAATGAAACAGTAACTGCCACGAGACAAATTAAATTACATTTTGCAAGATACTCGAGTATTTTTCACTTTTGAGTTTGTAGGTTGAAAGTCAAATTCCCTAAAACTACTAAACCGTATCACTGCCACTAGTTATTTTCTGAGGACAAACATGTTAATGAGACTGTGCACAACATCCCAAATCCTCTCCATTCAACTCTCTGCCAGGACAAACACAAACACTGCACGCATCATCGGGCTGATTGCATCGCGGCTAATACCTAACGTTCATGAGGGCTGTCACTTTGGGTGCCATTTGATATTCACAGTTTGGGATTAAGCTGTGGTTCCAGACGCAACACGAGAGGGGGAGCCCTTATAGGTTAATACACGACAAAGACACTCCTGAAACGATGCCAATAGAATTAAGACGTGCGATGATTAATAGAAATATTTACATATAAAGTTGAGTGAGGATGCTGTAAAGGGAATAACAACGGACGGGTTAAACCTCAACACTTCACACTTGAGCAGACCCAAGAAACCTGAGCAGACCCGCTTGACCTCAAATTGAACTTACAAGCTGAGATGTGAGACATCAGACATGCGGGAGGAAACCACAGTTAAATGATATGCATTTTCAGCACAAGTTTGTGCGTAGCATGATTACGTTACAGCTCTACCACGGTGGCATGGCAATACCCATAACGACTACCTTGTAGACATGAACAATTCCCTTTGTGTAATAAATTTGCAGGCTACAAGTCACCGCAGAAGACTGCAGGCTGGTGGTTTGCTCATAACAAATGACAGAATTATAGCTTCCCGGCGTCTCGGCGTGTTTGCTCAGATCAATATATGATAAGGAGATGCAGATATCTACAACAGAAACAAAGATGTAGTCATTACTGCCAAGTATAATTGATATAAACTGTAAATCACTCCTCATAGGAACTGGAATACACCTAAATACATAAAAGATATTTCTTATTTACCTCTAGTTGTGGACTTTCAGGATTTGTTTCCCACATATTAAGATATCCATCTGTGAACTGTCTGCCAGCTCTAATACAATGAAAGTAATTGGGGATTTGTTTGTGGCGCTCCCAGCAATGACATTTAAACAAGACTTAAGTGTCTGCAGCCATGCTCGCAGCTCCGTCAGGCTGGAACTAGCCACGCGTGTTTTAGCACGCAGAAGGGAATTTCATTAGTTTTGGAGGTATTGGGTCATAAACCAAAGTATTTGACAAATTAAAATGTTGACCTTAAGATAGTTATGATATGTTATATGTTACAATTCATCCTGAGAGGAACACGTTGTACTAAATTGTTTTACTGTACTAAATGAAATGTTTTAGTCTGGAACGATCGCCTGCCATCGCCCTCCATCGACGCACAGATGTAGAGATGACGTGACATCTCTCTCTCGACAGGCTCTTTGTTGCTCACTGGGAGTTTTCATGAAACCATTTTGAAAACTATGCATGCAACAGATGCATAGCGCATTCGTACGTTGTTGAACATGCTCAAAAAACAACAACGTACACCAGCGTATTGCCGATATCTCATATACACCGGCATACGTTTCCGCCATACGGCAAAGGAATACGCTAGGAATGCGCTATGCATCTGTTCGTTTTGTATAAGTACGTGGTACGCTATCAATAGGCTCTGTATACGTTCATATATGTTGTATATGCTCATTTTCATATGTTTCTGTGTGACAGGGCCTTAAAGCTAAGGGACAAGACATGTTTGGAAAAGGTTTTATATGGCCTGTATAACCCACAGAGGGCCAGAACACAAGTTAAAACATAGAAATGACCAAAACTGAAGTTTGTTTCTCTCTCACGAAAACATAGATGTACAGGAAAGTGTACAAAGAGTGTGTGGTTTGTTTACACAGAGGATGTAGTGGAGCAGATAGTGGACAGGAGATGCTTCCTCCCGCTCTTATCCGAACGACGATGAGGGATCGGCGAGGAAATAACATCACTTCTCTATCTGACGATGTTGATCTCTGGGGTGACTCTCCCACTCTGATAGGCATCTGTGAGCAGAGACACAACACACCCCTTCCTCTGTGAAACCACCCCCCCCCCCCCCCCCCCCAGCAGGTCTGTGAATCACCAAATGAGCTATTGCTCAGTGAAGATAAATGGCTCGCCCTCTTTCAACACAAATACTATCATTTTTTATTGTTTGCCGCGGCCAACCAAACAATTTCAAACGCTAATTGGTCCCGTGCACAATCGTGTCACGCTGCTGCTGCGTTGCTCTGGTCACATGTCATTGGCTGCCAACCCTTTGATCTCAAAGCCTTTGACGGACACCAGCACGACACACGCTTTGATTCTTTAATGGTGGAGAGAATCAACTCTTTATTCTGAAGGTTATACAGAAGTGCTGACGTCTCAACTGACTGCACATCTCGTCATTCTTTTTGCAGCTCTGGTATCAGCCGTTTGGACATATCTACAGATCTAAACACTTGAGATAATTATAGGTGCCGCGGTGGTAATTACTACACAACATAAAAAATGATAATACATCCACTGGAGACAGCCTCAGTGAGACTGTTTGAAGTCATCAAAGATGCTTCATCTCAGCGCTGTGTGAAGTGAAAACACATCCATTCTGCTGCGGATGCCACTTTCAAAGAGTTTGTAGTGGTTTAGTATAAGAGCGTGTTTTTATTCTGAACTTAATCCAAACTCTTTCCGCTGAGTTTGGTGGTAAATACGTCTTAATAAGTAAAGCTAATGAAAATAGTTCTTTACCCACAATTAAAACCGTTCTGATCTGGTGTTGGCAACATGAGTTCCTGTCTGCGCCCTGCCAGGGATTGGATCATGACCTAGATACTCTAAAAGAGAAACTCTGTTACCAACTCGACACAACAAAGGTCTGCAGTCAAACCAAATAGAGTTTCTGTTGGGGGGACAGCTGCGGCTCAGTAAAGCTAATTTCCCCACCTTTTCAAAGCTGAGGCTGGATCTCAGCTGCAGCCAGGGGGAACATCAAAAGGCCGAGATAGCCACTCACAGAAAGCAAATTATACAAGTGTTGATGACGGGATGTCTCTCGACCTTAAGTCGCCCGTGACTCTGCTGTCCCAGATGAAACGAGTATTAAAACATCTTTGATGTAATTACAGAGCAACAGAATAATCGCTCACACCTTGTTACAGCAGTTTCATTCAGTGTGGATGTCACATTATGTGGCAAAAATGCACACACACGCACACACACACACACACACACACACACACTCACACACACACACTCACACACACACTCACACACACACACACACTGCCTTGAGTTTTGACAGATATACTTCTTCATTAACAATACTCCCACACATTACCCTTACTTACTTACTTTCATCCTCTCGAATATGGAGATTTCATTTTAGATCTTTGGGCTTTTAAATGAATAAAACAAAAACATTTAAAGACATCACCCTGGACTGGAAAAGCTGAGGATATTTTTCACTATTTTCTGACATTTTGTAGACCAAACAGCAGATTAATCAATAATTAAAATAAACTTTATTTGGATCCTACGTTTAAAACAATAAGTGTTGCACCTTTAAACCTAGAAGGTAATATTAATAGGACGTTTATATTGTGTCCCTGTGGTTCTTAAGTTGATTTAATAATGATGTGTCTTACTTGAAGGTGTATTTTATGACCAACAGTATCACCATGTTGCAATATATGGACTTTGATTGCTTATAATATAACTTGGATGTAAAAAAACAAAACTACATGTACAGTTTAGTCGACTTTGCCCCTCTCCTGCAGCTCACTCTTACATCGGTGCGCACTGCGTTGTGCGTAATCTCTCCCTCCTCAACATGCTTCCCAACTCGGGGGAAGAAAACACACTCAACAGGTTTCCCGTCAAGAAACCTCACTCTCTCCAAATTACCTGTTTTTCTGTCGAGCTTTCAGGAAGTTTTTTCCAAACGGAGCCATGTCTCAGGGGCGCGACGAAACAGACCAGCAATCCCAAATGCGTTACAGTCCCAGCATGGCAGGACGGCGGACACTTTGTGGAGTGTTCCTGAAAGGGTGGGGGTGTCTAAGTGTGTGTCCTACGTTGGGTGTCTACTGTGTGTGTCTACGTGTGTTCTACGTGTGTGTCACGTGTGTGTCTCTCGTTGAAACGCCTGCTTTACAATAATCCGTGTGTGTCTCCTCTGTTGAAACGCCTGCTTACAATTATTCCTCTCCATACCAACATAACAGCCAGGCCTCCATTGTGAGCGCTGACCTCCTTCTCTGCAGCAAATACACCACTTCTTCCTTGCCGCCTTCTCCGAGCCTCGAGAGTTCGCCTCCAGGGCTGAATTGTGTTTAATCAGTACCCGACATGCACAGAACGTTTTTATCCCAGACTGAATATCTCAACAACCATTGAATGCATTACCTTGATATTTCTACAGACCTTGATGACCCCCAAAGATGAATCCTGGTCTCTGATTTGTGACTTTTGGGACCTTTTCAATGTAGCGAAATCTTTCAGTTGTTTTTTTTTGATGGATTTTTCTCTCGACAGGCACTGTATACAGATATAAATCATGCCTAGAACATGAACCGTTAATGGTTTAAATATATATTCCCTTTAAAGAAAGACTGAAGTTCTGTTTCAGTACGTTCATGTTCCCCTACGATGAATTGTATCCCTTCAGGTGATCTCCAGACTTGTCAGGAGGACAACAAACGCTAACTCAGCTGATGTTAGTATTAGCTCAAACACCGCGACGCCTACATGTTAGGTACAAGGCTTGTTTATCGACAAACAACCATCAACATCACATCCAGAGATTAGTGGAGAATGCCTTAATACAATCTTTACTTTTGAGCATTTTTTTAAAAAACCTAGCTGGAGTGCATATTTCAAGCACACACTTGGTTACATGCATCCGGGGAGAGTTTCCTAACGATAACCCTACCACCTCAGGCTTTTATTGTTTGTTTTTATGTTATCGAGCCGTCTCATACACTTATTGATTAGTTAAGAGTATTTTATTATAATTGAATAGGCATATTTCTTCTTATATTACTAAGGAGCCTTTCTTTGGCACCGTGACAGGAAACTCATCTGCTTCTTCCTCGATCAGCTGAAACGTTAACATTAATAGCACTAGACCTATTAATATGGTTGTAAATAGGAGCCAAGTGAAATATGAAAAACCAGTTGTTTGAACTAATAGATAAACTTTCTGACATTCACTACATTTGCCACAGGCTGTGCCCATTCTCCAGACAATAACAAACCATAAAAAAGAACGAACTCGTGCAATACTCTCCGGCCCAGCTCCTTCAGCCTCTCTCACATTCCCTCCCACAAGGCTGTACTGCTGCCCCTGAAGCCCTTTCTTATGACATGAAACATCACAGGAACCACAAACCCAGAGTGCACAGGGGTGCCGGAGAGGACCCCAGCCCAGCGGGCCCGGCCCGTCAGTCCAACTGCTCAGTCATACGTCCGAAGCCCAGGAAATGGCCAGCTCTCTTTTGTCAGAGTCAACACAACCTCACTCTCATGCCGTAATCCCAATACAGCCGCTCCGCCTGTCAATAATGACACAGAAAAGCAGAGTTCAGAAACAAAAACAGATTAGCTGGACTTTACTGTTCTGTTGAAATTCGATGAAGTCTCATTCTGAGAACTCACTTCTGAAAAAATATTGCAATCTTTATGATAAACCTGGATGTTAAAAACCTCAAATGTTTTGTTTTTTACTCATGAATATACTGAACACGGTAGAAACCTTTTGACTGGCAGGACGTCCTTGGAAACCGCGACTGAGCTTTTCCCGGGCACTTTGCACCTTTTTTTAAAACACAGAGATTGGGGACACGACCGCCGAGTGTTGCTTTCAGTCACCATGGAACGTACTGTGAAAGACACTCTGGCTGGCAGGTTGTAAATAACGGCGCTTTCTGTTTTTTGTGTACATGCTTGTACGCTGTGTGTGGTGTGTGTGGTGTTTGGTATCTAAATTGCACGGTGGTGTGTCAGACGATTCGCATGGCAGCCTTGCTGGGTGTGTTTTGCACAATGACAGGACCCTCCCCGGAAAATGATCCCTCGAATCATTTAATCTAACAAACAACCCGGGAATCTTCAAAATTGCAGCTCTGGGGAAAAGGGGGGGGTAAAAAGTTTAGAGTAGTGCTGTCTCTATAGCCTCGACAATGGCACAGGAAGGCAGGAGAGGCCTCTTGCCCACCCCAAAGGCACACAGATCTAACACATTTCTGCCACTTCAAACCTCCTCGAGTCCGAGCTCTTCTTCAAGTCTCCCCCCTGGAAGAGAAAAAAAAAAACAAACTGTGGGGCATTATCGTGCTGATGTTCAGACACTTGATGTCCGCGGGCGTTTTCTCTATGGGCCACGTAACAAATCAACTTACAGACAATAATTCAACAACTCCTAACGATACTTGAGCTTCATAGGTTAAATCAATTGTAAGTGCTGTCATACAGATACGTTCTTATTGTTCTTGGGGTAAGTTACAGATTTTCCAGTATTCTCGATCGATGGACAATTATTTAGTTTTGGTCCTCCTCAACCCAGACCACAATTGGGCACACGAGACAAAACACCACCCAAAAGTACAGTAAGACTTAAACACACTGAATGCTTTGTCAATGGTTGTTGGTGAGAAGTCAAGAAAATAACCATCCAATACACGTTGAAGGGTTTTCACAAGTCGATCTTGAGAGGCAATTCATTATTTACTTTGACTTCTTTGTCCAAAATATGTTTCAACACCCGACTGCACGACTGAGTTCAAATGACCAAATGATGCTTATGATATGAAACCAACACTGATTGGATGAGAACTAGTGGACACTTTAACAAGCAGCTTTCACATTCACAGAGGAAATGAACTGAGAAGAAAAGAGGCTGTCACATGTCAAATACAAAGCGTATATATATGCATGTAGCAGTTTTATTATTTCTGCCGTAAAGGTGTGTGGATCGTGACCCCCGGTGGATTTAACATCTTCAGTCACGACTCAAATCAAGAGTGGTGGCGAGAACCACGGAGAAGTGTTGATAGGGTCGAGGTCACGTCGCAGGTTTGCGAAGAGGTGAGGCGACATCATGAATTCCATGTTTTATTAAGTAGCTAATCAGAGCGGGCAGCAGTCGGCCAATCAGAGGAGAGGGCTCCTCGTCCTCCTCTAGCTCTCTCACAACAACTACGCTAACAATCCCATCATCTCACATGCAACCTGCTGTGTATTAACGGAGGGTTTGTGTGTTTCATGGTATGTGACGAGGTCAGGTACCGTTGGTGTGCAAGCATCGACATTGGAACGTTGAATACTTGGCGAGAGCTGATGCAAGAGCCGAAGACCAGTTCATGTCAGGAACATGAGTGTTATAAAAATAACAGGAAGGTGCACATCAAATTAAACATTTTCCTTTCTCCAACCTGCCACTTTGTCCTTTACGAACTCACAACACTTTCATCACACTGATGGATTTGGACAAAGTGACGTCAAGGGTCACCTGGGTAAGTCTTTTCCCGCACTGCGCCCACTCAGGCGCCGTATGGCCCTCTGTTCCTGCCCCTGCCTTTTCTTATTTCTGAGCTCTGTTCCGGGACAGCTACAATGTCTTATTTACCAATAGTATGGTCGGCATCGCCAAGTACATTTCAAAGGTCAACAAGGCTAAATATTAAAACCTATAACTTGAGGAGATGTGTGCCATCGATTTGAATCACTCACGGGTATTAATTTCCACATATACCAACCACATTTTTATGACTCTGAGCTCATTGAAATGACCTTTTAATTTATCGCTACTGATGTCTTGGTTCCTCACTCCAGAAACCAAACTTCTTCTCATTATACGAGAGAAGCAATAATCATTTGAGTTGAAACATTTGTCTATCGCGACAGCAATCTGATAAGATAAAAGGAAGACAAGAATATATAATATAAGCACAAACCTGTCATTTCCCTTTGCAGGTAACATTGAAATAGCTTTTTTCACCTCTTATTCTCATAGCAATCTCACCGGACATTGGCTCTGCTTTTATATATTCATATTTAAAGAAACCTTCAAGTGTCTTTCCTTCCTTCCTCGCTTTGTTTGTGCCTGCTCTGTCTCCGTGTGTCAGCGGCGACAAACGTGTCTCCACCGTCTTGTAATGAAAGGGTTTGTTTGGTGTCACATGAGCTTCAGAGAACACCTGCAGCAAAAGCAAAACAAACAGCATCAGTCCTGCCCAGCGCTGTTAATATAAGGAACATTAAGCCTCCCTGCCAATTAAAAATGTGTTTACTAAGCTGGCAGGAGGGAGGGAGGCGGAGCGATGGGTTACAGCAGGGCGCATTTCAAGTGTGTGTTTGGGGCACACAACATTTCTGAATTGAAATTTGAATTGGTGAACACATGTTATGTACGATAATGTAAGAAACCACCCAAACCGTACACTTAGATCATAGTTAAAAACATCTGCCATCTTTAAAACAGGAGCAAGCAGTTAGGTTTCCCGCCTACACAACTACACACACTTAACAACACACCTACCCATACAACACACCCTACCCGCACACACTCTCATTCTCCCCTGTTTGCTGTCATTTCGCTGCCCTGGCAGCGGGGACAGTTTATTGGCTCCTTGGATCCTCTTTTTATTAAATTATTCATGCCTCTTGGATGGGATTGCACTACTCCAACGTTCTTTGATTGAGCAATTAACCAACCCAGGGCCCTTGAACTACTTTAAACAGTCCCGACTTTATCCAAGTATGAACGCGATGTGACAGAGATGGCTGCAGGGAACCCCGCTGCAAATGAACATCGTTTAGATGTCATTTACTGTAATGTTGTTTTTGTGTCATTCAATCTTCAATCTCACTGTCCGCCGTCGATGGAGGTGACGTGAATTGATGCAACAATTTTTCTGCTTTCGGCATAATCATAAAAGAATCATCCCCCAAATCAAATGAAATGTCCTGTCAAGTGTGTTGAAATAGTGAAAATAAAAAAAAAAACAGTGCCTTGCGGGTTTTGGCAGATGAACAACATAACTGTGGAGTGTCAACAAGGAGCCCCGCCCGACTCCACAACAAGCAACTGAATACAGACTAGGAACCTCTCCAGAACATAGCTCTCTCTCCATCATCATAAACCTTAAATATTGTAATCCACAGACTCACTAGTTTTCCAAATGTCACAGCAGCTTGTGTGTTTTATGTTCATCACCGTCCATGACTAATACGTGACGAGAAAGACAAAATTCAAAGTTGTCGTTAGAAGAATAAAAATCTCGGCAGCGGTCTGTTTCCTGTGCTGCAACGGGACCATTGGGACTACATCAGGCACACAAATGATAACTCAGAGGACTAACGGTAACTTACTTTCTCATGTTAAAGTTAACACTCACAAAACGGGCTCGGGAGAAACAAACAAGGTGTTCTTTTGGTTAGATGATTGAGTAAAACAGACAATAAACAGTTTTCAATTGACTATTGTGGCCGACTGTGGCTGCGGAGGTTGAGTCGTCGTCACCTAGGGTTGGTGGTTCGATCCCCAGTCATGGCAGTCAGAGCATGTCGTAGTGTCCTTGGGCAGATACTGAACCCCTAATTGCTCCCTTTGCTTGCTCCCCTATGTGGCTGTGTGTGTGTGTAATGGTTATCACACTACTGATGAGCTGATGTGCTGCTGTATGGAGCCCTGACTCTCCTGTGAATAACATTGGCGTTGAGTGATCGTAAAGATTGGCAAGCGCTTTATAAAAGCAGTTTACTTAAACTAAAATAGTGATCGTTTTCCTCTGAACTAACACAAGACGCAAAATGGAAAGACTTTTAAATCAACTAAATGACTGTTTGTACTGAGAAAACATTTTTTAAAAAAAATAAAATCTTGACAACAACAATCTGATTGTTTTGGGTAATTCGTGGAACTTCTGGTCAGTCAACTTGAGTGAACTCCCAAAGTCAGCTGATACAGAAGAGACAGAGAGAGAGAGAGCAGACTCCACTAAGATTCAATTTGTTGGATAGTAATCTCAAGTGGACACAACCTGTGAGGGGAGGAGCAAACCAGAGAAACAAAGAATTAATATTCAAGACTATTTGATAAAAAATAAAACGGACATAGATTGGTTCTAATACTAATTGAGTATGATAACATGGCAAAATATTGAGGTTTGCAAAGGCTGTGGTGCTAATTAAAGATGGCTGAAATGTGTAATTTGGGGGGGGCCAATTAGGTAGGCTCTCTTCTTTCCTTACCAAGATCAACAGGCGGTGACGTACAGAAGCCTCCGCGCACTCTTCCGGCCTCTTATTCGCTCTGGCTTTCTCCTACGTGCTGTGGCAAATAACTAAATCAACACAGCAAAACATACATTTATATTCAAACCCTTTGAAGACATGTTCATATAATGTCACGCTGGCACACATTTGGAAATGTTTTTTCCTGTTAATTGCCTAGCTGTTTAAAAAAATGGTCATCTGATACCACATTCTGGTTTACATGCGCTGGCCATGTCCAGGTACTGGGAGGGCTGACACAGACAAGCTTTGCAGTCAGGCCTAATTGCCATTTTGGTCAGTGTAATTATTGTTGTCAGCAAACAACACTATGCGAGGTTGCAAGTCCTGACTTGCTGATCTGCGGCAGCGAGAAGATGTCACATTCAGCAGCCTCCCTGAAACTGGGATTGAATCAGGATGCGGCAACGGGAAGTTTTGACGGCAAAGAACAAGTAATGCAAAAACGGTCGTATAACTGGGGGACAAAGTATACCCATACTATTCCAAAGTCACACTGAATGGGGGAGATTGCATCGCGTCCTCTGTCTTAAGCGTAAGTGTTTCGAGGGCTTTGACATCTGTCCAAGTAATGGTAAATGAACACCAGCGTGCTTTGGTTCACTCCCCAACTCCTCTTGGTGGCCGTCGCTGCTTAAAAGCAACTCATGAGAAAAGGAACAGGAAGTTTCCTCTCATCAGTTCATTACCTCCGTCACATGGGTTATCTCGGTTCGTTTGCGGTTTGTTTACAGTATTTCTTTTGATTGCGGAAAAACTGTACTGCCGGATTTTTCCTCCTGAAACGGTTGTGTGGAAGAATGAATTACGGGCCGAGTAAGAACCCATTAAACTTTTAGAGCGATCCAAATCACGGGGGCGGTATTGGTGCATTAGTTTTCTGGATACAGCTTTGGCGGAGGTCTGTGCCGTCAGGTGCCCTTCCAGCTGATTATAAGTGGGCGCATTTGAGAACGGCAGGTTGCCTCAACATTGTTGTCAATAAAAATAATGAGGTGACTGAGTGGAGGGCCCTCCCTTGAACAACAAGACTCAGTTTTCAACATTCCTTTCCTTTTAAACATTTCCACCACTCCAGACTCCAGTCTTATTTGCATTATAATAAAAAGGGTACAAAATGCCGTCTTTTTTATTAAAAACATGGAAACGTGCAAGAATAGTAAACCCCTCCCTCGTTCTATCAAAAAGTGTGGCATCGTGGGCGAGATTGTTTCACAATATCGCTTTCTTTTCATGCTCGCTTGTCAAAAAAAAAAAAGGAAAACAACAAAACAAAAAAAAAAGAAAAAAAGACAACAAGAAACAACACAAACCACACAACAAACCAAACAACAAAAAAAACAAGAGTTACTTAGTGGCTTGAAGCAGTGAAGGAGGGCAAAGCAGGGGGTGGGGTAAGGCAGATTAGTGTGTGAAATAGATATCCTCTGGCTTTTTTCCTGCAGCCACCCACTTTGCCCGAGTACAAAGTGTTATTCTGTCAGCAGTACCTTGTACAAAGAGGAGAGTGCTCGCTGTTGTTTGTGCTCGCCTGGCGACCATCTTGTCTGATTATGTGCTGGCAGTGTGACGGGAACGGGGATCTGTGCTCGCTGTTCATTTCTTTCTGGTAACTCAACCTTTAGGATCTATAAATTTGGCATCTTGACTTGTTTTGTCCTTCTGGTTTTACTATTAACACTTTCAGTCCAGATGACATCCCTTAAATCATCGTGACATTTACAGTCATTTAAGTGTTTTATTATGAATGCAACATTTAACTTTATTCACAAGCCCCTTTGTTTTGAAGCATGATTACACAGATTTTATTTTTGTTGTTTTGGCGTAAATATGAGCAGATGGAGATAATTTATTATTTTATTATAAAGTCATAATACCAATCTCTCTATAAATACATTTCATATAAATAAATATCTTTTCTTCTGTTATTTTATCAAATTTGTTCTTTTACAGTTTTGCCCAGGGGTCATAAGAATCATCATGTGACAGTGGATACTAGGCGTATATTTACGTGTAGTCACGAGGGATGTTAAACTTTACTAACAAACCTTAAATCTAACATCCAAAACCGTTAGCTCTCTGTTTTTAAAAAAAAAAAGGGAAAAAAAAAAAAAAAAGACAGAAGGAAGAGGAGAAAGAGGGAAAGTTTCGAGAAATATTAATATAAAACTGTTAATAGCTTATAACATGTAGACAAAGAGTGCAGGCTTCATAAGAGCTTAAAACTTTAAGAAGCCGAAAGAAGCATACATTCACCATTATTATGAAATGAAACAACAACACAGAAAAGCTTTTAGTACTCCGCCTGGGTGGGGGGCACGTTAACGGGGGTTGCTAGAGAAGAGTCTTTGCTTTTCGGGGAAAGTGCCCACGTTAAATCCGGATACCCTAACAACCGTGATGGGAATGTAGCTCTTGGCGAGGTGGGGGGCCATAGCTTATAGTTTCGTCCTCTCAATGTATTTTTACGTTTACTCTAGAGACCTAAGCATCTGTTTCTCTGGAACATAACAGTGGATAAATAAACCTTTTAGTACCATGAAGAGTCCTAAGGGGAGCAGAGGGTGGTGGGAAAAAATAGGGTGTGTCTGCGCGATTGGATGACCTGACATTTGAGAATCTTTTGCTTAAAAAGGACTAAAATACTTAGTTTATTTCACAATAAGTGCTTTGATCATTTCTGTCAACAACTATTGTTTCCGTCCAGATAGTTACCTTCATAAGTCCTACAGAAGCACAGATTTATCTTCAGCGAAAAACACAGCTAGCTCTGTGTCATGATCATGATACAACACATACAAACAAACTGGAGTAGGAAATACAGAAACATCATTGCAGGGTCAACTGGGTTGTTCAAACGTCTGTGTCCATGGGGGGGGGAAGTCGAGACCCGGTGACAGCGAGTCTGACTGTGTGTGAGCTAATCCCGTGTCTGAGTCGTGTCTGTAATGTTCTAGCGGGGACAAGGCTGTGTTTGTGATGTGTCACTGCCTGTGAGACGTTGCACTGAGTCCTCACTTGTCCGAGTGACAGGACTGGTACTTCTCCTCTTCTCCTCCGTCCCCATGCAATGAGCTCATCTGGGCACCAGCTGCCAACATTCCTGATCCTGAGACCAGCGTAGCATCATAGACTTAAGCGGCTTGTCTATTTCTGCAGCTTGTTTGTTAAGGACACCCAGTGAAGAGGCCTGTGTTTCCACTTTCACCCTGCAACCTCTCCAGTGGGCGCGCGTGTGTAAGGCGATTCGTTGGTCTCCGGGTGGATCCAGAAGCAGCCACGCTCTCCTGTTCCTGGGCTCATATTGGCCAGAGTGTTGGCGCCTCCTCCTCAGCGTAGAATGTCCCAAAAGGGGAGCTGGAGGCTGAGCTCCTGGTCGCCTACTCTGAACCTGCAGCTCGAGCTGTTCACTCCATCGCTGGTGTACAGTACTCCTGCAGCTGCTCGTCGATGTCTGCGCGCCCACTCTGACGCACAGCCGAAGGGGGGCGGCGTGGGGTGAACCCTCACGCCCGCCTCCTGCTCTTGCATCAAACTGCTCAAACACGTCCAAATCAGCTCCTCATGTGCGGATCTGCGCCCTCGGATGGTGTGGGTCTTAGTGTTGGAGACTAAGCTGCACCATTCGGTCGATCTCATCGGCTCCCGGTCTGTGGGCTCTTGCTCTCCTTGTGAAGCTTTTGGTCCAGCTTCCGACTTTTTTCACCATGCGCTTTTCCTCTCCCCTCAGAGCCTGGTTGTACTGAGCATCGCCCTTGCTTTGGCTTGCTCTCCTTGGACTTTCACCCTTCTTGTGTGTGGGTCTGCGCACAAAATCGCTGTTTTGCGCTAGAGTAAACTGATAAGGGTCCTCTGGTGCACCCAGGCTTACCAGAGTCCCCCCCCTCAGATTCGGGTGAAGAGAGGCAAGTCTCTCTCAAACCCTTCACCGTTGCAACCACAGAAGTCTTGGTCCCGTGCAGGAGCCGCTTCTCTCGTGCTGGGATTGCTTGTGGTCATCCCATAAACCTGATCAAATCCGCACATGTGTGTGCTTAGTTACTCACAAAAAAAACGCAAAAAAAAAAAAGACCTTCTCCTCTTTGGCACACCGTCACCTATCTCCTTGTCCTTCCACAGGTCGGCATCTTTTTGTCTGGTAAGAGACAGAGAATAAAGCTTAACCGCTGTTGTGGTTTTGGAGGAAACATTTTTACCCTTAACATTACATAGATATCAACAACACATGAAATCATCACGACACTTATACCCATGGTCCAGCTTGGGACCTTTGTTAAACGGCATACCCTCCCCCTTTCACTCGCTTCTATGCTGTCATTTGTCTAAAGACATAACAATACAATTTCAAATGACATTGCTTTTAAGAGTATATTCTCAGGGATCTTTATTCACGCTAGTGCCTGGCGCCACAACAGTATGTTGCTCTGACTGTTGATTGGTCCACCGCTTTAGTCCAGACTATTTAAAGTTTTTTGCAGCCATTCATGTGTCCCCAGAGAAAAAGCTCCTGACTTTTGTATCCTCTGCATCTTACTCGAGCACCCCCTACCCTATGTTGAAATCTGGTACAACATTTACGTTCCCCGATCACAAACCCAATAACGTTAGTGATCCTCTGACTTTAATTTGGGCGTTGTGGCCAAGACTTGCAAAACCCCACGACAATCCCAGCAAGCCGCAGCTGTACTTGTGCTAATTCGCGAATGTACACGCCAATAACCCATTAAATGGTGAACATGTTACCTATTTATACAGCTAAACATCAGCTGTCTGTATATTCATCTTGCATATTAGCATAGCATTTGACATTCACCAAAACAATAGTTCCCCTGTCGACTCTTCTTTACATATCAGACAGGAAGGGGACAGGATGAAGGGAGAGAGACAAGAGCTTGATTTACATAGTCAGTTAAGTTAACCATTGCGATATTAGGACAATACTTTTTTTAAACAACAAAGAATTTGAACATAAAACAAGTTCAAATGCTTCCCAAGATTTACATCACCGTTACAGAGCTGCAGCTTGAATACACTCTCACACACTCTCCTGTTCATGCTTTATGAAGAACTCTTCGACATTCTACATTCGATATTACTTAAATAGATCCCACTTGATGGCTTTCCATTAAATGAGTTCATAACACTACAGTCCGCTCATGTTTTGTTCCCTGTGCTTGATTCATCTTACACTGCCTCCTCTTCGTCCTCCTGTCATCACGAATGATCACTTAAATGTTCATTCTGAGCTACGTAACCCCGAGGCTCTCATATCTGTCGTCTGGACCGGTAAAACTACTCAAAAATTGACCTCTGAGGACCAACGATTCAATTCTTTACCTGGCTTAATGACAACCGGTAATATCCAGTCGTAAATGATAGCACGGGGCTATCCAGACATCCCCATGAACACGTAATCAAATCTGTGGATACATTTCGAGACATGTCATTAGATTTCATATAAAGAATGAGCTATCATTTATAATAAAGCAATCTCGCGCCATTCCACATGATTATTAACGTTTTTTACTCGGATGTACTGTCGCTGCCACTTTGTGTCTCAGTGAATCACTCATATTATAAGTTAAAGCCTCCTCTGAATTCAAAGACGAAGCAACAACTCAGACAGGTCAATCTCAAACACCAGAGAAAGATCAACGCATATTATATCGCCGCGAGACACCAAATCTGCCGCTCCTCCTCTAACAGGGATCTGCATACTGGTTGGCAAACCGCAGACCAACATTCCTTCCCTCCCAAAATCACACAGGCAATACTTAAACGCTAACAGTCATAACAAAAAAAATCAGATTAATGTGCGTGTAATCTGTTTAATGTCGAGTTTCATCTCAGTCCACAAAAGGGATTTCAGAACAGTAACGGGGTTCCTTGTTCACGTTATCTGACAGAAACCACAAGGACAAAACTGTGTTCAACCAGTAGTCAGCGCTATAAGGATTTTGTGCACCATTACAAATGAAACAAATATATAGGTGTTTAACTTGGCTAGCAAATGTGAGGTGTGTTCTTCGCCTCGGTACAGTCTGTAGTAAGGTAACGTGACTGCAGTGTCTTATCTGGGCAGACACGCTGACTGCAGCCCACATTCACCACTGATCGTCTCGAGGGTGACAAAATACACATCCTCTGAAGAGATACAGATACTACCGTCCTGCAACGCCGAACAAGCAAGTGAGATGTATTATGAGATTCAAAAGGGAGAACTTAATGCTGCATTATCTTCTCATTTTGCTATTTACATGTGATAGCGTGTGTTGTGGTTCCGCACCACTGCATGAAAACCCCCAACTGGAGCATTGTGTAAACCGCCTGGGGAATAAGTCTCAGGAAATGCGATACTTATCAACAATGCAAACAGCGGTTCATGGTTATTGGAGACGCCTTGGAGACGAGCGAGGCAAAGCATCACCTGAGCTTGGGCTCAGCCAAACAATCCAGCAGCCTCCGGCAATCACGACAACAACCACGACGACCTTTGACCTCATTACAAACCACCAGCTGCAGCGGGTGGGACAGCGTGAATGCTCCACCTGTACAGGACATGCAATCAAACACAACAGCTCCTGCAACACGCTACACGTGATATTCTGTTCAGCTTATTAATACTAATATGCTTGGGATCACGCAGTGCAACAGCCAAACGCCTTAGCTTCGTAATGACCATAGTTGCTCCTAACTCACAGAAAACGTAAATTGTACTTAATTATTTTGGCGATACACGATTGCATTTTGCAGACTACAGTTTTCAGGATGCTTCTTTAATTTTTACTCCTCCAGAGGCAACAGTGTTGTACTTTTAGGAACACTGTAAAAAAAATTGCATTGCACTGGGTCCTACACATGTGACAACGTGTCTATGGCCACATCTGAACATACAGGTGATAAACACGTTCTACCGACAATTGATATTTCAGAGAGCGTGACTCCGAACCCTCAGCTGTGCAGGAAGAGGGGTTACAGCCATGCAGGGATCACCTTATTGTCGGGGCCACAATCACCAACGCTCACCAACATCCTGCCGCCAAAAGCAGTTCAATGGACAAGGAGGAGGGGAAACTGGATCCATAGCGGTCCACTGTGGTTGTTTTTTAAAGCCCACTCTAATGTGAAGAAGTGCTACCCATCTACTCTCTGTCGAGCAGTGGTAAAAATAATCAGAGCCAGCTGACAAATATTGTGATAAAAGTAAGAGTGTGATGGACAACATAGAAAAGGATTAGAAATTTATATTTAATATTTATTAAGTCATGACCATACTTTCATGAAAGGTGGATTGTCAGCAGGCTACCTACATGTGCTAAGGCTAATTTGGGAAAGCTACGTAGGCGATAGCACTAAGATTTATATTTTTAAGTGTTCAGAAATGCGAGGCTTCATAATCTGGACGTACACCAGCCAGCTGTGACTTCACTACTAGATTTTGATTGCTATGTTTGCAGCTTGGGGTTTCGAGAAAGTCTAAGCGTAGGGTCGAGTTCATCAGCAGGAGAGCGAGCGAAACACAGCTGACGCGCTGAGGCAGAAATAAAGGAAACAAACATGTAGCATACTTTTCTTTTCAGCGTGGCTGAGGCTCTTAATGAAACATAACCTGCCACGAGACAATTAAATTACATTTTGCAAGATACTCAAGTATTTTCACTTTTGAGTTGTAGTTGAAAGTCAAATTCCCTAAACTACTAAACCTATCAGGCCACTAGTATTTTCTGAGGACACACATGTTAATGAACTGTGCACAACCATCCCAAATCTCTCCATTCAACTCTCTGCCAGGACAAACACAAACACTGCACGCATCATCGGGGCTGATTGCATCGCGGTCTAAGACTACGTCATGAGGGCTGTCACTTTGGGTGCCATTTGATATTCACAGTTTGGATTAAGCTGTGTTCCAGACGCAACCTAGAGGGGAGCCCTTTAGTTATACACGCAGACACTCTGAAACGATGCCAATAGAATTAAGACGTGCGATTATTAATAGAATATTTACATATAAAGTTTGAGTGAGGATGCTGTAAGGGAATAAAACGACGGACGGGTTAAACCTCAACACTTCACACTTGAGCAACCCAATAAACCTGACCAAACCCCCCCCCAAGTAACCCCCCCCCCACAAAACCCAAAGGGAAAGAACCCCCCCCCCCCCCCCCCCCCCCCCCCCACCACCCCCCCCAAGCAGAGGGCCCCCCCCCAGAGCCCCCACAGGGGAAAGAGCAGTGAAAGGAAAGACCCGCTGACTCAATGGAACTTACAAGCTGAGATGTGGACATCATACCTGCGGAGGAACCACAGTTAAATGATATGCATTTTCAGCACACGTTTGTGCGTAGCATTATTACGTTACAGCTCTACCACGGTGGCATGCAATACCCATAACGACTACCTTTAGACATGAACATTCCCTTGTGTCATAAATTTGTCAGGCTACAAGTCACCGCAGAAGACTGCAGGCTGGTGTTTGGCTCATAACAAATGACAGAATATAGCTTCCCGGCGTCTCGCGGTTGCTCAGATCATATATGATATGAGATCAGATCTCTACAACAGAAACAAAGATGTAGTCATACTGCCAAGTATAATTGATATAAACTGTAATCACTCCTCATAGGAACTGGAATACACCTAAATACTAAAGATCTTTCTTATTTACCTCTATTCGTGGACTTCAGATTTGTTTTCCCACATATTAGAATCCATCTGTGAACTGTCTGCCAGCTCTAATACAATGAAGTAATTGGGGATTGTTTGTGGCGCTCCCAAGGACAGATTACATTTAAACACGACTTAATTGTCTGCAGCCATGCTCGCAGCTCTCAGGCTGGAAACTAGCCACGCGTGTTTGAGCACCAGAGGGAATTTCTAGTTTTGCAGGTATTGGGTCCTAAACCAAGTTATTGCCAAATTAAATTTTGCCTTAAGATAGTTATGATATGTTATATTTTAAATTCATCCTGAGAGGACACGTTTACTAAATGTTTTACTGTACTACATTAAATGTTTTAGTCTGGAACGATCGCCTCCATCGCCCTCCTCGCGCACAGATGTAGAGATGACGTGACTCTCTCTCTCGACAGCTCTTTGTTGCTCACTGGGAGTTTTCATTAAACCATTTGAAACTATGCATGAACAGATGCATAGCGCCATTCGTAGCGTTGTTTGAACATGTCAAAAAACAACAAAAACGTACACCAGCTATTGCCGATATCTCATATACACCGCATAACCGTGTCGCTAAGAGAAGAAACCTTTTACTACTGGTGAAGAGTTTATCCCCCTATATTGGACCGGCTCGTTAGAGACATAAGCTCAGGCTCCCACTAATTCAGCGTAATGGTGAGTTCTTTATGCACTTTATATTTGTTTTTATGCCGGTCTTATCGTTTTATTATGTCATGTTTATCCCCCCCCCACACTTTGAAGGCTGGTCCGTGAAGATATTGTTTACATGAAACCGGTCCGTGGAGCAAAAAAAGGTTGGAGACTGCTGTGCTAGATGATCGGACGGTCCTGACGGAGTATCTCAACAACTATTTGGTTGCACTGCCACGACATTATCTACAGGCAGTCATGTAATCCGGGGGACGTATCCGGTCGCCTCCAGCGCCACCATGAAAATGACATTTGTGTTCCGGATGGACTGCAATGAAATTAGGTCCAGACATTCATGTTCCCCTCCAGATGAATAACCATCTCTTTGGTGATCCCATGATTCAGCATCAGCTCACACTTTTAACTTGTCCAAATCTTTAGACTATGACCAAATACTTGCAAAATTGATCCAATTAGCAAATGCTAGCATCAGCATGTTAGCATGTAGTTGTTGCTGTTGTTGAGTGTGGCAGTATGCTAATCTTCGTATTAGTGACTCTAATGTAAATGTATAATGAACTTTCCATAGATTAAGTCATTACATTCCTAAATTCAACGGTGTCCCGAAACAGCGTTTATAAAACGGGACACCAGACACAAAATGGTGACTCCACCTTGTTCCACTACTTTTAGCTTGAACACCATAATCCGCTTATCTCGTATTTTCCAGCCTTTCAAAGTTGAACTTCTTGTTCCTCTCAGGTAATTTAAGTCCCTCATGGACTAAGGTAATGTGCAGCTCAGCCCATTGTGTGAAAGAGACCTGTCACAGGCGTGTTGCAGGAAATGCCTCTCTGAAAACACAAAGGGGGATTTTACAACCGTTCCATTTATTCCACAACCGAATCCAGTGAATGTGTAACTACTGTGACCCCCCCTAAAACAACCACCTTCCACTCTGAGAGTGAGCGCCGCTGAGAGCACGCCAGCTGCAGAATCAGATGATGAACATCAGCAAAGTAAAGTGCAAAGATCATCTGAAAACCATCAGAACTGCATGGCTGGAATTAGTTGACATGTAATTATAAGTGTAATTGGAGCTGATATGTGTCCAGTTAAAAAGTAATGAAATCAGCATTTACTCCTCACAGTTTGAGGCCAGACCTCCTGTCTGCCTCAGAAGACGTTGCTAAATGACGTTAACATAATGCACAGCATAGACAAAGACTGCATTGCAATACAAAGAGAGCAGAATGAGCTGAAGCATGTGATCACTAAACTAATTCATGCCAGACTGAAGGAGAGACGAGACGACCCGGCCTGTATAATGGTTTGCACAACAGTTTAGAAGTTAACTGTCCATCCTGCCTGCAGGTGTCTGCATCAGCTTTCTGTCGTCAGTAAACATGAATTATTCATCGACCTGACATCCACAGGAAGAAGAGCCAATGTTTTGATTTGCAGCATATTTCAACTCTCAAGTTTTGTGTAAAACAATTGCAGTTTTCATAAATGAGTTTTCGGACCAAAGGGTAAACGCTAAGCTTCAGCAGAACACTCCTGATGCAAAGAGACTTCAAATGTGGAGTTTCTCCTCATACATATTTAGCAGTTTAGATAAAAATGAAAGACAGTGTGCACTGTCTTGTATTATATATATATAATAATATAAAAATATAATAATATAATATATATGTATATATATATATAATTATATAATATATATATATTATATAATTTCTTATATATCTATGTGTCTATCTCTCTCTATATCTATCTATATCTATCTCTATCTATCTATCTCTATCTCTAATCTATCTTCTCTCCTCTCTCTCTATCTCTCTCTTCTCTCTATCTTCTCTATATCATTCTCTCTGTCTCTCTGTCTCTCTCTCTTCTCTCTGTCTCTCTCTCTATCTCTTCTCTCTGTCCTCTCTCTCCTTCTCTCTCTCTATCCTTCTCTCTATCCTTCTCTCTCTCTCTCCTCTCTCTCTCTGTCTCTCTCTCCTTCTTCTCTTCTCCTCTCCTCTCTCTCCCTCTCTCTCTCTCCTCTCTGTCTCTCTCTCTCTCTCCTTCTCTCTGTCTCTCCTTCTCTCTCTCTCTCCTTCTCTCTGTCTCTCTCTCCTTCGCTCTCTCTCCTTCGCTCTCTCTCTCTCTTAGGTGCTGCGGTGTGTTTGTGTGTGCGGAGCTCCCCTCTTGTCCACCCGTCTCTTTCAAACTTTTAACATGACTACTTGTATCTATATCTAATTTTCGGTGGAAGAAATGTTTCTTTAGGTTTCACAGAAAGAGACTCTCTGTTTGGGCTCCTGTGTAGTGTCTAAGTGTGTGTCTACGTGTGTGTCTACGTGTGTGTCTACGTGTGTGTCTAAGTGTGTATCTACGTGTGTGTCTACGGTGTGTGTCTACGTGTGTGTCTACGTGTGTGTCCTAAGTGTGGTGTCTACGTGTGTGTCTACGTGTGTGTCTACGTGTGTGTCTACGGTTGTGTCTACGTGTGTGTCTCTCTGTTGAAACGCCTGCTTTACAATAATCCTCCAGACAACATACAGCCAGGCTCCATTGTGAGCGCTGACCTCCTTCTCTGCACAAATACACCACTTCCTGTGCCGCCTGCTCCGAGCCTCGAGGAGTTCGCCCTCCAGGGCTGAATTGTGTTTAATCAGTACACACGACATGCACAGAAAGTTTTTATCCAGACTGAAATATCTCAACAACCATTGAATGCAATTACCTTGATATTTTCTACAGACATTGATGACCCCCAAAGGATGAATCCTGCTGATTTTGGTGACTTTGACCTTTCATGTAGCGAAGATCTTTCAGTTTTTGATGGATTTTCTCGACAGGCACTGTATACAGATATAAATCATGCCTAGAACATGAACCTTAATGGTTTTAAATATATATTCCCTGTAAAGAAAGCCATGAAGTTCTGTTCAGACGTTCATGTTCCCCATACGATGAATTGTAATCCCTTCAGTGATCTCCAGACTTGTCAGGAGGACAACAAACTGCTAACCATCAGCTGATGTTAGTATTTAGCTCAAAGCACCGCGACGCCTACATGTAAGTACAGGCTTGTTTATCGACAAGACACCATCAACATCACATCCAGGAGATTTAGTGGAGATGCCTGAATACTAATCTTTACTTTTGAGCATTTTTTAAAACCTAGCTGGAGTGAATATTAAAGAACACACTTGGTTACATGCATCAGGGGAGAGTTTCCTAACGATAACCTACCACCTGCAGGCTTTATTGTTATTGTTTTTAGTTTTTATCGAGCCTTCTTCATACACTTATTTATTAGTTAAGAGGTATTTTATTATAATTGAAGAGGCATATTTCTTCTTATTACTAAGGAGCCTTTCTTTTGCACCGTGAAAGGAAACTCATGCTTCTTCTCGATCAGCTGAAACGTGTAACAGTAATAGCACTACCTATTAAATATGTTGTAAATAGGAGCCAAGTGAAATAGTGAAAACCATTTGTTTGAAATAATAGATAAACCTTTCTGACATTCACTACATTTTCCCACAGGCTGTGCACATCTCCAGACAATAAACAAACCATAAAGACGAACTCTGTGCAAATACTCTGCAGCCAGCTCCTTCAGCCTCTCTCACATTCCTCCCACAAGGCTTGTAACTGCTGCCCTGAAAGCCCTTTCTTATTGACAGGAAACATCACAGGAAGCCACAACCCATGAGTGCACAGGGGTGACGGAGAGACCCCAGCCCAGCGGGCCCGGCCCGGTCCGGCCCTGCTCAGTCATACGTCCAGAGCCCCAGGAATGCAGCTCTCTTTGTGTCAGAGTCAACACAACCTCACTCTCTGCCGTAAATCCAATACAGCCGCTCCGCCTGTCAGAGTAATGACACAGAAAAGCAGAGTCTGCAAAACAAAACAGATTATCTGGACTTTGACTGTTCATTTGAAATTCAGATGAATTCTCATCTCTGAGGAACTCACTTCTGAAAAATATTGCATCTTTATGATAAACAGGGATTTTAAAAACAATCAAATGTTTTTTTTTTTTACTCATGACTGACACGGAGAACCTTTGACTGCAGGGAACGTCATTGGAAACAACGCTGCTGAGCTTTTCCACGGGCACTTTTGCACCTTTTTTTAAAACACAGAGATTGGGGACAAGGAGCCGAGTGTGCTTTCAGTCACCATGGTAACGTACTGTGAAAGACACTCTGGCTGCAGGTTGTAAATACGGGCGCTTTCTGTTTTTGTACATGCTTGTACCTGTGTGTGTGTGTGTGTGTGTGTGTGTGTATCTAAATGCACGAGTGTGTGTACAGTACGATTCAGCATGCGCAGCCTTGCTGGGTGTGTTTTGCGACAATGACAGGACCCTCCCAGGAAATGATCCCCGAATCATTTTAATCTAACAAACAGACCGGGATCTTCAAAGTGCCAGCTCTGGAGGTAGTTTAGTGCTGTCATCTAGCCTCGACATGGCACAGGAAGCAGGAGAGCCTCTTGCCCACCATCAAAGGCACAACAGATCTAACACATGTCTGCCACTTCAAACCTCCTGCGAGCCGAGCTTCTTCTTCAAAGTCTCCTGAGAGACACTGTGGGAGAATTATCGTGATGATGTTCAAGACGAGCTTGATGGTCGCGGCGTTTCTATGGCCACGTAACAAATCAACTTACAATAAGTGCAAACAACTCCTAACGATACTTGAGCTTCAATTAGGTGAAATCATTGTAAGTGCTTCATACAGATACGTTCTTTATTGTTCTTGGGTAAGTTAACAGATTTCCATATTCGATGCGATGGACATTATTTAGTTTGTCCTCTCAGACACACACACACAAGTGGAACACGAGACACCACCGTACAGTAAGAACTTAAACACACTGAATGATTTGTCAATGGTTGTTGGTGAGAAGTCAAGAAATAAACCAACAAATAAAAACGTTGAAGGGTTTCACAGAGTCGATCTTGAAGGCAATTCATTATTTAATTTGACTGCTTTTCCAAAATATGTTCAACCCGACTGCACAGACTCTTGAAGTTCAAATGACCAAATGATGCTATGATATGAAACCAACACTGATTGGATGAGAACTAGTGGACACTTTACAGCAGCTTTCACCAGAGGAATGAACTTGAGAAGAAAAGAGGCTGTCACATGCAAATACAGCGTAATATATATGCATGTAGCAGTTTATATTTCTGCTCGTAAAGGTGGTGGATCGTGACCCCCCGGTGAATTTAACATCTTCAGTCACGACTCAATCAGGAGGGGTGGCGAGAACCACAGGAGAAGTGTTGAGGAGGGTCGAGGTCACGTCGCAGGTTGCGAAGAGGTGAGGCGACATCAATGAATTCCATGTTTATCTAAGTAGCTAATCAGAGCGGCACAGTCGGCCAATCAGAGAGAGGGCTCCTCGTCCTCCTCTAGCTCCTCTCGACACAAACGCTACAATCCCATCATCTTCATGCAACCTGCTGTGTATGAAACGGAGGGTTTGTGTGTTTCATGGGAATGTGAAAGAGGTCAGACCGTGTGGTGTGCAGAGCATCGACATTGTGAACGTTGAATACTGTGCGAGAGCTGATGCAGAGCCCGAGAACCAGTTTCATGCAGGAAACATGAGGTGTGATAAAAATAACAGGAAGTGCACATCAAATTAAACATTTTCTCCCAACATGCAACCTTTGTCTTTACGAACTCACACTTTCACCTGATGGATGTGGACAAAGTGACGTCAGGGTTCACGCTGGGTAAGTGCTTTTCCCCCACTGCGCTCCACTCAGGCGCCGTATGGAAATATGTTAATGACCATGACTTTTTATGAGATATGTAAGACAGCTAAATGTCTTATTTAATAGTGATGGCATAGCAAGAGGGACATTTAAAGGTCAACAAGGCTAAATAGTAAAACTATAAACTTGGAGGAGATGGTGCCATCGATTTGGAATCACTCAACTGGTATTAATTCACAACATATACCAACATTTTTATGACTCTGAGCTCATGGAAATGACCTTTTATCGTCTACTGATGTCTTGTTCCTCAGCTCCAGAAAACACAAACGTCTTCATCATTAAAAAGAGAAGAAGACAATAATCATTTGAGTTGACATTTGTCTATCGCGACAGCAATCTGATAAGATAAAAGGAGAGACAAGAATAGTATATATAAGAACAACCTGTCATTTCCATTTGAAGGTAACATTGAAATAGCTTTTTCACCTCTTATTCTCATAGCAATCTTCACCGGACATTGGCTCTGCTTTTATATATTCATATTAAAGAAATCCTTCAAGTGTCTTTCCTCGCTTTGTTTGTGCCTCTCTGTCTCCGTGTGTCTGAGCGGCGACACGTGTCTCCACCTTCTTGTAATGAAGGGTTTGTGTCACAGGAGCTTCAGAGAACACCTGCAGCAAAGCAAACAGCATCAGCCGGCACAGCGCTGTTAATATAAAGGAACATTAGCCTCCATGCCAAATTAAAATGTGTTTACTAAAGCTGGCAGGGAGGGAGGGAGGCGGAGCATGGGTTACACAGGGAGCATTTCAAGTGTGTGTTTGCACACAGAACATTTCTGAATTGAATTTGAATTGGTGAACACATGTTATGTACGATAATGTAAGAAACCACCGCACTTAGATCATAGTTAAAAAACATCTGCCATCTTTAAAACAGCAGCAAGCAGGTTTCCCACCTACACACCTACACACACTTACACACACCTTACACACACCTACACGCACCCACTCTCATTCTCCCCTGTTTGCTGTCTTGTCGCTGCCTGGCAGCGGGGACAGTTTATTGCTCCTTGGATCTCTTTTATTAAATGATTCATGCCTCTTGGATGGGATGGCACTCCAAACGTTCTTTGATTGAGGCAATTAACCCCAAGGCCCTTGAACTACTTTAACAAGTCCCGACTTATCCAAGTATGAACGCAGATGTGACAGAGATTGGCTGCAGGGACCGCTGCATGAACATCGTTTAATGTCATTTACTGTAATGTTGTTTTTGTGTCATTTCATCTTCAACTCACTGTCGACCGGTTCAGATGGAGGTGACGTGAATTGATGCAACAATTTTTCTGCTTTCGGCATAATCATAAAAGAATCATCCCCAATCAAATGAAATGTCCTGTCAGGTGTGTTGTGTGAACAGGTGCAGTGCAGGGTTTTGGCAGATGAACAACATAACGTGTGAAGTGCAACAAGGAGCCGCCCGACTCCACAACAAGCAGCTGAATACAGGAACTCCCAGACATTAGCTCGTCTCTCCATCATCAATAAACCTTAAATATTGTAATCACACAGAGCTCACTAGTTTTCCAAATGTCACACAGCTTTGTGTGTTTTATGTTCATCACCGTCCATGACTAAGACGTGACGAGAAAAGACAAAATTAAAAGTTGTAGTTTAAGAAATAAAAATCTCTGCAGCGGTCTGTTTCCTGTGCTGCACGGGACACATTGGGACTACAGCAGCACACAATGATACTCAGAGGACTAACGGTAACTTACTTTCTCATGTTAAAGTTAACACTCACAACAACAGGGCTCGGGAGAAACAAACAAGGTGATCTTTTGGTTAGATTGAGTGAGTAAAACAGACAATAAACAGTTTTCATTGACTATTGTGGCCGACTGTGGCTCAGGAGGTTGAGTCGTCGTCCACCAGAGGGTTGGTGGTTCGATCCCCAGTCCTGCAGTCAGCATGTCGTAGTGTCCTTGGGCAAGATACTGAACCCCTAATTGCTCCCGATGGCTGTGTGTGTGTGTGTGAATGGTTATCACTACTGATGAGCTGATGTGCAGCTTGTATGGAGCCTCTGACTCTCTGTGAATAACATGTGCGTTGAGTGATCGTAAAGATTGGCAAAGCGCTTTATAAAAGCAGTTTTACTTAAACTAAAATAGTGATCGTTTTCTCTGAACTAACACAAGACCAAAATGGAAAGACTTTTAATCAACTAAAATGACGGTTTGTACTGAGAACAGTTTTAAATCTTGACAACAACAATCTGATTGTTTTGGGTAATCGTGGAACATTCTGGTCAGTTAAACTTTGAGTGAACGCCCAAAGTCAGCTGATAAAGAAGGAGACAGAGAGAGAGAGAGCAGACTCCACTAAGATTCATTTGTTGGAGATGTAATCTCAAGTGGACACAACATTGTGAGGGTGGAGGAGCACCAGAGGAAACAAAGAATTAAGATTCAAGACATTTGATAATAAATAAATACGGACATAGATTGGTATCTAATACTAATTGAGTATGATAACATGCAAAATAATTGAGTGTTGCAATGCTGTGGTGCTAATTAAAGATGGCTGAAATGTGTAAATTGCCAATTAGGTCTCATCTTCCTAACAAGATCAAACAAGCTGTGACGTACAGAAGCCTCCGCGTCACGTCTTCCTGCCTCTTATCGCTCTGCTTCCTACAGTGCTGTGCAAATAACTAAACAACACAGCAAAACATACATTTATCAAACCCTTTGAGACATGTTCATATAATGTTCACGCTGCAACACATTTGGAAATGTTTTTCTGGGTTATTGCATAGCTGTTTAAAATGTCATCTGATACCACATTCTGGTTTACTGCAGCTGGCCAGTCGAGGTAACTGGGAGGGCTGAACACAGACAGCTTTGCAGTCAGCCTAATTGCCATTTTGGTCAGTGTAATTATTGTTGTCAGCAAACACACTTGCGAGTTGGCAAGTCCTTGAATTGCTGATCTGCGGCAGCGAGAAGAGGTAAACATTCAGCCTCCCTGAAACTGGGAAGTGAAGTCAGGCGGCAACAGGGACAGTTTATGACCAAAGAAAAAAGTAATGCAAAAACGGTCTTATTAACTTGGGGACAAAGTATACCCAGACTATTCCAAAGTCACACTGAATGGGGGAGAATTGCATCGTCCTGTCTTAGCGTAAGTGTTTCTGAGGCTTTGACAATCTGCCAAGTATTGTAAATGAACACCGCGTGCTTTGTTCAACTCCTCTTGGTGCCTCGGCTGCCTTAAAAGCAACTCATGAGAAAAAGTACAGGAAGTTCCTTCATCAGTTCATTACCTCCGCACATGGGTTATACTCGGTTCGATTTGTCGGTTTGTTTACAGTATTTCTTTGATTGCGGAAAAATGTACTGGCCGGATTTTCCTGAAACGTTGTGGAAGAATGAATTACGGGCCGAGTAAGAACCCATTAAACTTTAGAGCAGATCCAAATCACGGGGGCGGATTGGTGCATTAGTTTTCTTGGATACAGCTTTGGCGGAGGTCTGTGCCGTCAGGGTGCCCTTCCAGCTTGATTATATAGTGCCATTTGAGAACGGCAGGTGCCTCAACATGTCTGTCAATAAAATAATGAGGTGAACTGAGTGGAGGCCTCCCTTGAACAACAGACTCAGTTATTCAACATTCCTTTCCTTTAAACATTTCCACCAACTCCAGACTCCAGTCTTATTTGCATTAGAATAAAAAGGGTACAAAATGCCGTCTTTTTATTAAAAACATGAAACGTGCAAGAAGTAGTAAACCCCTCGTTCTATCAAAAAGTGTGAGGCATCGGGGCGAGATTGTTCACAAGATCTCTGGCCTTTCATGCTCGCTGGAGTTACTTAGTGGCTTGAAGCAGTGAAGGAGGGCAAAGCAGGGGGTGGGGGTAAGCAATTAGTGTGTGAAATAGATATCCTCTGCTTTTCCTGCAGCCAGCCCACTTTGCCCCGAGTACAAAGTGTTAGTCTGTCAGCAGTACCTTGACAAGAGGAGAGTGCTCGCTGTTGTTTGTGCTCGCCTGGCGACCATCTTGTCTGATTATGTGCTGCAGTGACGGGAACGGGGATCTGTGCTCGCTGTGTCATTTCTTTCTGGTAACTCAAACCTTTGAGGAGTCTATAACATTTGGCATCTTGACTTGTTTTGTCCTTCGTGGTTTTACTATTAACACTTTCGAGTCCAGAGGAAATCCTTAAATCATCAGTGACATTTACAGTATTAGTGTTTATTATGAAATGCACATTTAACTTTATCACAGCTTTTGTTTTGAAGCATGATTAACACAGATTTATTTTGTGTTGTTTTGGCCGTAAATATGAAGCAGATGGAGATAATTATTATTATTATTATAAAGTCATAATACAAATCTCATCTATAAAATACAATTTCATGATAAATAAATATCTTTTCTCTGTTATTTTATCAAATTGTCTTTACAAGTTGTGCCCGTGTCATAAGAATCATCATGTACAGTGGATACAGCCGTATATTTACAGTGTAGTCAAGAGGGATGTTAAACTTTTAACAAACCTTAAATTCTACATCCAAAAACAGTTAGCTCTCTGTTTTAATATAAAACATCGTTAATAGACTTATACATGTAGACAAAGAAGTGCAGCTTCATAAAGAGCTTAAAACTTTAAGAAGCGAAAGAAGCATACATTCACCATTATTAGGAAATGAAACAAAAACACAGAAAAGGCTTTTAAGTAACTCCGCCTGGTGCACCTTAGACGTGGTTGTGCTAAGAGAAGAGTCTTTGCTTTTCTGGGGGAAATGTCCACTTAAAAGTCGGATACCCTAACAACCAGTGATGGACTGTAGCTGGTGCATACATAGCTTAAGTTTAGTGCCTCTCATGTATTTGTTACGTTTAAATCAGAGACCTAAGCATCTGTTTTCTTGGAAAATAACATTGTGGATAAATAAACCTTTTAATTCAACAATTATAGTCATTAATGATCAATATGTTGATTATTTCCTCGATTGATGGACCTGACATTTGAGAAGCTTTTGCTTAAAAATGACTAAAATACTTATTTATTTCCACAATAAGTGCTGATTTATTTTCTGTCAATCAACTAATTGTTTCCGGTCCAGATAAGTTACCTTCATAAGTCCTACAAGATAGCACAGATTTATCTTTCAGAAAAAAACAAAGCTTAGCTCTGTGTCATGAATGCAATGATACAACACATACAAACAAACTGGAGTAAGTGAATACAGAACAATCAATTGCAGGGTCAACTGGGTTGTTCAAACGTCTGTGTCCAGTGGGGGAGGGAAGTCGAGACACGGTGACAGCGAGTCCTGACTGTGTGTGGAGCTAATCCCCGTGTCTGAGTCTGTGTCTGTAATGTCTAGAGGGGACAGGCTGTGTTTGAGTTTCACTGCCTGTGAGACGTTGCACTGAGTCTCACTTGTCAGAGTGACAGGACTGGACTTCTCCTCTTCTCCTCCGTCCCCAATTTGCAATGAGCTCAGCTGGGCAGCCAGCTGCCAACATTCCTGATCCTTGGAGACCAGCGTAGCATCATAGTACTTAAGCTGCTTGTCTATTTCTGCAGCTTGGTTGTGAAGGGACACGCCAGTGAAGAGGCTGTGTTTCACTTCACCCTGCAACCTCTCCAGTTCAGCGGTGTAGAGCGATTCGTTGGTCTCCGGGGGGATCCAGGAAGCAGCCACGGCTCCTTCCTGTTGCCTGTGCTCATATTGGCTCAGAGGGTCGTTGGCCCTCCTCAGCTCAGCGTCAATGTCCCGGGAGAGCTGGAGGATGAGCTCCTGGTGCCTCTGAACCTGCAGCTCGAGCTGTTCCACTCCATCGCTGGTGTACAGGTACTCCTGCAGCTGCTCGTCGATGTCTGCCTCCAAACTCTGACCACAAGCCTGAGCCTGTGAACCCTCGGACTCGGCCTCCTCCTGCTCTTGCAGCTCAAACTGCTCCACGTCCAAATCCAGCTCCCTCATGTGCTGGATCTGCTCCCGGATGGTGTGGTCTTGGTTGAGAATAAGCTGCACCATTCGGTCGATCTCATCGGCGCCCGGGGAGCTCTTGCTCTCCTTGTGAAGCTTTTCCAGCTTCCGGAAAGCTTTTTTCACCATGCGCTTTTGCCTCTCCACCGGCAGAGCCTGGTTGTACTGAGCATGACCTTGCTTTGGCTTGGCCCCCTTGGACTTTCCACCCTTCTTGGTGGGCTGAAGCACAAAATCGCTGGTTTTGACTAGAGTAAACTGGATAAAGGGTCTCTGGTCACCCCAGGCGTACCAGAGTCTCAGGATTCTGGTGAGAGGAGGCAAGGCTCTCTCAAAACCCTTCCACCGTTCAACGAGACAGAAGTCTTTGGGTTCCCCGTGCAGGAGCCGCTTGCTCTCTGGGATTGACTTGTGGTCATCCAGTAAAGCCTGAATCAAATCCGCACATGTTGTGTGCTTAGTTACTCCACAGACGACCTTCTCCTCTTTGCACACCGTCACCTGAATCTCCTTTCCTTCCACAGGCTCGGCATCTTTTGTCCTGGTAAAGAGACAGAGAAATAAAGCTTAAACAGCTGTTGTGGTTTTGGAATGAAACATTTTAACCCCTTAACATTACATAGATATCAACAACACATAGAAATCATCATCCGGAGCACTTATAACCAGGGTCCAGCCTTGGGACCTTTGTTAAACGTCATACCCCTCCCCCGTTTCCACTCTGCTTCTATGCTGTCATTTGTCTAAAGACAATAAACAATACAATTTCAAATGACATTGCTTTTTAAGAGTATAGTTCTTCAGGGATCTTTAGTCACGCTAGTGCCCTGGCGCCACAAACAGTAATGTTGCTCTGACTGTTGATTGGTCCACCGCTTTAGTCCAGACTATTTAAAGTTTTTTGCAGACATTCATGGTCCCCAGAGGAAAAAGCCTCCTGACTTTTGTAATGCCCTGCATTTACCTCGAGCCTACACTATGTTGAAATCTGGTACAAACATTTACGTTCCCCGATCAACAAACTCTAATAACGTTAGTGATCATCTGACTTTTAATTTTGCGTTTGTCCAATACTTGCAAAACCCACGACAATCCCATCAGCCTCAGCTGTACTTTGTGCTAATTAGCTAATGTTAGCACGCCAATAACCCAAATTAAAATGGTGAACATGGTACATATTATACCAGCTAAACATCAGCATGTCTGTATATTCATAGTTAGCATATTAGCATAGCATTTTGTACAATTTCACCAAGACAATAGTTCCCCTGTCGACTCTTCTTTACATATCAGACAGTAGAGGTGACAGGAAGTGAAGGGATAGAGACAAGAGTTGAGTTTACATAGTCAGTTAAGTTAACCATTGCTATATTAGGACAAATACTTTTTTTAAACAACAAAGAATTTGAACATAAAACAAGTTCAAATGCTTCCCAAGATTTACATCAGCAGTTACAGAGCTGCAGCTTGAAGTACACTCCACACACTCTCCTGTTCATGCTTTAGAAGAACCTTCGACTATTCTAAGTCGTATATTTACTTAAATAGATCCCACTTTGATGGCTTTCCATTAAATGAGCAGAACACTACAGTCGCTCATGTTGTGTTCCCTGTGCTTGATTCTATTACACTGCTCCTCTTCGTCCTCCTCATCACAGATGATCACTTAATGGTTCAGTTCTGAGCTACGTAACCCCGAGGCTCTCATATCTTTTCGTCTGGACCGTAAAACTTACTCAAAAATTGACCTCTGATGGACCAACGATATCAATTCTTTACCTGCTTAATGGACAACCGGTAATATCCAGTCGTTAAATGATAGGCACGGGCTATACAGACATCCACCACATGAACAAGTAATCAAATAGGTGGATAACATTTCGAGACATTTCAATTAGATTTCAAAATAAAGAATGATCTATCATTTATAATAAAGCAATAATCCGCCATTCACATGATTAATTACGTTAACTCTGATGTACTGTCGCTGCCAAGTTTGTGTCTCAGTGAATCACTCATATTTAAAGTTAAAGCCTCCTCTGAAAGCAAAGACGAAGCAACAACTCAGACAGTTCAATCTCAAAGACACCAGAGAAAGATTAACCATATTATATCGCCGAGAGACACCAAACTGCCGCTCCTCCTCTAACAGGGATCTGCAGACTGGTTGCAAAACCGCAGACCAACATTCCTTCCCTCCCAAAATCAAACAGGCAATACTTGAAACTGCTAACAGTCATAAATCAGATTAATGTGCGTGTAATCCTGTTTAATGTCGAGTTTCATCTTCAGTCCACAAAAGGGATTTCAGACAGTAAACGGGGACACTTGTTCACGTTATCTGACAGAAACCACAAGGACAAAACTGTGTTCAACCAGTAGTACAGCTGCATATAAGGATTTGTGCACATTTACAAAAATGAAACAAATATTATAGGTGTTTAACTTGGCTATCAAATGTGAGGTGTTGTTCTTCGCCTCGGTACAGTCTGTAGTAATGTTCACGTGACTGCAGTGTCTTATCTGTGCAGAAACGCTGACTGCAGCCCACATTAACCACTGATCGTCTCGAGGGTGGACAAAAATACACATCCTCTGAAGATGATACAGATACTACCGTCCTGCACGCCGACACAAGCAAGTGAGATGTATTAGGAAGTATTCAAAAGGGAGAACTTAAATGCTGCATTATCTCTCAGTTTGCTGATTTTACAGTGTGATAGCAGTGTGTTTTGGTTCCCACACGGCATGAAAACACACAACTGGAGCATTGTGTAAACCGCCGGTGAATAAGGTCTCAGGAATGCGATACGTATGCAACAATGCAACAGGCTGGTTAATGGTTATGGAGACCCTTGGAGACGAGCGAGGCAAAGCAAATACCTGAGCTATGCGCAAGCCAAACAAATCCAGCAAGCCTCCGGCAATCAACGACAACAACCACGACGACTTTGACCTCAGTTACAAACCACCAGCTGCAGCGGGTGGACAGCGTGAAGGCTACACCTGTACAGGACAATGCAATCAAACACAACAGCTCCTGCAACACCTACACGTGATATGTCTGTGCAGCTTATAATACTAAATATGTGGGGATCACTGCAGTGCAACAGCACACGCCATGAGCTTCAGTAATGACCATAGTTGCTCCTAACTCACAGAAAAAGTAAATGTACTTAATTATTTTGCGAATACACGATTGCATGTTGCAGAACTACAGTTTTCAGGATGCTTCTTTATATTTGTACTCCATCCAGAGGGCATACAGTGTTGTACTTTTAGGAACCACTGCATTGCATTGCACTGGCCTAAACATGTGACAAACGTGTCGATGGCCACATCTGAACATACAGGTGAATAAACACGTTCTACAGACAATTGGATATTTCAGAGAGCGTGACCCGAAGCCCCTCAGCTGTGCAGGAAGAGGGTACAGCCATGCAGGGAAACACCTGTATTTGTCCTGGGCCACAATCACCAACGCTCACACAACATCCTGCCGCCGCAGTTCAATGGACAGAGGGAGGAAGGGGAAAAATGGATTCCATAGCGGTCACTGTGGTGTGTTTTAAAGCCCACTCTAATGTGAAGAAGGTGCTAACAAATCTACGTCTCATGTCGAGCAGTGGTAAAAATAAATCAGAGGCTCAGCTGACAAATATAATGTGATATAAAGTAAGAGTGTGAGTGACAAACATAGAAAAAGGATTAGAACATTTATATTTAAATATTTAATTAAGTCATGACCATGACTTTCATGAAGGTGGATCGTCAGCAGGCTAACTAGCAAATGTAGCTAAAGGCTAATTTGGGAAGCTACGTATGCTACAGTCTAAGATTTAGATTTTAAGGTGTTTCCAAGAATGCTAGGCTTCATAATCTGGACGTACACCAGCAGCTGTGACTTCACTAATAGGATTTTTGATTGCTGATGTTTTGCAGCTTGGAGGTTTCGAGAAAGTCTAAGCGGAGGTCGAGTTTCATCAGCAGGAGGAGCGAGCGACACAAACAGCTGACGACGATGAGGCAGAAATAAAGGAAACAAACATGTAGCATACTTTTCTTTTCAAGCGTGCTGAGGCTCCTTAATGAAACAGTAACTGCCACGAGACAAATTAAATTACATTTTGCAAGATACTCAAGTATTTTTCACTTTTGAGTTTGTAGGTTGAAAGTCAAATTCCCTAAAACTACTAAACCGTATCACTGCCACTAGTTATTTTCTGAGGACAAACATGTTAATGAGACTGTGCACAACATCCCAAATCCTCTCCATTCAACTCTCTGCCAGGACAAACACAAACACTGCACGCATCATCGGGCTGATTGCATCGCGGCTAATACCTAACGTTCATGAGGGCTGTCACTTTGGGTGCCATTTGATATTCACAGTTTGGGATTAAGCTGTGGTTCCAGACGCAACACGAGAGGGGGAGCCCTTATAGGTTAATACACGACAAAGACACTCCTGAAACGATGCCAATAGAATTAAGACGTGCGATGATTAATAGAAATATTTACATATAAAGTTGAGTGAGGATGCTGTAAAGGGAATAACAACGGACGGGTTAAACCTCAACACTTCACACTTGAGCAGACCCAAGAAACCTGAGCAGACCCGCTTGACCTCAAATTGAACTTACAAGCTGAGATGTGAGACATCAGACATGCGGGAGGAAACCACAGTTAAATGATATGCATTTTCAGCACAAGTTTGTGCGTAGCATGATTACGTTACAGCTCTACCACGGTGGCATGGCAATACCCATAACGACTACCTTGTAGACATGAACAATTCCCTTTGTGTAATAAATTTGCAGGCTACAAGTCACCGCAGAAGACTGCAGGCTGGTGGTTTGCTCATAACAAATGACAGAATTATAGCTTCCCGGCGTCTCGGCGTGTTTGCTCAGATCAATATATGATAAGGAGATGCAGATATCTACAACAGAAACAAAGATGTAGTCATTACTGCCAAGTATAATTGATATAAACTGTAAATCACTCCTCATAGGAACTGGAATACACCTAAATACATAAAAGATATTTCTTATTTACCTCTAGTTGTGGACTTTCAGGATTTGTTTCCCACATATTAAGATATCCATCTGTGAACTGTCTGCCAGCTCTAATACAATGAAAGTAATTGGGGATTTGTTTGTGGCGCTCCCAGCAATGACAGATTACATTTAAACAAGACTTAAGTGTCTGCAGCCATGCTCGCAGCTCCGTCAGGCTGGAACTAGCCACGCGTGTTTTAGCACGCAGAAGGGAATTTCATTAGTTTTGCAGGTATTGGGTCATAAACCAAAGTATTTGACAAATTAAAATGTTGACCTTAAGATAGTTATGATATGTTATATGTTACAATTCATCCTGAGAGGAACACGTTGTACTAAATTGTTTTACTGTACTAAATTAAATGTTTTAGTCTGGAACGATCGCCTGCCATCGCCCTCCATCGACGCACAGATGTAGAGATGACGTGACATCTCTCTCTCGACAGGCTCTTTGTTGCTCACTGGGAGTTTTCATGAAACCATTTTGAAAACTATGCATGCAACAGATGCATAGCGCATTCGTACGTTGTTGAACATGCTCAAAAAACAACAACGTACACCAGCGTATTGCCGATATCTCATATACACCGGCATACGTTTCCGCCATACGGCGAAGGAATACGCTAGGAATGCGCTATGCATCTGTTCGTTTTGTATAAGTACGTGGTACGCTATCAATAGGCTCTGTATACGTTCATATATGTTGTATATGCTCATTTTCATATGTTTCTGTGTGACAGGGCCTTAAAGCTAAGGGACAAGACATGTTTGGAAAAGGTTTTATATGGCCTGTATAACCCACAGAGGGCCAGAACACAAGTTAAAACATAGAAATGACCAAAACTGAAGTTTGTTTCTCTCTCACGAAAACATAGATGTACAGGAAAGTGTACAAAGAGTGTGTGGTTTGTTTACACAGAGGATGTAGTGGAGCAGATAGTGGACAGGAGATGCTTCCTCCCGCTCTTATCCGAACGACGATGAGGGATCGGCGAGGAAATAACATCACTTCTCTATCTGACGATGTTGATCTCTGGGGTGACTCTCCCACTCTGATAGGCATCTGTGAGCAGAGACACAACACACCCCTTCCTCTGTGAAACCACCCACCCCCCCCCAGCAGGTCTGTGAATCACCAAATGAGCTATTGCTCAGTGAAGATAAATGGCTCGCCCTCTTTCAACACAAATACTATCATTTTTTATTGTTTGCCGCGGCCAACCAAACAATTTCAAACGCTAATTGGTCCCGTGCACAATCGTGTCACGCTGCTGCTGCGTTGCTCTGGTCACATGTCATTGGCTGCCAACCCTTTGATCTCAAAGCCTTTGACGGACACCAGCACGACACACGCTTTGATTCTTTAATGGTGGAGAGAATCAACTCTTTATTCTGAAGGTTATACAGAAGTGCTGACGTCTCAACTGACTGCACATCTCGTCATTCTTTTTGCAGCTCTGGTATCAGCCGTTTGACATATCTACAGATCTAAACACTTGAGATAATTATAGGTGCCGCGGTGGTAATTACTACACAACATAAAAAATGATAATACATCCACTGGAGACAGCCTCAGTGAGACTGTTTGAAGTCATCAAAGATGCTTCATCTCAGCGCTGTGTGAAGTGAAAACACATCCATTCTGCTGCGGATGCCACTTTCAAAGAGTTTGTAGTGGTTTAGTATAAGAGCGTGTTTTTATTCTGAACTTAATCCAAACTCTTTCCGCTGAGTTTGGTGGTAAATACGTCTTAATAAGTAAAGCTAATGAAAATAGTTCTTTACCCACAATTAAAACCGTTCTGATCTGGTGTTGGCAACATGAGTCCTGTCTGCGCCCTGCCAGGGATTGGATCATGACCTAGATACTCTAAAAGAGAAACTCTGTTTACCAACTCGACACAACAAAGGTCTGCAGTCAAACCAAATAGAGTTTCTGTTGGGGGGACAGCTGCGGCTCAGTAAAGCTAATTTCCCCACCTTTTCAAAGCTGAGGCTGGATCTCAGCTGCAGCCAGGGGAACATCAAAAGGCCGAGATAGCCACTCACATGAAAAGCAAATTATACAAGTGTTGATGACGGGATGTCTCTCGACCTTAAGTCGCCCTGTGACTCTGCTGTCCCAGATGAAACGAGTATTAAAACATCTTTGATGTAATTACAGAGCAACAGAATAATCGCTCACACCTTGTTACAGCAGTTTCATTCAGTGTGGATGTCACATTATGTGGCAAAAATGCACACACACACGCACACACACACACACACACACACACACACACTCACACACACACACACACACACACACACACACACACACACACACACACACACTGCCTTGAGTTTTGACAGATATACTTCTTCATTAACAATACTCCCACACATTACCCTTACTTACTTACTTTCATCCTCTCGAATATGGAGATTTCATTTTAGATCTTTGGGCTTTTAAATGAATAAAACAAAAACATTTAAAGACATCACCCTGGACTGGAAAAGCTGAGGATATTTTTCACTATTTTCTGACATTTTGTAGACCAAACAGCAGATTAATCAATAATTAAAATAAACTTTATTTGGATCCTACGTTTAAAACAATAAGTGTTGCACCTTTAAACCTAGAAGGTAATATTAATAGGACGTTTATATTGTGTCCCTGTGGTTCTTAAGTTGATTTAATAATGATGTGTCTTACTTGAAGGTGTATTTTATGACCAACAGTATCACCATGTTGCAATATATGGACTTTGATTGCTTATAATATAACTTGGATGTAAAAAAACAAAACTACATGTACAGTTTAGTCGACTTTGCCCCTCTCCTGCAGCTCACTCTTACATCGGTGCGCACTGCGTTGTGCGTAATCTCTCCCTCCTCAACATGCTTCCCAACTCGGGGGAAGAAAACACACTCAACAGGTTTCCCGTCAAGAAACCTCACTCTCTCCAAATTACCTGTTTTTCTGTCGAGCTTTCAGGAAGTTTTTTCCAAACGGAGCCATGTCTCAGGGGCGCGACGAAACAGACCAGCAATCCCAAATGCGTTACAGTCCCAGCATGGCAGGACGGCGGACACTTTGTGGAGTGTTCCTGAAAGATTTGAAGGGTGTTCCGACTGCAACTCTGTCCGCCCCATCCGAAAAGCGGAGGGAGGTGTTTCCCAGACGATTCTGACATTTATTGGTGTGTCTCTGCCCCCTTTCCACCTGCAGGAGCAACCCGAGAAACTGCGAGGAAGAATAAAAGAGAAAAGTAAATATGTCAGTTCAAACAGTAAAACTAAATAACGTTAAGTATTATAAAGTCAGATTAAATGTATTATTAAACCGACAAACAACAACAAGTGTTGAAATCTAAATAGGATTATGAAGCACATTGTGGACGTATTTAAAACTAAACATGTCCCTAAAAGTATTACAGGCTATACACAAACATCATTTAACAAAAATACAGAATATACAGAATGTTGCTCGTTACGTGCAGTAAACACAGTTGGTTTCATTTACTTTAAAAGTATTTCTAAACGTGCAACAAAGAGACACAACTAAGTAACGTAAACACATGATGAAGAAGCGTCAGTGAGCTGCACGTGCAGAGGAGCAGAACCTCGTGGGGTTTAGTGACGGGCTCTCCCTGCTGGATTCAAATGACACACATTCAATTCAGATTTGAGAGGATGCAGCCGGATTTAAATCCAATCTGACTATTTATAATATATATATATATATATATATATATATATATATATATATATATATATATATATATATATACGTACTTTGTGGCTTTAATTTGTGATAGTGGACCAGTTATTATATATCCACATTATATAGTTTAGGATGCCAGATTACTGGTGTTTTGTGTTAAGTAATGAAAAACAATTAGAACAATGTACTGATATGTAACGGCTGATTAGTTAATTGTGTTTGGCCCTACAAATCCTTTATAAACAGTAAAATGAGGAAATTACATAATTATGTCCTGGTGAAGTTTACGGCTCACAGGAATACTGATCATATTTGATTTATAACATTTATGTGATTCGTTTTCGTTCATATAAACCAGAGCAATATCACCTAATAAGAGGCTCTAAAATGGATCCTTGTGGGACTCCAGAGTAACTTACTAAACATATTATTTACATATATATTATATTTAAGAGGGAAATCCTCACCTGTGGAGCACGGAGCAGATGCATTATACATATTTTATGGTTTTGTCTACTTTTTAAAATAAGAATACATTTCCAGATATTAATAACGGGCTACTTTATCTACTTTACTATGACTCATGTCTTTAGCGGGCGCTCATTTGTTTTTTTTGGACACCTTTTGCTTTGAAAAGACAAATCATTTGCAAAAACAATAAAAAAAGATGTGGTGGAGCACAGCTTATAATGACACAAAGAGTGCATCTTTGTCGTGCATCCTCCCACATCCCCCCTGCACCCCATCCCCGGGAGACAAGTGCAAAACGAAGCTCAGACTGTGTGCATTCATGAGGTGAAATAACCCAATCTCCCAAAGCTTGACGCAAAAACCTTTCGCCTTGTGATGCCAAAGTGACGCCAAAGTGACGTCTGATGAAACGTTGACACAGGAGGGAAGAGATGGAGAGACTGATGGGAGGATGGATGGATGAAGGGGGCTGTGTTAGTGGGTGGGAAGGTGGGGGTGGAGATGAGGAGAGAGAGACTGATCCTTATAAACTGAGGGAATGGAGCCCACTGCACTTCACAACCAGCCAGAAATCTGCAAGGAAGGGTGAGCGTGTTTAGCTGGAAGAGAAGAAGAAGAGGAAGCAGCAGCACCATTCTCCAGACTCTCCAGCCTCTTTCGCAGACTGTGTCTGACCTTTAACCTTATGGACTAGATTCCTCCTCAGGTGAATTCTTCAGCGCCGGATCCATTTGTTATTGTTTGTTTCCTCATCAAGATGCAGGCACAGCTGGCGTGTATGCTTCTCCTCTGCTTCACATGTGGTGGACTTTGTACAGGTAAGCACCGGGGCTTCTGTATTCATTGTGTATTTGATGCTTAGTCATTGACTTCACTCTTAGAAACACAATAGGGGACAAAACATGACACTCAAGTGTGGAAAAAGTGTAGCAGAACTTAGTGTGTGCAACAGGTGCATCGTGTTGCGTGCATCTAAATCATCATCTTCTGTTTTTAAGATAAGAAATTGCTTTGACGTAACATTATGGTTTATGGGTTTCCAGATTAAATACTGAAATACCCTGGCTGCCAAAATGATTTATTCTTAAGGTATTTATTCCATTGTTGTGCTCACACAATGGATCAAAATGACTTTTTTAATAACTTTGAAAGCTAATTTCTTCCAGCAGAAATATATATTTCCTCCAGACTTTTATTCTTCTAGTTTCCTGCAGACGTTGAGCCTTATTGATTCATGATTCCCCGTCTTTAAGGCTTATATATAAACCCCTTTTTCCCTCAATGATCCAATGTAATGATTCCTAATTTAAATGTTTTAGAACCTATTTGAAGCCACGGTAATACAGGAAGGAACCCGTATTTATTATTTGAACATTTCAAATTGATTCTAAATCAGTGTAAATGAATTTCTTACAGGCTGCTGTAACTGCGTAAGAGTCTAAATCCACAGTGAATTAAATCACAAAGTCAGTGAAAGTCTGAAGGATTGAACATTTTTAATCGATCTCATTTGAATTCTCAAAATCAATAACGTCTGTGGGCTTAACAAAGCTTTATTGGGTAATGTGTGTTTTGCTTCACACTCGGCGTTCTGTAAATCTCCAGTGTGTCTCACATCGTGCTTGAGATGTAAATGACGCAAACCCTTCTTAACTTAATGAAAGCGTCTAAAAGCCAGAGGACAAAGCATGCTTCCAGATCACATTCTCATTCACTGTGCAGCAATCTCTCTGTAGCTCTTGATTAGATGTGTTTGAAGGTTATATATCCGTCTGTTCTCTAACTGACAGGCGTCGACCAGGATCAGCGAGCGCTGGAAGAGGAGCTCCTCGGCAGTCTCTTCCCTTCTAAGGTAAGGAGTTCCCTTTGTTTGCACCTGTGACATCAGAGACTGAGTGTCCAAGAAGCTACCACTCACCCGCTGAGCTCGTGACCCTTCACATCCGCCCGCCGACCCGACAAACAGGCTGCACAGGTGTTCTTTCATCTGGGTCCATGCTTGACTCACAGCCTCACCTTTTGGTTGCGTTCATGCTGAGTGGGAGATACATCCTTTACTATAAGAGGCTTAGGGTCTAACTTACATTACATTACATTTCATTTAGCTGACTCTTTTGTCTAAAGCGACTTATAATAAGTGCAAACAATCATCAGGATACAACCTCGAACAGCAAGAATCCTGCAGGTACATCAGCTTCAAATGGGTGGAAAAAAAAGTGCAGCTTCAAATAAGCCAAACTGATGTAAGTGCTACACACAGTAATATGTAATTCAGTCTGCGACGGAAGGTGTGAAGACTGTCTGCTGTCCTGACATCAATGGGGAGGTCGTTCCACCATTTTGGAGCCAGGATAGCGAACAGGCGGTTTTATTTGAGGGGGATCTGGGTCCCACTCGCAGTGAGGGAGCAGCGAGCCGATTGGCCGATGAAGAGCGAAGTGAACGTGCTGGGGTGTTTGGTTTGACCATGGCCTGGATGTAAGAAGGGGCTGATCCACTCACAGCACAGTAGGCCAGCACCAGAGTCCTGAAGCAGATTTGAGCCGCCACTGGTAATCAGTGAAGGGTGCGGAGGAGCGGTGCATTGTGGGAGAACTTGGGTAGATTGAAGAGCAGTTGGGCTGCTGCATTCTGGATGAGCTGTAGAGGTCAGATGGCTCATGCAGGCAGTCCAGCGAGGAGGGAGCTGCAGTAGTCAAGGCGGGAGATGACCTGAGCCTGGACAAGAACATGCGTCGCCTTCTGGGTCCGTAGAGGACGTGTCCTCCTGATGTTGTACAGAGTGTCTACAGGAGGGGACGTGTCCTCCTGATGTTTTACAGAGTGTGTCTGCAGGAGGGGACGTGTCCTCCTGATGTTTTACAGAGTGTGTCTGCAGGAGGGGACGTGTCCTCCTGATGTTCTACAGAGTGTCTACAGGAGGGGACGTGTCCTCCTGATGTTTTACAGAGTGTGTCTGCAGGAGGGGACGTGTCCTCCTGATGATGTACAGTGTGTGTCTGTAGGAGGGGACGTGTCCTCCTGATGTTGTACAGAGTGTGTCTACAGGAGGGGACGTGTCCTCCTGATGTTTTACAGAGTGTGTCTGCAGGAGGGGACGTGTCCTCCTGATGTTCTACAGAGTGTCTACAGGAGGGGACGTGTCCTCCTGATGTTCTACAGAGTGTCTACAGGAGGGGACGTGTCCTCCTGATGTTGTACAGAGTGTGTCTACAGGAGGGGACGTGTCCTCCTGATGTTGTACAGAGTGTGTCTGCAGGAGGAGACGTGTCCTCCTGATGTTGTACAGAGTGTCTACAGGAGGGGACGTGTCCTCCTGATGTTGTACAGAGTGTGTCTGCAGGAGGGGACGTGTCCTCCTGATGTTGTACAGAGTGTGTCTGCAGGAGGGGACGTGTCCTCCTGATGTTGTACAGAGTGTGTCTGCAGGAGGGGACGTGTCCTCCTGATGTTCTACAGAGTGTGTCTGCAGGAAGGGACGTGTCCTCCTGATGTTTTACAGAGTGTGTCTGCAGGAGGGGACGTGTCCTCCTGATGTTGTACAGAGTGTGTCTGCAGGAAGGGACGTGTCCTCCTGATGTTTTACAGAGTGTGTCTGCAGGAGGGGACGTGTCCTCCTGATGTTGTACAGAGTGTGTCTACAGGAGGGGACGTGTCCTCCTGATGTTGTACAAAGTGTGTCTGCAGGAGGGGACGTGTCCTCCTGATGTTCTACAGAGTGTGTCTGCAGGAGGGGACGTGTCCTCCTGATGTTGTACAGAGTGTGTCTGCAGGACGGGACGTGTCCTCCTGATGTTGTACAGAGTGTGTCTTCAGGAGGGGACGTGTCCTCCTGATGTTGTACAGAGTGTCTGCAGGAAGGGACGTGTCCTCCTGATGTTGTACAGAGTGTGTCTGCAGGAGGGGACGTGTCCTCCTGATGTTGTACAGAGTGTGTCTTCAGGAGGGGACGTGTCCTCCTGATGTTGTACAGAGTGTCTGCAGGAGGGGACGTGTCCTCCTGATGTTGTACAGAGTGTGTCTACAGGAGGGGACGTGTCCTCCTGATGTTGTACAGAGTGTGTCTACAGGAGGGGACATGTCCTCCTGATGTTGTACAGAGTGTCTGCAGGAGGGGACGTGTCCTCCTGATGTTGTACAGAGTGTGTCTACAGGAGGGGACGTGTCCTCCTGATGTTGTACAGAGTGTGTCTACAGGAGGGGACGTGTCCTCCTGATGTTGTACAGAGTGTGTCTGCAGGAGGGGACGTGTCCTCCTGATGTTGTACAGAGTGTGTCTACAGGAGGGGACGTGTCCTCCTGATGTTGTACAGTGTGTCTGCAGGAGGGGACGTGTCCTCCTGATGTTGTACAGTGTGTCTACAGGAGGGGACGTGTCCTCCTGATGTTGTACAGTGTGTCTACAGGAGGGGACGTGTCCTCCTGATGTTGTACAGAGTGTCTGCAGGAGGGGACGTGTCCTCCTGATGTTGTACAGAGTGTATACAGGAGGGGACGTGTCCTCCTGATGTTGTACAGTGTGTCTGCAGGAGGGGACGTGTCCTCCTGATGTTGTACAGAGTGTCTGCAGGAGGGGACGTGTCCTCCTGATGTTGTACAGAGTGTATACAGGAGGGGACGTGTCCTCCTGATGTTGTACAGAGTGTCTGCAGGAGGGGACGTGTCCTCCTGATGATGTACAGAGTGTATACAGGAGGGGACGTGTCCTCCTGATGTTGTACAGTGTGTCTACAGGAGGGGACGTGTCCTCCTGATGTTGTACAGAGTGTGTCTACAGGAGGGGACGTGTCCTCCTGATGTTCTACAGAGTGTGTCTTCAGGAGGGGACGTGTCCTCCTGATGTTGTACAGTGTGTCTACAGGAGGGGACGTGTCCTCCTGATGTTGTACAGAGTGTGTCTGCAGGAGGGGACGTGTCCTCCTGATGTTCTACAGAGTGCGTCTGCAGGAGGGGACGTGTCCTCCTGATGTTGTACAGAGTGCGTCTGCAGGAGGGGACGTGTCCTCCTGATGTTGTACAGACTGCGTCTGCAGGAGGGGACGTGTCCTCCTGATGTTGTACAGAGTGTGTCTGCAGGAGGGGACGTGTCCTCCTGATGTTGTACAGAGTGTGTCTGCAGGAGGGGACGTGTCCTCCTGATGTTGTACAGAGTGTGTCTGCAGGAGGGGACGTATCCTCCTGATGTTGTACAGAGTGTGTCTGCAGGAGGGGACGTGTCCTCCTGATGATGTACAGAGTGTCTGCAGGAGGGGACGTGTCCTCCTGATGTTGTACAGAGTGTCTGCAGGAGGGGACGTGTCCTCCTGATGTTGTACAGAGTGTATACAGGAGGGGACGTGTCCTCCTGATGTTGTACAGAGTGTCTGCAGGAGGGGACGTGTCCTCCTGATGTTGTACAGAGTGTGTCTGCAGGAGGGGACGTGTCCTCCTGATGTTGTACAGAGTGTGTCTGCAGGAGGGGACGTGTCCTCCTGATGTTGTACAGAGTGTGTCTGCAGGAGGGGACGTGTCCTCCTGATGTTGTACAGAGTGTGTCTGCAGGAGGGGACGTGTCCTCCTGATGTTCTACAGAGTGTGTCTGCAGGAAGGGACGTGTCCTCCTGATGTTTTACAGAGTGTGTCTGCAGGAGGGGACGTGTCCTCCTGATGTTGTACAGAGTGTGTCTGCAGGAAGGGACGTGTCCTCCTGATGTTTTACAGAGTGTGTCTGCAGGAGGGGACGTGTCCTCCTGATGTTGTACAGAGTGTGTCTACAGGAGGGGACGTGTCCTCCTGATGTTGTACAAAGTGTGTCTGCAGGAGGGGACGTGTCCTCCTGATGTTCTACAGAGTGTGTCTGCAGGAGGGGACGTGTCCTCCTGATGTTGTACAGAGTGTGTCTGCAGGACGGGACGTGTCCTCCTGATGTTGTACAGAGTGTGTCTTCAGGAGGGGACGTGTCCTCCTGATGTTGTACAGAGTGTCTGCAGGAAGGGACGTGTCCTCCTGATGTTGTACAGAGTGTGTCTGCAGGAGGGGACGTGTCCTCCTGATGTTGTACAGAGTGTGTCTTCAGGAGGGGACGTGTCCTCCTGATGTTGTACAGAGTGTCTGCAGGAGGGGACGTGTCCTCCTGATGTTGTACAGAGTGTGTCTACAGGAGGGGACGTGTCCTCCTGATGTTGTACAGAGTGTGTCTACAGGAGGGGACATGTCCTCCTGATGTTGTACAGAGTGTCTGCAGGAGGGGACGTGTCCTCCTGATGTTGTACAGAGTGTGTCTACAGGAGGGGACGTGTCCTCCTGATGTTGTACAGAGTGTGTCTACAGGAGGGGACGTGTCCTCCTGATGTTGTACAGAGTGTGTCTGCAGGAGGGGACGTGTCCTCCTGATGTTGTACAGAGTGTGTCTACAGGAGGGGACGTGTCCTCCTGATGTTGTACAGTGTGTCTGCAGGAGGGGACGTGTCCTCCTGATGTTGTACAGTGTGTCTACAGGAGGGGACGTGTCCTCCTGATGTTGTACAGTGTGTCTACAGGAGGGGACGTGTCCTCCTGATGTTGTACAGAGTGTCTGCAGGAGGGGACGTGTCCTCCTGATGTTGTACAGAGTGTATACAGGAGGGGACGTGTCCTCCTGATGTTGTACAGTGTGTCTGCAGGAGGGGACGTGTCCTCCTGATGTTGTACAGAGTGTCTGCAGGAGGGGACGTGTCCTCCTGATGTTGTACAGAGTGTATACAGGAGGGGACGTGTCCTCCTGATGTTGTACAGAGTGTCTGCAGGAGGGGACGTGTCCTCCTGATGATGTACAGAGTGTATACAGGAGGGGACGTGTCCTCCTGATGTTGTACAGTGTGTCTACAGGAGGGGACGTGTCCTCCTGATGTTGTACAGAGTGTGTCTACAGGAGGGGACGTGTCCTCCTGATGTTCTACAGAGTGTGTCTTCAGGAGGGGACGTGTCCTCCTGATGTTGTACAGTGTGTCTACAGGAGGGGACGTGTCCTCCTGATGTTGTACAGAGTGTGTCTGCAGGAGGGGACGTGTCCTCCTGATGTTCTACAGAGTGCGTCTGCAGGAGGGGACGTGTCCTCCTGATGTTGTACAGAGTGCGTCTGCAGGAGGGGACGTGTCCTCCTGATGTTGTACAGACTGCGTCTGCAGGAGGGGACGTGTCCTCCTGATGTTGTACAGAGTGTGTCTGCAGGAGGGGACGTGTCCTCCTGATGTTGTACAGAGTGTGTCTGCAGGAGGGGACGTGTCCTCCTGATGTTGTACAGAGTGTGTCTGCAGGAGGGGACGTATCCTCCTGATGTTGTACAGAGTGTGTCTGCAGGAGGGGACGTGTCCTCCTGATGATGTACAGAGTGTCTGCAGGAGGGGACGTGTCCTCCTGATGTTGTACAGAGTGTCTGCAGGAGGGGACGTGTCCTCCTGATGTTGTACAGAGTGTATACAGGAGGGGACGTGTCCTCCTGATGTTGTACAGAGTGTCTGCAGGAGGGGACGTGTCCTCCTGATGTTGTACAGAGTGTGTCTGCAGGAGGGGACGTGTCCTCCTGATGTTGTACAGAGTGTGTCTGCAGGAGGGGACGTGTCCTCCTGATGTTGTACAGAGTGTGTCTACAGGAGGAGACGTGTCCTCCTGATGTTGTACAGAGTGTCTACAGGAGGAGACGTGTCCTCCTGATGTTCTACAGAGTGTGTCTGCAGGAGGGGACGTGTCCTCCTGATGATGTACAGAGTGTCTGCAGGAGGGGACGTGTCCTCCTGATGATGTACAGAGTGTCTACAGGAGGGGACGTGTCCTCCTGATGTTGTACAGAGTGTGTCTACAGGAGGAGACGTGTCCTCCTGATGTTGTACAGAGTGTCTACAGGAGGAGACGTGTCCTCCTGATGTTGTACAGAGTGTCTGCAGGAGGGGACGTGTCCTCCTGATGATGTACAGAGTGTGTCTTCAGGAGGGGACGTGTCCTCCTGATGATGTACAGAGTGTCTGCAGGAGGGGACGTGTCCTCCTGATGTTGTACAGAGTGTCTGCAGGAGGGGACGTGTCCTCCTGATGTTGTACAGAGTGTCTGCAGGAGGGGACGTGTCCTCCTGATGTTGTACAGAGTGTCTCTGCAGGAGGGGACGTGTCCTCCTGATGATGTACAGAGTGTCTCTGCAGGAGGGGACGTGTCCTCCTGATGTTGTACAGAGTGTCTCTGCAGGAGGGGACGTGTCCTCCTGATGATGTACAGAGTGTGTCTGCAGGAGGGGACGTGTCCTCCTGATGTTGTACAGAGTGTGTCTGCAGGAGGGGACGTGTCCTCCTGATGATGTACAGAGTGTGTCTTCAGGAGGGGACGTGTCCTCCTGATGTTGTACAGAGTGTCTGCAGGAGGGGACGTGTCCTCCTGATGATGTACAGAGTGTCTGCAGGAGGGGACGTGTCCTCCTGATGTTGTACAGAGTGTCTGCAGGAGGGGACGTGTCCTCCTGATGTTGTACAGAGTGTCTGCAGGAGGGGACGTGTCCTCCTGATGTTGTACAGAGTGTGTCTGCAGGAGGGGACGTGTCCTCCTGATGTTGTACAGAGTGTCTGCAGGAGGGGACGTGTCCTCCTGATGATGTACAGAGTGTCTGCAGGAGGGGACGTGTCCTCCTGATGTTGTACAGAGTGTCTGCAGGAGGGGACGTGTCCTCCTGATGTTGTACAGAGTGTCTGCAGGAGGGGACGTGTCCTCCTGATGTTGTACAGAGTGTGTCTGCAGGAGGGGACGTGTCCTCCTGATGATGTACAGAGTGTGTCTGCAGGAGGGGACGTGTCCTCCTGATGTTGTACAGAGTGTCTGCAGGAGGGGACGTGTCCTCCTGATGTTGTACAGAGTGTCTACAGGAGGGGACGTGTCCTCCTGATGTTGTACAGAGTGTGTCTGCAGGAGGGGACGTGTCCTCCTGATGTTGTACAGAGTGTGTCTATAGGAGGGGACGTGTCCTCCTGATGTTGTACAGAGTGTGTCTGCAGGAGGGGACGTGTCCTCCTGATGTTGTACAGAGTGTGTCTGCAGGAGGGGACGTGTCCTCCTGATGATGTACAGAGTGTCTGCAGGAGGGGACGTGTCCTCCTGATGTTGTACAGACTGTGTCTACAGGAGGGGACGTGTCCTCCTGATGTTGTACAGAGTGTCTACAGGAGGGGACGTGTCCTCCTGATGATGTACAGAGTGTCTGCAGGAGGGGACGTGTCCTCCTGATGATGTACAGAGTGTCTGCAGGAGCGGGTTGTTGCAGCGATGTTGGCTCTGAAGGACAGCTGGTTGTCCAGCGTCACACCCAGACTCCTCTCAGTCCGAGTCGGGGAAACAACCCAGGTGCCGATGTTGATGGTAACTGTACATTTAGACTGGCCTTGTTAGAATTTGGAACTGAGATAAGATTCTTTACATGTTTTCTAATCTTTTAACAAGAACTGAGGCCGAGGGAAGTTATTCAGTTGTAACTAGTCGCTGCAGATTTCTTAACACACTCCTCTGGTGGTATGTGCTCAAGGCCAGGGAAAAGCTGAGGGATGAAGTTGGTGTGAGTGGAACTAGAGGCACGAGGAGACGGATGGCTGAGCCTAATTGGATTCAGATGGACCTGACAGCATCATAACGACACATCTTCCACGTCTCTGTCTTTGATGAATAACCGCGATGCTCATACGGAGACGTGACAGTAACAAATCAGCCATGTGATTCATTGCTGCTGATGCTTGGAGCGTGCTCAGGGGTGATGATTGTAATAATAACTTGCCAGATGGCTGATAGAGTGCTCAAGGGGCTGGAAAGTGCAGTATGGTAGAAGATACGTGTGGCTCTCTACCTTAACTATATATATGCTCTTCAGCTGACAGCTGAACTGATTGACCTGCTTGTCCACTTTTCTTTTTTATGTAGGAGGATTCCACAGCCGCGAGTCCTCCCTTAGTCGCAATGTTTGAATGTAGAGTGAGCTTTTACACTACTTTTTAAATATTACATGAAAGAAATGTTAAAGAAATGGCATCAAACAGTCAAGCATGACTCAGACGTTTGACATAAGAAGCTTCATTTCGGTGGACTTGTTAATAACAAGGAGTCCTGGATCGCTGCATTATCTCTTATCCCCAAAGTTATTGACTAACTATTATTAAGAACATCCTGATGAAGCCACATCCTTCATGTGACCTTTCAGCGCAATTAAAACCACATCTGACCACTTAAATCTTCAATGCATTAATGATTTGCAAATGTCAGTAGCTGGTTATGTTTGGTCCCTGGAGTTTTGTTCTTTGGACGTCTCCACAGCTTTTATATTGCGTGTCCCCCCCCCCGCCCCCTCCGCAAACAAAATAAGCCTTTACTCAACATGGCTCTGGTCATCGCAGCATCAGAGGGGGCTGTATTCCTCTGACGCTCACAAACGATGCGAGCAGAGTGAGTCTTGGAGGGCTTGTGGCCGTCTACAATAACTTAGAAGTGACTATTTCCCCTCGCCCCCTGACTCTCTCCATCTTCCTCAGTGACACCCCCCCGGCTCTCCACCATCTTAAAGCACTCAAACTATATTAAAACGCAGGAGTTCTGGGTGTTTAAGAAAGCACTGCTGTCTTAACACGAGGCAGTCGGCATCAGTTCTCACGATGTAGAAGCCTCCTCAGCGCCTCTTCAAGGGGATTGCCGAAGCTTTTACTGCCTCAACTGTGAAAACACGGCGGATAAAATCGGTTCTCCAAAACCAAAATAGCGTTTACTGTAGACCACAAGCAGCTCTTAATGAAGGCTGAGCTAAAAGACAAAATGTAACACACAGAACATGAGAATCAACATCCAGGAAGAGCGAGATTCAAACCTGCGACACAAAGAAACCAGGGCTGTTTAAAGATGTTCATTGTGTCCACCCTATTTTTGTCTGGATGGATTTAATTGATTGCCAAGCTTCATATTTGGAACAGCAATCACTTCCTGTATTCAATTTGAAACCTTATCCTCTTCAAACCAACATCCCCCCCCCCCCCCGCCTCCCTCCTCCCTTGTCCCCACTTTGCAGATGAAACAGAACAAGCAGAGTGCCCCCTACCGGCACGTGTCGCTGGCCAACCTGTGCCGGATGGTGAACAGCCTGCAGCAGGAGGCGCTGAGCGGCGAGGAGGAGGAGGGCGGCGAGCTGAGGGAGGGGAGCTTCCAGCTGCTGGAGGAGCTGTACAACCTGCAATACATCTGCCGAGCGCTGCAGAGCAGGGAGGAGAGGGTGAGACACACACACACACACAGACACACACACACAGACACACACACAGACACACACACACACACACACACACACAGACACACACACACACACACACACACACACACAGACACACAGACACACACACGGTCCTTGACTGCGACGATATGTGCATTGTTGTGTGTTTATGCTGCTGGTGTATCTATGGAAGGCTTTATTTCCTGCTTGTATACAATGATCTGAAACACCAACAATAAGTATTTATTATGTATATTATTATTATCATTCTTCTAATAAGACATTACTACTTAAGCAGAAGTAAACATGTTAGTGTCCAGTATCATTTGAACTTGTTTTCAAGGGGCTCCATCTTTGGAGAGAAAACATTTTAAATCTTGGATCAAAGTAACACGACGTCAAGTTGACACATTTCTTTAAAACTCTTTGTAGACGTCAGAAATATTCATCCTAATCGTCCAGTTCAAATGATATTTTGTAGCGCCTAACAGTTTACTTTTAATAATTGTCTTTGCCAAAACAGCAACAACAAGAAACGAGCCTGTAAAGCCAATGACAGCAGGTGTTGCCGTACACACACTCACATGAACACGCATACAGGTTTACTGTACATCCCGAGCCCATCCATCCTCTCTCTCAGTAAACACACCTCATTAAACGCCGATGTACCTCTCGCCCACTCCCGCTTGTCTCTTCCTCCCTTTCCTCCCTTTCCTCCATCATTTCACTTCCACTCTCAGCTCCCTACACAACAGCCTTTCTCTTTTTTTTATGATCTTAACACGGCGACTGCAGATTAGCACCTGTTTTGCCATGCATGGAGGCACAGAGGAGAAGCACTCGTTTAATCACAGCTACACCGGCGTAGCCTCCCATTACCCTGCCACTCAGCAACAAAACACGTGTTCGCCTGTCATTTCCTCGCCGTGTCTCTGTCTGCCCCTAACAGCTAATCCGTGACTCCCAAGAATATTTAGAGGAGAACAGTGACACTCCACTGAAACGAAAATCACCCTACATCCTGAAGAGGCAAGCGGCGCACACCACCAAGTCCCGGAGGCCGTACATCTTAAAACGAAGTACGATTTACTGACAGCCGTCGCAGAGAAGACGCTTTCGGGGACCAGACGATATTCTTTGTGTGAAGATGTGATGGTGTTTCTCTCTCTTCTCGTAGCTGCAATGTTCTTTCTTCGCCCGTTGTTTTTACCCGCTCAGACCCTTTGATTGTACGTCCAGCATTGAGGCCTGCCTGTATTCTGCTCCTGTAGCTCCTGAAAATAAAAAGCTGAGCATCAAGCAAACTGTGCATCTCTGAGAAACTATATTTCTTTACTCTCCTTCTTTTTCAGTTCATGATTAAATGATTCATTATACAAAACCAGCGTGACGTGACTCTCTCTTCTTTGATGTAACAGCTACAACACATGTGTATTCATCCACTGGAAGAAATAGTCCCGACAAAAGCAGTGCTTTGGTTAAGGTTTGCGTAAATCTACAGTGACACAGCTGTTTTAGGAAATTCCTTAAACGATATATTTGTGCCCCATTTTTCTAATGAATCTGTTTAAATGAATATACATTTATATAATGCCCTTGAGCTTTGTCCTTTTTATAATCTGGTACAATAAGAGACACTCTTTTGACTATATTATTTACTAGAGTTTTATTTTTAAACTCGCTGCCTGCGGGTTTCTTTATGAAAGAGATTATTGAAGAGCAGACGGATGAATCGGTAAAATGACGCAAAACAAAAAGCCCTTTAGCTGTCGGCAATTTTCAATACCAGTCACGTCTGGAAATGAATGCAAAAACGATTTATTTATTTAATTCAGCACATGACATCACCGTGCACACTGGGTCAGTGTGTGCTCCTATTAGCATGTGCTGTGTCAGGTGCCACGAGGCACTTCTACTCCAGCAGGAACGAGAGCGTTGGCCTTAATAAATGTCACTTTCATCTCCAACTCAAAGTGCTTAGCTGTCCTTCTTTAAAGCGTGGCTCTTGAACGTGACAGTCAGAGAAACACGCTTTGAACAGCCTCATCCTGTTGCGATCCAATCGGATGACCTTCTGTGGAGTATCTGTGTGTTCATCTCCCCCCGAAGCCCATTTATCTAACGAGATGATCGTGCTCTGTTGTTCTACCTCTAAAGCTGCAGTTGAAAGTGCCAGGATGTGTTAAGTTATAAACCTGGTAGGCACCACAATTTCACTCATGCTGTGATCAGACCTTCAAAATATATACATTTCACATAATCCTGTCATCAAAAATACAACAATCGTCTCATTTGGAATAAAGAATGAAATGAAGAATCCTTAACTCCTCATGTTTTTCTCACTTTGTAAGATTACATAATGTTGAAACACCTTGCTCATAACACAGGAGCAGACACAGACGCTGCAGTAAAGGGACATTTAGGTGCTATTACACATTCGTTTCAAAGGCTCGGCTCAACCATAATCCCAAAAGACGTTTTCACGGTGGTGTCGAGTCCTGCCGACAGTTTGGGCACTCAGGTTTTATATGTCTCTCCAGAAACAATGTTCCAGTTACTGTGAATAACCCACAGTGGGACTCTTTCTTTGTCTCAGACACAGAAATCTTAAAGCACCAGCGGTTGAAATTCTATTTTCTTGGGAATATAAAGAAACAAATGACCTTAAAAAGATGCAGCGGAGAAAGTATGCAGTTCAGACGCACACAAGTCTTCACAGCCTGACCCCAAACTACCAACTGCACAGACAGGATATAACGTCCCGCAGCCATCACAGTTTCAGATTTATATCCACTTCAAGTAGATATTTAACCACTCAGGTTGCAAAAGTTGAATTGCAAAGCTGCTGTTTAAATTCCCCCTCAACAATTACTGCGAAGGTGACTTTGAGTCCCACACTTGTCACTAATAGCTCCAGCTTGTTCCAGTTGAACTTGAATGTCTGAAATTGTCGGTGTGCAGCAGGAAAAGGGCAGATTTTGCAATAAAAAACCATCGGAGGCGTCCATTATTCCCCCTTTCATGTGAGTGACCACCAACAGTGCATGTGCCCATCACAGGCAGCGGATGGCAGTGTTGTTTAACGAGCCTGCTTTAAGTGTCGCACACACACACACAGGCAGAAGAACAGTTGAATCTTTTGTACTGTGTCGATTTCAACTGTGAGATTTGATTAATTTGTCTCGTCCACATCCAATAATAAACAACGCTGCTTTGTTGTGGATAATGCAACGCTTTCAGTTCCTTCCATTCATAAAGGGAGGCAGTCAGAGTTGTTTAAATGTGTATTTTGGGTGCATTATAAGCCTATTAACGTCATGCAGCAAAAGAAAAAGAGAAATAATAGCAAAGATTTCACTTTTGGAGCTCCCAGTTAACTACCCACAGGCACCGCACGTCATTTAATTATATTGAAAAGTTTAGAAGCCTTCAAGTCTTTAAACAGCAATAACAATCTCACCTTAACAACATGAAAGTTGGATAAAGCAGGCGGAGATCGTGCTTTTTCATTTTCCATCCAGCGAGTTGCTTTTCATAAAGTCATTTCACCTCCTCCAGAATAAAAGGGCTGAATCACAGTCGGGACAACAGAGCCCCACGGCAGCAGATATTACAGGTCTCCTGAATACAAGGTGTGTGTGTGTGTGTGTGTGTGTGTGTGTGTGTGTGTGTGTGTGTGTGTGTGTGTGTGTGTGTGGGTGTGTGTGTGTGTGTGTGTGTGTGGGTGAAATAATACTTTAATATAAGTTGAACATTAGAGAAGGGAATCCTTTCTGAGAACCCTAGCTCCTCTACTCCTCTTGTCTCCCTCGTGCACGTGCAGGCGGTGCACCAGCAGGTGGCAGTGCAGTACAACACTAACACACACTTTAACTGTACATCTTCCAAGAATAACCTTTTGGTTTTCCTCCACCGAAATAAATGTGAGTCTTCTCTCCGTATTCTGCATAAATACTATCCAGTCACGACAAAACAGGACATTGATGGTGACCTTAATTCTAATAGACATCGCAGTAATTCTCCTTCAGTATTTTTCTACAACTGGTTCATTTGAATCATTCTTCAGTATAATCCAGATTTCCTACTAAAAAGTGACAGCGTAGCTCCTCGGGCTATCTCTAATTACTTACAATGTCAAGGAGAACTATAACTTTGCTTTGGATCGGGCCCAAAGCTTTGAGCTGCTTAAATGGAGCTCTGCACAGTGTGAGGGGGGCAGGCAGGAGGGAGCTGACAGGCCACATGAAATAACCATGTTGCACGTTACAGTAAATGCCAGTTAATGCATGAATGAATGAATCATTTAATACTGAACATTGATTGGACAGCAGCTGCTCTAACGCTGCAAACACACCTGATGGGAAGATTGAAGCTTTTAGTGATTATGTTGCTCTCTGTTGGCAGATGTGAGAGTTACTTTCACCAGCAACAAGACCTGAACCTGCGCGTCTACACACTGCTTTCAGATCTCTGAATCGCTGACACCTCAGATTCATTTCAGCAATTCCAGTTGATCGGGTGTTGTGTTCACTGACGGCGATTTACCTTGTTGGAAAAAAACAACCAAGCCAATCAGAGAGAAACTGCTTTTCAGAAAAACAGCCCAATCTTTGCATTGTGACGTCTTTGTAAGACAAATCTTAACAAATACATATTAGGTCTTTAAAATATATTTGAACATATGTACTTGAAGTAACTGGATCGTTTCATGTTTGGAGAATGAACTATTAGAGTAGATATTTACTTTAACACTTTCCCTTTGCAGCATATTGGTGAAACATATGTGAGAGCACAACTCTGGCTTCACTCACGTTGGAGGAATGCAATTTCTCATTATCTCAACATCAAAACAGATCTGTCAGTTTTTGTGCAGGCCGCCTCAGCAGATGTCTATCAACTTAACAACTCTCATGACCCTGAGAAGGTTCAGGCTGAGTACGCCTCCCACATCCACAGGACAAATTACACCCTGCGTGAATTAATTCAACTCCATTTAAAAACCTTCATCGACATCTGCTGCTGCTGTGATGCTCGGGTCTGCTTGTCTTGGCCTTCCTCCAGTCGGACGCCTCTTCAATTTAACTCCAATTTGGAGTTGCTGGATGTTGGCTGACAGTTTGAAACTTCTCACTGAGATGCTGAGGAGCGTCTTCACTTCAGGAAAGTCATTCTCTCATCTGGACAGCGTTGCAAATTGCGTAAAAAGCCAATCGGATCAAGATAATGGCTTGTGAAGGAATGAGATTAGCTCTCTTTGTGGGGAATCTGATTGCGCGGATGGGACAGTGGCATAATAAGTGCGACCTTGTGGCAGGGGCCAGCTGAGAAAGTAATTAGGGCTCACATGGGGACGGCGGTACGAAGCTTTCAGCAACGAGTCATGTCGGAGCTGATTACTGTCACAGGTGAGGCTGTCAGTGTCAGTCGGGAGAAGTGGCCTCTGCTTACCAAGAGTCAGACAACAGATAGAGACAAAGAACAGACTTAAGACTCCCCGAGCCTTTGACATTATACCTTGTGGTGTTATATTTCAGCGAAGACACACGTGAACATCTCTGAAGAACAACAGGGGGAACATCGTCTCTTTGCATCAAACAAGCTGATTTGGACGATTCAACGGTTTGAAGTGGACACATTAATGTTTTACACAACATCTGTGAAAGAAGACAACCATGTGAACATCTGCGCAAGTTTGCTTATATCCACACGCACAGAGAAGAGTGTTGGATTAAACATTCATGTTAGTTACTGTAATTACTGCTCCTTGTGTCTAAAACAAACTACATGCAGAGAGAAGACAGAATAAATACACATCTACACAGCATCTTTTTATTGATTGCTTTTATTGATAGTATATAGAAAAGAAATATGACATAAATATAAATAATACATGCACACACTCTTTGTATAGTATTTGTCAAAAGGATCAAACACAATGAAGCCAAAGAGCTTATTTCCCTTGAGCTCCTTTGAGTGTCTGAGCACAATAAAGATGAGAAAACACAAGAAACATGCACAAGACAGTGAACGCAGCGTGAGCAGCACAGATGTGTATACCGGAAGACTCTCGGGACATTAAAATGGACCCTAATCATATTAAAATATTCATTTAAAACACCCAGTTGACACAGTGTTGGCGTGGAGCGTTGGTTGCTTTGACCGGTTTGTAATCCAGCCGTGGTCATCGGCAGTAACACACCACCAGGTAGTCTTCAATAAATCTTCTTGATTATTCGTCTTGAGTTAATTAAACAAAGTGTTTCATTTGTTTCTTTGGTAATCGTCAATACTGAAAGCGTGATAAAGCCCTCTGAGGCGTACTGATACAGGAGCACAATGGCTCTGGTCAGGGACGCTTGTGCTGTATAAATCCTCGCCTCCTCCCCGCCTCCTATGTTCCTACGTCATTGTAAACGTATACGCTTTTGACTTCTCTGCACAGTGGCACTCGTGCTAACTGGGTAACACAGCTTCATTATGGGCTGGAGATGACGTCTGACATGTCAGCCACTGTTGAAGACAGAAACAATCCTGCAGCCACGGAAAACCGTTAACAAGAAGCTGAAAACCGCCGGAATATCAGGCCGGAGACTTGCTCCCACAGCGGCGGCGCTTCCTGTGATACAGCCACTTTGGCATCTGAGATGTAAAACAAATAAAGCAATGATCAGATAGCCCTCCCTCCAGAGGAGACGTAATGTGTTTGAACGCTGGTATCGGCGAACTACTGGCCTGGTGTTGCAGTGTGTGCTTGTTCTTCAGCTCTGTGAGGCTCCTTCAGATTTGTTATTTAGATTATCCCACAGTGGAGCTGTAAAACACCAGGCCCTTCAGACCCTCGGAGTAGCCCCCTTCACCCCCCTGCAACGCTCTGTCGCTACAGGCTTTATCACATTGATCGTAAACATGGACGCTGATGTGTCTATGTGTCACTGACGTCGACTGAGAAGGATCTGGTATCATGTGACCGAGAAACCAACGAGCCCTGTCGTGGCGCCGCTGGCCGTGGCGCCGCTGGCCGTCCACTGGAGTTGGTCAGATCTCATCTTTATCTATTTGAAACTGCTGACAAAGCATGAACACACACATGATTGAATGGCTCTGCATCTACACCTCCCTTGTGTGGAGAGGCTGATTCTCGCTGACAGATCCCCCACTGTGGCATGCCCTGACATTATAAACAGGCTTCATGACGAAGACGAGCATCAGTAATTGTTGCGAGGGGTGGAGGGGCAAGCAGTCGGTGCAGCAGGCCTTCAACTGGCTGATTGTGCCTCTTTGCCTGCCTGTGATAATTAAAAGGACTCTGTTCCAGTCACAGTGGTGGCATCGCAAAGACAGCAGCAGAGCCGTTATTGCCTGTCCTTCAGCTGAAAGGATGGTATTGGCCAGAGAGCTGAGGGCTTTTGTTCTCAAAGCTGGAATATCTGGTGTCCAGTCTGGGAGGTTTTTTTAGCAATGTGCCCTGGGAAATGAGCTATCTAAGCAGCGCATGCAAAGAAACCCTGACATTAATCTTTAATTAAGGCCTTTACAATTTCGGACGACATGCCCGGGAGTATGAGAGTTACTGTAGGGGGACAGATATGAACAGTGGGCAGAGGGGAGGGCCAGGCAGCACACTATATCTCATACTGAGCTCATTTTGTCTCATCAAAGTCAAGGATCCGTTGATCTGCAAAGACGTTGCCTAGTTTTCTTTTCTCCAGCTGTTTGCATCACGAGACACACTGTAAGGTAAGCTCAGCGTTGAGGCAGCACTGTTTTCTTCTTTCAGAAAGACATAACGATCCCTCGAGGTAACGGCGGCGAAACATGTGCAGCGAGGCTGCTTTGTTTTCTACACCATGATCCAGATTGCTCTGTATTCCTCTGTTCCTGATGAGAGGAAGTCTTCTCATGGCTGTTTGTGTGAACATATCAAGGTGACTGCTGCTTTTTCTTGACACGTTTTCATTCCCGCTTTTTTTTTTTTTTTTTTTTTTTGGTAATTGGTCGTGGATCTCTTGTTGCAAGAGCCAAGTGATAGACCTGCTGGTAGACCCAGCATGAAACTGAGGCTTTTCTTGTGTTGTGACAGCTGCTGCCTTTGTGATGTTCCACAACGAGCCCCCCAGACACAACCTGTTTCATTCTGGCTGAAGATTCACATGAAAAAAGACAAGTCTCCCATGAAACAGAATGGGACTCAGGTAATTGTTTTGATTACTGCTTCCCCTGCTCCCAGTAGGATGAAGGCATTACAAAGCTGAAAGTGGAGGTTTAGGGAAGAAGGGACTGAGGAAAAGTGGCAGCACATCTCCCTGTGGCAAAATTTGTTCGTTGGCAAGAATGAGAGGCAGATGGGAGGCTGGTGGTGGTAGCAGGGAGGGGTTGAGGGGGGGGGAGTCACACCTTTTTGAGGCAAAGCAATTGGGAGCGATTAAACCCTCATTCGCCGTAGGGACTATCTACTCTGAGGAAGGAGCTGGCTCCAACATCGCCTGCAGCACTGTTCCTTTTATCTGCCCTGTAAATGCCATGGGAGCAGTTCAAGTGAAGCACACAGTGTTCTGCTGCAGGTTCTCTCTTAATGTTCAACATCATGCCATCACGAGGTTGTCTCCACCACTGCAATGGATCATCTATGCCATAAGAGTGTGGCTTAACCCGTGTAATTAAACTGGTGACCTGCGCAGTTATACCTCGCCCCTTTTCTATCACGTGGACCAGCTCAATCCTCCATTCTGCTCACGTGCAGACTCCACGTTTCACAGCTTTCATTCGCCACCTGGAAACAAATGATGATTGAATGCTTGACGCACGTTCAGCCTCACCCTCGGCCATTTTCATCGCAAATTTGGCAGATAAGAATACGTCCTTTTCCTTTCCCATCATGAAACCGGTTCAATACGTAGCGGCGCAGGCTGGCCTCTCGGTAACCGCCGTAACAGGCTGCTCATCAGCCCGAGAGCACCTGAATGCTGAGAGGCCCCTCCATCATCGGTAGACACACAATCACAAGTTCCTCGCCAGGTTATTACCAGTCATTCGTCACCTGCGCCTGGCTTCATGTTTCCCTGCCTTCAGCTTCGCTTCAACTTCAATACTTTCAAATCCCAGTACTTACCCATTCGTCTCTTCGTTGCACTTCTTTTCAGCTTTTCCAACATGTCTTTTTATCTCCCCACCTCCATTTCCCCAGCTTAGCTCCACCTCAGCCGCTGCACCTGGCTCGTGTGAGTCGGCGCTGGAGATGCTCCATAAAACACAAAATGTACTAATCAAAACCTATTGACAGGCTTTGATGCTACACTGGTGGGTGCTTGAAAACATATTGCTCCTGTACCTTGAGAGAAGAAAATCAAATTTAACGGGCTGTAGCCATTGTTCTCTTGCTGCACACGCCGCTGCTGCTTCTTAATAGACGGAGAGTGAACGTGAGACAGAGTTAAAATCCCACCACAGAGACGGGTTCCCAGGGGCACGAGAGCAGGACAGATCAAAAGGCAAATGAGGAAATCCACACAAACCATATCGGCCTCATATGATGCGGGGTTCGGCCCCTGTGCAGGTGCATGCCAGCGGCGCTTGATTGGCAGATGTCTCCCGCTGGGAATAGTGCAGGTTAGTTATGTGGGATATTGGGTTTTTTACTCGCTACCCCGGCTCCTTCATAGCATGCATTAGCTGCGCTTTCTCAGGTCCCCGGCCGTCATGTACGCTTACCTTCCATTTGGTTCTGGATGACTTTGAAGGACAGGAGATGGAGAGAGGTGGGGACGACTGTGACAAAACGCTCAAGGTCTCTGAAATGGAGTTGGAACTGTGAAAGCCTGAAGGTGTCAAATAAGACTTGACTCCATTATTAAAGGTAGCCTTTATCGAAGCTGTCATAAAACCTTTAATACTTGTGACTCTGCTATTTTTCTTAAGTTTTCATGAACATTTACATATTAATATAATTGTGTTCTGTATTTTATAATTCCTTAATGCAACGTGCCAAATGTTCTTTATTACACACACAATTTGCAATCATCACGGCACTGTGAACGCCCAACGTGTTCATTAAACACATGATGTGCTGCACAGAGAATTCTCTAAATCTCCTTGAGACAAAGACGAAGAATGAAATTGTTCATTTAAGTTTGAGGATTGTTCACATTTTTACGATGCAAGTTTTGCCCATCAGCAGCGAGCTAATTGAAGTACCTTCGGGAGTGATTCTTGTCGGTGTGTTTCCATCTAATGCTTTGCAAATAAAACTAATAAACATCACATTTAATCCAACGCTGTTTCTGCTTTGTTCCTTCTTGCAGAATCACTACATGTCTTAGCTCTGCGCACTATTTATATGTGTATAGATCTTCATTTTTGACTCTTGGGAATATAACAAATGAAACTAAGCTTTCAGAGCTTTTAATTTATAACTGGAAAAGGCGTCAAAGTCATCAACGACGTCCAGAGGATGATTAAGGAGGTCACTCATATCGAACGTTGCTCTGACCTCCAGACAGCTGGACGAGGTTAAAAACTTCAAAAAGCTTGGAAGTAGACGAGAACATGAGTTCAGATTAAGTTTGCCTGTATCAGGCTTTGGGTTGTGCCAAGTATACATTTGCCAATAAGTGAGTGAGTTAGCTGTGGGCTTCACCTGACCCCGGTTTACCTAACAGTTAACTGGATTACTTTCTATATGTGTTAAAACATGTAAGGTAAAGTCCCGTTACTCAGTGACTCAGTGTCTGCCATACGGCACTGTGACAGCACATTTTGGTTGATTATCGGGATAATATCCGATAATCTTGACATGAAATGTTCATTTTGTCTCATGCATGAGGCTTTTCTCATGCTTTCTCAATGGATGTTGGTCCTGCTGTCACTGTGAAGAAATGTTTGACTCAAAATGATTTGCAGAGACAATAGTAAAGTCAATCAACCGCACTCCTCCAGAAGGGTTGTTCGTCTGCATGTTCCCTTTATATAAGAACATGTGTGACCCACCTCGACGCATACACAAAGAGCAATGTTGCTTTAAACAGTATAGTACCCCCCCCCCCAAGCTCCATCCCCACACTCTAATTAGGTATGCAGTTAAAAAGCATATGAATATTGAAAGGAATAATGTATGGCTTATGCTTTTGGCTACAGCATGCTCCGAGTCAGACAGTGTTGCTCTCGCTGCAGGTTTCCAGGAAGTGTCAGTTATGTATTTCTTTACCCTTTAAAATGTTAGATTTATGCATTTTTTTCTACTTTTATTCAAAAACATTTTTAACAGTGAAACAAAAACATGTTCAGGCGAAGGCAGAGGGACGACATTTGTGATTCAGGGTCGTGTGAATAGTAATATGTTGTGCTCTCTCGCACGCTGCTCTGTCTCAGCAGTCAATGCACCACAACAGTTGGCATTCATTCGTTTAATCTAATTTCATTTTTGAATACAATATTTACAATAAAACATTTGAAATGATACGTGTAAAAAAATATATGTCATCTTACAATACAGTACCATTTAGAGAACGATGGAAAGTAAAACAGACACGGAAACAACATCCTAACACACTCGCTACACTTCACAATATACAGCACATGTGGACTCCTGTTGGAAGGTAGCATCGGGGGGGGGGGGGCTTCTACGTACACACCCGGTACAATTTCATGAGCAGAAGCTGGACGATAATTCATAGATCCTGACAGTACAAAACAAAAAGGAGTTGTTTTATCCACTGAAAATGTTTGTTCATGCACTTTGTACATGCTCCACTGGAAGACAGCTCACACGTCAAACAACTATTCCACACGTCATATTCACACTCATCACCTGCTTGGAGCTTTTGGGGAATCGGACCCTCGCAGACAATATAATTAGACAAACTTAGACAGTTCCTGCAAGTGATCCACAAACCTTCGAATGGACAGCGAAGATTAGGATTTATTAGTTGTAAAGAACCTTTAGCAGTAAGTGAAACAACTGATCCTGTGCATACTGCTCACTCAACGCCCTCGTATGGATTGTAGTTTCAAAACATTTCTACCAATAGCAAAGAATGCTGAGCGCAGCAGTTTGCTGACATCCAGTTGAGGAATTTATGCAGCTTTTGTTGTTATCCCCAAGATGTAAATCTGTCCATAAATCTGCAGCGTGCAGCTTGTTTTGGCTGGCGTCTTATTTCAAATAAAGATCAGACAGCAATTTCTCCTGCAGAAATATCAGCCTCAACACGATTGCTCTATTTGGGCACGAGGCGTATCAAAGCCATCCATTACACTTGTAAAACAGCTAACTGCCCCGCGGTGACATCATGTGTTTATAGCTCATAAGCAGGTAATACTAGGCTGTGTGCGTCGTGGAGAATACCACACAATGTAGATTGTTGTTTCTGAGCATCGTCCGTTCAAGGGAGATCGCCTCCGAGGACCTGATCCATGCAGGTCACGGAATCATTCACCAAAATGAATAGTGGCTTTCCAAGGGAAATGCTGAGGAAAAACAATAAGCTATATTGTGGCGGTGGCGGTGGGCATTCTAATTTCATTTCAGATAGCACATGGGGGATTTGCTGAGGTGGCGGTACAAGCCAATCTGTGAAAGGTCTCGAACTGCGACACTGAACAAGACCTTTAGGGAAAACACAGAACAGGTGGCCGACGCGACAGCGGAACTGAACAAAGCTTCACAAAACGGTCGCAGCATGCTTAATGACGATCTGCCTCCACCTCGTGTTCCTAAGGAACGTCAGTGTCGTGTAAACATTTACCTCTTTATTGCATTGGTGAGATTTTCTGATGCCATTTCAACGTAGACACAAATCTGTCACTGAACATTACTCATCGACAGCTCGTAAATACATGAACACGGGGAAAAAGGTTATTTTCAAAGCACTGCTCTGAATCGCCCGGAGCGCCGTTGTGATCACGAGTTAACATGTGCAGCGTTAATTCTCGTTTGCCGTTAAACAACATAAAGCAAGGTGGAGAATTTAAAAAGGATCTTCAAAGGAAAGCCGATGCAACTTTCTCCAAAGCAGCAGCAGACTGCGTGGAGCGAGAGCAAAGATCACAGAGAGGCAACCATGTAGGAGCAGAAACATTGGAGTTGTGAGAGCGCAACATTGTGGAAAGAGCGAATTGAGATCCTATAGCTTCAGGGGAGATGTTGTTTTGCTGGTGTAGAGAGTGAGGCAAACACAGACCAATTTACTGGGGGAAAATTGTGCTGTGGTGAAAAAAAACAGAAAAGACCTAAGAGCAGACCTTGCTCATTCTTCACTGTGCAATCTAATCTCAGCTCTTGGAGAAGATGGGTGAAAACAAACATTGTTCTCCTGTCAGCAGCCCTGATGGAACACACTGTACAGCGCCTGCGAGAGAGCTCAGCCCACTCACACGCTCGCCTCAAACTAAATGAGGAAGATTATAAAAGTGGGAAAGGATATTGGAAACTGGATAAAGTTAGGTGTGACATGAGGAATATTAAAGACAAACAAATGACCTCTGATACTTTCCTGGTGGGTTTTCAAGGAGGGAAATAATTAAGAGCCAAATGAGGACATTCTCAGAGAGGAATCTCAGAGAGACATTTGCAGGCTTAATATCAGGCATGAGAAATTGAAGAAGACACAATAGCTTTAATTGGACGATATTTTCAAGGAGAACCCATTTCTAAAAAGAATTTAGTTACACTTCATATTAACTATCCTTTGTGTGCAACGGTCAGTGGTCCATTGCAATACAATTAACACAAATGTATTAAACGAGTAGTACGCTGCTCCCTAAGTAAGACTCGTCTTCATTCTTCACCTTTTCTGAAGAGATTTCTGATTTCAAATGATGAAAACGTGTTTTACTGTGATGCTCTTTAAATGTGTGAAACAAGACACCTTCATAACTCCAACTACATTTAGCTTCGAAGCGTTGCATGGTAAGGCTGGTGTGTTTATGTTTGGTAACAAATCCCATGAAAAGACAAAAAACTGAAATGTGTGAATCTCTCAGCAGTTTATGTGTATGACTCTCAACCACAAGCGTACATTTAACAAAAAGAACATTTTAAGGTGTGGATTATTACACATTCGTATTTACAGCACGTATAAGGGACTGACTCCAAATGAACTACAGTGACCAGGTTTATTGTAATGAAGTACTGCAACACGTGACCAATGAAACGCTGTGGCTCACTGATTTTAATAGTTTCTGGACAACAATGGAGCTCTATGGCACGTAGAAGATACAGACTTGTTAGGGATGAATTCATTGTTGGATTTGGTCTTTTCATAGGATTTGTACATGAGAATGTTGTAAAAACAATAACATAACATATGATTATATCCCTTAAAGTTGGTAAAACATAATACTGAATTATGGCGCAAGGACAGCTTTGGAAATCTGAAATAAATAAAGGCTTATGGAGCATTTCAGAAAACATACGTTGATGGATACTGAGGTCAGCTGAACAGTCCCGACTGGGAACATGAGTACTAAGATAACAACTTGCAAGTATAAAAAACTATAGATTGATTTGGCAATCAAAATGAGTATCAATAAATACATACAAAGTGAATAAATACACACATTTTAAATAAAAACCTTTGCCACTACGACATACTAAGAGTCTTTGTGTATAGTCTTTATTGGCTGGGGGGTTGTGTAGTCCATAAACTTATACTTCTAATAATGAGCCATTCTTTCTGACTGGCTGTCACCACAACACGAACACACTCAATGTCAAAGGCAATTTTGTGGTCTACGTCTTGAACCTCAATGTTGCCATTTTTAAACTCCCCTAATGTGATATAAGAGGAACACTGTTTCCCTTTTTTAGTTCCAACCAGTTTCTCCCCGACCTCTAGAGCTCCGTGGTGGAGAATGTCATTCAGACGGTCGTCAGAACCAGTAGAAATCTTAATTTTACTAATTTTGGTAGATTTGTTAAAGACTATGACAAAGAAATCTCCGGTGGACGGAGGCTTCCCCCAGAAATATTCATCCACAGTGCTGTAAGCCTTGGTGGCGTCATAGTTTTCAAAGACGTTGATGTTTGTGTAAAGGCTGGCAGGAGGGTTGTCAGGAATGTCTACGGAGTCTTCCTCGAAGTCGTCGTCCTTCAGCTTGTTCTCGGCTCCTTTGTAAGAGGAGTAGTAGCCCATGTGCTGGAACAGCGAGGGCTTGAAGCGGATCACGTCCTTCTGGGCCAGAAGCCCCCTGAAGTGGATGAGGAGCCAGTCGCAGGGCATTTCCTGGTAGAACATGAGGAGGAAATGAGCCAGACGTGGCAGGTCTCTGGAGTGGTACAGCTTCCCGATGTAGCCCAGCTTGGAGAACTCCAGCATCACCCAGTAGGAACCTTCTCTGGAGGTGATCACCTTCTTCAGCGCCGTCAGGAAGTTCCTGGAGCAGCGCACGTCGTCCTCTAACATCATGTAGAAGTGAGAGAGGTTCGTGCAGAAGTTGAGGAGGAAAGCGTAGTCCACGTTCTGCTTGGAGCGGAAACGGACGCGGTCCTCCGGGTCGTTGTAGTTCCTTTTCAAGCCGTCCAGAGATGGGTAGTACTCCTCGGGGGCCTGGATCACCAGGAGGCGTCCGGCTATGATGTGGTGGGCAAACTTCCTGGTGATTTCCTGCACCAGGTTCTCACACCAGGCCAGGTCAAAGTCTGCCAGGTGGACCACGACCACAATCTCTTTGAGCTCCTCGTAACTGGACTGATCGAAGATGGACTTGATCGTCTCCAGAAGGTAGTTTCCTCTTTTTCTTTTCACTGATGAAAGTCCAATGGTGAGATACTCTGTGAACAAAAATTAGCATTTTATATTATCATGATGCTTTCAACCACATCTCACAGTCTTCATCAGCTGATGTTCCCACATACAGACCCACCCAAGTCCAATACAGCAAAGCCCACCCACGAATGAAGACTGAGCTGTCGCCAAAAGCTCCAGAAAGTTATTATTGTGTTGTTTTCAATCAGGAATATTAATGATGAATTAATTTAAACAGTCCTGGTAAAGATCGTGTGACTCGGACCTCAAATGTCAAAAGTTAAATCATGTTATACTTGAGGAGAGGAGTGCGTATGGTTTAATTTTGGAGTAGTTGCAATTTATTGCCGAGCTTTAAATCCCCACGTCACAGATTTTTAAGTTTTAGTTCTTCTTCTCAGCTCGTGTTCACGACCACTGTGTGACTTACTGTAACTCCCCCCCAAGCTCATGATGTAAATTTCTCTTTAAACAAACACTAAACTTACTCTTGCGGTTCAATGGGGTACCAGCGAGATAACGATACGTGACATTAATGGTTCCAGAGGAATTACTCAGGTCTCTGAAGGTGTGAACGTATCGCTCTGAGCTCGAAGGGTGGACGGACGTTTCCCTGAGCTGCCTCTTATCTCCTTCCTGGAACACAACATGAAAAGCAAAAATCACTTAGCATTATGAACAATAGAGAACAGAACAACATATTCAAGCTGCCACTACTGCTGCAGAAAAAAGGGTTGAGAGGGTTAGGTTAGGGTTAAGGAAAAAAGGGACAAGGAAGTCGTTTCAACTGGGAATAATTTGAATAATTCAAACGAGAGGACGACTTTGATTTTCTTGAACTTGTCTTTAACACTCTGTTCAAACTTGAGACAATATGTATTTGACGTGACGGAGCTGACCCTGGATGTTTGGAGACAAAAGGAATCTTAAAACCCCTTCAGGCTGTTTGCTTCGCCCAGCAGATGAAGTTGAGAAGAGCACCAGAGAGCTGAATATGTGAACTACCGCTTAATAATTCAAACAACAAATCACTAAGTTTTGATGGCGTCATGAATAAGAAATAAATTGTCAGGATGATTTCGACTCGGGTCCGCGTTATGAACATTTAAACATGTTTCTTTATAAACAAGACAACGTGGATGCATTAAACAAATACAAGAACACACAATGTACTAACCAGGACGTAGCCATCTTCGATGTAGAGGTTGAGGAAGAGGAGGAAGGTGATGAGGAAGCCGAGGAAGGGGATCGTGGAGCGTTTCCTCAGACACCTCATCTTGTCCAGGGATTTCCACACCAGCCGCATGCTGCGCAAGCTCTCACTGGGATCTGCACGAGAAGCACATCAGACACAACACGTCAGAGCGGCTTTGAAAGTCGTCCGCCCGAGACGCTGCAAGCCAATAATTAGCCTTTTTATCAGGCATCAAAAGATAGCGGGGGGGAATTAATTTTAGGACCAATCGTCCATGTATGACGTGATTATCTTCCACGTTCTAATAATTCTTCAACAGAATTGTAATGATGTGTGATGGAGTTTCACCAAATCTCCCGGCTGATTGATTCAAATGACTTGAGGTGGAAGCTAAAGGCACCGCAGGACACAAAGGATGTCAAACAATGGATTACTGATGCAAAGCAAATATTTCTTCACTAATAACAATAACAAATATGAACCACTTGGGAGCTGAATTTGTTCAACACATCCCCCACTACTGGTATGTGATGCAGCTGATAGGGTGGTGCTTTGTTCGATGGTGGTTCTTTATGCTACGATGGGCAAAATGAGATGCGTCTGTTTGCTCCTATCAGCTAGCTCAGGGGTTCCCAAACCTTCTGTGGCCAAGGCACACCAAAGACCAAGACAAAATCTCAAGGCACACCTGTGTTCATATCACTCTGTGAACATTTATTTCGTCCTTGTAAGAAGCTAGTCTCCTTCGCACTAGCAGAGAGCCTTTGATGTGTCACACGCTAATATTTCCCGCCATGCGCAAATGGCTAAAACGGATTCGCTTCGACAGATTTTTTAATGATTGTTTTATTTATATTTAGGCCAAAGCATATAAGATCTATTGTTTCTATATTGTGAAATAAGTGTGTAGGACAAAGTACCGTTAAAGAACAGTGTGCCACACCATTTGGGAACCACTGAGCTAGCTTACTCATCTTTGTTGTGAAAATTAGCATTTTTCTTCCACAGACCACCATCACTCAAGAGAAAAATATAATTTTTTGTTTAATTTCAGTTCACTTTGTTTCAGTTTTGTGGTCCATAGAAGACAAAAATAATAAAAGAAATAAATTAAAATAAGTATTTATTTATAACCTTTATTTTACCAGGATATGTCTCATTGAGATTAAAAATCTATTTTTCAAGGAGAGAATAAATACTTGAAAAAATCAAAATATTAATAATATAAATTAATAGATTAATTTATATTATTAATATTTTGATTTTTTCAATCATTTATATATATATAAAAAAAATTCCCAGAGCCAAAGAAAACGTTCAAATTTCCTGTTTTTTCTTGACCAAAAGTCCAAAAACCTAATAAATGTACAGATTCATAGAAACAAATGTTTTCCTCCTAGATGCTGGAACCAGTTTTGTATTTGCTGCTCGTGCAGTAGTTTTAAACTGGTAAACATACATTCAGCTTTCATGCGCCTTTAAAAGCTTCCATAAAAAAATTAACTGGATGTTTTGTTGGAGCTTTTTCTTATAAACAACTCAACTAAAAACAGAATAGTCTATTGTGCGCCTGTATAATCTTATTATTACCTTTGAGAAGCTTATGATAATAAAGACTGATGTTTTGTTAGGTACATGTATATTTCCTTTTCTTCCCATCCCCCTGTCGGTAATGAATATTATACGGGGACACAAATCATTGGTAAATGGCATTTCTTATTGGCTGTCAGAAGCTAAGCACAGAAACCCATAAAGTCACCCAGTAAATTGATTTATAGCACTTTAACGTGTTAATAAATGACCTGTGGAGTGTTTCCCTGTCCCCAACACAGATAAAACTAAGACATCACAAAGTCGATGCTGACAGCTGAGCGCACATCTATCAGGAGGCTTATAAGCAAAGCTAACACATATACAGCTTTCAGTTAGAACATCATTATGCATCAGTCACCACAGGATTGGCGCCTCCTCATAGCAACTGTACGACTGAGACTGACGGAGGGACGAAGAGCCAACGAACAGCAGCAGCAGCAGCAGCAGCAGCAGCACATGGAACAGCCTACAGATGTAACAATGGCGTTTGGTCTTTTCTTTGCCAGCAATTAGGCATCAGCATGTGCTTTTGTTCCACGGCTGCAAAACCCCAGAGATGCCTAATAGAATACAAACTACCTCTAAGCTCAGTTCAATGACCACACACACATCGATCACTCGCACCAGGAGTCAGCCTCACTTGGGATTCGGCTAGTCAATACCTCTTTGTGCAACACTTGAAAACTGAATTTAACATATCCATCCACGGCGGGCTGTTCCGTGCAATCTTCGACCGGGTGTGATTTAATGTGGCCGGCGATTACCATATTTATCAGTTATTTCTGCTTACAGTATAACAAACCTAATGAGCATCACTACCTACAGGAGATGTAAGAATCTGCTTCAGCTGTGAACTGCTTAATGTCTGAACATCATGTGTGTGAGATAGAAATACACATGCTATTGAATGCAATGTGTTTTATTTGTTTATTCAAAAGTTCAAATGTTGGTAGCCCATAATTGAACAATTTAATTAAATCAAGAAAGGAGTCCGAAAACAAGAAAACAATCCTATGGAGCACACTATTACAAAACATTTCACCGGCTGGCATTTCGTGTTGGCTGTCTTACATTAACTCTGATGTCTTATTGGCTAACTCCATGTTACCCTCGGGCTGCACTATGAACAGATATCTGCACATGAATGCTTAATCTGCAGGCAGCAGGATATGATGTTGGTATCGGATGCATCTAGTTTCTGTTTGCAGTCCTGTTTGACCAGGCATTGGTTGCATGCAGGTTATCAGTAGAGAGTAAAAGAGGCGGAACCCATTGGGCCAAATGCAATCTCAGAACCCAACAGGCTATCGTCTGACGGCAATTTTGCTTTTTATTTATCTCTATACGATCCGGTCGTAGACATCGTCTCTCAACTCCGACTTTCTCCATTCTCACGTCTCTAACTGTCACTGTAAACAATGACAGGCGCACAGAAGAAGTCTTGGCCCGGTTAGACGCTGGAACCCCTTAAATATTGGCCGTTAGCCCCAGAGGCTAAATCGTTGTCTTATCGATAGCCAATGGGTTCCAAGAGCTCGTCTTCTGCTTAAACAGTTTGACACATCTTCTATTAGATGACAAAAGCTGATATTCTCTAAATACAACATGAGAATATCATGCAATGCAACGAGTCAAGCGTTTTATATCTGTAACAATAAAGACATTCTATCCTTCTTTGTGTTTCCAACAATGTGTCTGCACAACACATACAGGTCAAAGCAGAATATGTTGCATTGTCTCCATTATATGTGTGGCGTGTCTCCACTAAATTGCAGAGTTCTGCTGGAGAAAGCTGCGTGCAGCATGATGATGAGAAGAATCATTAGAGCCACTTTGCAGGAATCTCAACTGATGGCGGCTACAAGTACAAGAGTCCTCCCGACGCCACGGTTCAGGTAACTCCGGCTTCTCAGCGCCTGCCTCGACTCCTTTGGTGAGAACTCAGCCAGCAGCTCTTTCCTTTTGCACAAACATAAGCTATGTTGAGACTCCTGACCTACAAAAACAACTAAATGGTATTCTTTGCAAGATCCAGTGGGAGAGCTACAATTAAACCACTTCTGTACTTCGTGTTAGAGGGGAGTTGATCTCTCAGATTGGAGTTTTGGGTGTCTCTTCTGATGATACAAGACAAAGCGAGGAGCCTCTCTGATTTCAATAATTCAGTACGAGCTCAGAGCAGGAAGGGTATGAGATGCTTATCCTGCCAAAGGCGCAGCTGGGAAACATGCTCACTTCTCCTAGCCTAGATTTAACTGTGACTGAGATGCACGGCAGAACACCTAAAACATCATCGTCTCTATTTCCAGTCTGTATCAGTCAGACTGTATATTTTCGAAATATGCTAGAAAAAGGTACATACACGGACGATGGTATGGATTCACTGCCAGCATCCATTAACAAGAGACATACACAGTACTGTATATGTTGTTGTGTTCATTCTTGTGGCATGAATCCAGAGTGGAACTGCAGCAGTGAAATGGACTAAGTGTGTTTTAATGGGTGTGTCATCCTGGCAGTCACACACTCCCTCAGATGTCCCCAGCACCATTCCAGGACACAGCACACTTCCAGCAGGCTGGGGCTGTTAAATATCCATTATGCACTGTGTGTGTGTGTTTGTGTGTGTGTGTGTGTGTGTGTGTGTGTGTGTGTGTGTGTGTGTGTGTGTGTCTGTGTGTGGACCAAATAAACCACACCACTGACTCTCTGCTTGCAACACACTGTGCACTTAACTCGTATCAACTGTTTGTCCCAAACTCCTCTTGAAAACCGTGCCGTCAGTAAGAGGTTAAATCCCGTGACATAAAGGGAGCTTGGCGACCGAAAGGACTTCACAAATTCAATAAAGTTTTCATTTTGTTTGATCAAGATTTCTCAAGCATTGTACTTTTTAAATGGAATATTCTCTGCTATTTGTTGTCATTTTATATTATTTTTTCACCCATTTTCGAGTGTAACAAACCAGCTGGGAAACAGAAGTCCTTTGTGATCGTTGCTACAGTTGCTCCTGGAAGAGAAAAGACAGACAATATGCCCAAAAGGTCTCTAAGGAAACCTGGTAGTATCACACCAGGACTAGTGCCTTGGGGGTTTGGAAATGGCTCTCAGCTGGAAATCTTCTGCCCATCGATCGTTGACGTCACAGCGAGCTGAGGGTTATTATGTTGCTGTGCAGACACATTAGAACACAAGGGAGCGAAAACCAGCAACAAGGGAACTGGACATTTACGTGAAGAGCTGCACACTAGTATAATGACAAAATGATGTTTCCACAAAGTGCCATGTTCAATTAGGAGCTTAGAATTCAGGGCTTGGAAATGGTAACACCATCATTCAATTCCTGCAGAGAAAAGAGCGCAATGTTGTTACTAATGGTTACTTTCAACATCAATCTATATATTATAATTTGTTTAATCAAACTACTTGTTTTGCCATTAATCCAAAAATCTAAATATATTCATAAACAAACTGTGTAATCCCACATGTGATGAATAATTAATGGATTAATCATGTAATCGTTTAAACACCAGATACAGTTGGACGTAGTTTTTATACGAGCAATATTTGTTCCTTTGTTCCCGGCAGAAAGTACCTTGGCAAGCTATCTCTGGATTCATCCTCAACGTCCTCCATGTTTCTCTGGCAGCTCATATGAGATGACTGATCCAGGAATTGTCTTCCTCTCCCCTGCTACACCCCCTCCCCTCTAATGGTGAAATCTGACAGAGGCAGACTTCAAATGGAAAACAAGGAGCTCCCCAGTGAGGAGAAGGCAATTATGGTCTGGCCTGATGTGTAACCTAATGCCAAGAATTCTATATCACAGCAAAAAAAACAAAAACAAAAGGCCTTCCATTGCCTCCCCATTCGTAATGGCTTGATTGCTCCAGAGTGGAAGCAATCCTCCTGCATGCCAACAATACCACTGTTTGTTTTGGAGTGTTGTGAAAGTGGAGGGAAGAGCAGAGTAAATGGGAAAAAAGGGTAAAGGATTGAGCAGAGCGGCACTAACATGCCACAAACATGAGTCGAATTTCACATCCCATCTTCCCAAGGTTGTTGCCTTTTTAAAGTTATTGCCACAAAAGTGAAACCGGAAAGTCAGGATGCCTCGGCTGAGCAGCGACGCCCGAACACCTGAATCTGAATAGATTGCTTTTTTAAAAAGTGTGTGTACAGTAACAGCGTAATTAATGAATTCCTTTGAACGCCGTCAGGGAAGTGAGAAAAAAACCCGTCTCCTTTGGGAATCTGAGGTTCACACAACAAGGAGTTCCTCCGCGTGGTATTCAGAAATCAAAATAACCTCTTAACAAACACTTTTCTTAGCCTGCGTGAATCAACCCTCAACTTTCGATTTAGGCCACGCCATTTTTACAATGTGAAGCTGCGTTTCTGTAATGGGAAAACGTAGATGGGAAACACATTGTGAATGAGAAAAAGGGGAAAAGATGAATAAAATGGGGAGCAGAAAGCAATTCTCCCTCATTTCATCTTGTTATCTGTTTTACATTATTTCCCCCGGGTATCCTGCACCTTGCAGATATACAGCTCTGCACAAATAATCAATTAAGCCTGCAGATTTGCAGGGATTCAGCAGTTGCTTTGTGTCAGGCCTTTAGCCACTTTCAATGGATTTTCTTTCACGATAAAAAGCCTCGAGCAACAAAGGCTTTTGTTGATAACAAAATTGTGGCGCAGGGCGGAATAATAAATCCCTTTAATATGAAATGGCTGTTTTGTTAATAATTCAAATTGGTCAAACAGTTTACCAATTACTAAATTCTTACAGCCTGCCAGACAAAGGAATCTACCATCTACAAAGACTTAGCGACCCTTGTCAGACATCCACGGCCCGTACAGAAACACGGAAAGGATCTTAATTATTGGGATGCGACGGGGGATTGTCGGCGAGGGTGTTGTAAACGCACTGTGTGGTAAATTAAAGCCTGAAAGCCGTGTTACTGGGAGATCCACCGTGTAATTCCTGCGTGTCACAACAGTCGATCATGTCTGAGGTGGCTGACATGTCATCTCCACCGAGGTAATCTTTCAAAGGGAGTCATCATGTTATATTGAGGCGACAACGCAAACTTTTATTTTTCTCACTTTCTTTCTTGGCGTCTGTAATCTGTCAAGTGGTTTCTCTGATCATAAAACGGTCCCAGACCTGGCGTGCTTTACAGAGCCCAGCTGCGTCAAACTTTCGGAGGACAGACGGCTGCACCGAGGATCCGAACAGATGTACGCCGCCGCCGCCGCAGCAGCACCACCTCCCCCTCTCGCCTCCCCTGTGCTGGGCCTGTCACCGCTATCAGCAGCTTGAGCTCACTCATTCTAATGGGAGGAGGAGGTGTCGTGGAGGTTGCGGTAGAAGGCAGAGTGTGTGTGTGTGTGTGTGTGTGTGTGTGTGTGTGTGTGTGTGTGTGTGTTCTGAATGAGATGCATTCCCCACGGACACACTGTCCAAGTGCTCCACCCTCCCCGCGCCGCCACCACCAACTGCCACCGCTATCACAAACGTGGCCCTCGAGGGAGAAACAAGCAGTCCGGTGACAACGGCACATCCAGCTGTTCTCCCATAAGGCCTTGGAGCATGAAAAAAACAAACCCAAATGGTCTCAGCCAGTCGGCTTATCAGGCTTCTGAAACCAGAACATTTCCAAGCACAGCCAAACAGCCTTCTCTATTCAGCGGCCTCGTGTTTCTCTGCTCTCTGAGTGAGAGGACGTTGCCTTGTTCTCCTTCCAGGATGTGTTGGAGACGTCAACAAAGCTTTTCCATTCATCAGCATTACTGCTTGTGTTTTTCCAGAGCAGCAATAGCACAGGTGGTGTAAACTGGAGTGCATCGCCGTGAAACACTGAGCAGGCGCCACCCGTTGATGCTACCTTCAGAGCAATCAAGCATCAAAACATTTAGAACAAGCGGCTGTGGCCCTGTGTCCACTGCAGAACAATCGCCCAGATCATCCAGCCTGGACCATTATTGAAATGTGATTGTAAAGAGCCCCCCCCCCCTATTTGATTTCTATTTACTTGGAAGGAAAGGAAAAGGAATGCTTTATACCTGGGAATGGACTCTTGCTATCTCTGGACAGCCGATCTTTAGCGTCACATCAGTGGTATAAAAGGAAGAACTGCATTTATCACGGAACACAAACTGCAATCACAGAGCTCGATGTGTCGATGCACACAACACACGCCGTGCTTGCTCGACACGGAGAAGCTGAGAGGCTCTGGGACTCGCCGCAGTGATGGGAAGCGTCGCTGACAGTCTGGATGTGAAAAGGAGGTTTCTGTTGTCTGGGTGTTTATGTTTAAGGTTAGAGGCAAACAACAAAACACACAAAAACCTTTTACCGTTCCAAGTGTTCCAGCATAATGAGGACGGGAGGCGTGAGAAATGATTCACATGTGGCCGAGCGTCTCCACGGCCCTTCTAAGCAGTTAGCACTTTGACCCAGATTAGCGCTCTGCCAGGGGTGCACTTGGGAGGGATGGCGATGGAGGACTGCGATGCTGCCTGCTTATTTCCACTAGAAAACACACTTGACGTGTGTACACTCCCTGCACACATGCACATGGGCTTCACTTCCTCCCCATCCCCTTGTGTGAGCTTGTGAAGCTGCGGCCGGTTATATAAATGATTACCTACATCTGAGACACGAGATGATTAGTATTTGAATATTGTCAAGTACTCTCTAGGGCGAAAAAGATATTCAATTAATTCTTTGTTTTATTTGACTCGGCTAATAGAGCGTGCGTCTTCCCGACTGCCCTCTGTGCCTGACGTCATGTGTCATAAACATATGCTGCTGCTCCCTTGAGGCCATTTTCTACATTAAAAGCACAGAGCCATTGGATTTAGCAGCCTGTCATCACTGTCTACTCCACAAAAAAAAACTGGACAGGGGCTGAGGGCATGAGAGAGGATGAACAAAAAAAGAGGGGGGGGAAGAGGCCATTGAAGAAAAGGCTGGAAAGAAATCCCCTCTCCCTCTCCGTCTCTCTCTGTCTCCATTTGTGAGGAAGGAAAAAGGAACAGGAGACTTGGCTCTGCCTTAAAAGCACTTAAAAAACCCAAGGTCACCTCCTGGTCAAATCTGTGAAATGAGAAAATGGCTGAAGGGGCAAGAGGCCGGTGGCAGATAACATGAGAATGCACTATCTCCTCCCTACACATTTAGTGCAGGGGAGGACGGGGCACTGTCAGGCTTTTCAAGAGGCTTCGTGCTGAAATGAGGAGCGGAGACACAATAAGATGGCCCAGTTTCACCCAGTATGACAGCGCATACGTTGAAGTGCTCTTAGGGAATTAGCTTTGTGGTCAAGCAGAGAGCAGACAGCCAAAGAGCTGAATGTGAAATCGCCCAACTGGGTCGAGCAATAACTGAAAGTACTCAGGTCATTTTAAAGGTGCTGCCTCCATTTTTTAAGTCAAGTATCATTATTTGGGAAATCTGAATTTAAAATTGTGCGTATTGAGTAACTAATCTAGCTAGTTGATACATCCTAAAGGTCATGTCATCAGGTGGCTGTTTGTACAGCTGGTGCACTGAATGATCTCTTAACACATATATATATATATATATGACCGAAATGTTAAGATGGGCTTGCAGCTGTGATTCAATGTGCCAATAACCTGTAAGCTCTCTTTGCTCGCAGGACTAGTGTCTCCTGGAGTCCCACTGAGATTCATGTGTTTAATAATGGGACTGAGCCATGTCTATAATGTGTAACATATCACCTGGTGGAGTTACTATCGGTCCCATATAATGTCACAGTTAATGATAAGCATGTTGCTGCTCCCTGCTCATTATGGACATGTGATGTTCATTTATGTTGCTTATATAAAGTCTTATAGTATTTTTATGTATAGTCGATTAAATGACATTTGGTAGCACAAAGCTAGCTGTTGATTAGCTTGTGAAAAAAGTTGTTTTTCTCAGCCAAAAGGAGATTAAATATTAGAATGACATTCAGTATATCAGCATAGCTTCTTTATAACGCAATAGTGTGTCTGTTGTCTGGTTTTAGAGTTCTCCACGTGCCTGAACACGGATTAATGCCGCTCTAAATAACTATAGTATTAGAACAAGGCTGTAGCTTAGTGTAGCTGCAGTTCCCTCTCAACCACAGCAGCATTAGTTTGTAGATGAGCATCATCACAGCAACTTGTTTGAAGGTTTTAAGCTCACTATAAGTCAATATAACACAATCAGCACGGAGACACTTTAAAAAGCAACAACACATTTGGAATAGTCCCATCATGCTCGAATGAAAAAAGATTGAAAACTGTACAAATCTTTAACAGCTGTATTAGCACTGAGTTTAAAATGTCAAGTGCATCGCAGTAGTGTTTAAAGAATCCGCAATCTTTAAAGTTTTATACTTCAAAAGCAATCTTCTCAATCCTAGAGATCACGCATTCTTCCCTCCCGAACGCAGCGGAACGAGCAACAGGCAGAGATTTAAATGTGCAGCACGATACCTCAGAGGAGAAGCCCGTGTGTTTCCTGCCGTGCTTCTGGAGGCGGCTCTTCGCTGAGACATTGACTACCTGTCCCGGCGCTAGACTGATGGGAGACTTCCCGAGGATGCGGGGATATAGGATACTCTCCCAAGTCTCCAGCATGAATATTTGATGAGAGATGTGTGGGACGGCCAATCACTAAAAGACGTTTATCTCCAATACCCCTGACTGGGCAGGCCGAGTGAGCTTCTCCTTTGGTAATCATGGATGAAAGACTGACAGCGTTCTTTAAAATGTATATGTTCCAGCACCACCGCCAACAAAATGATAAAGTGCAGTCCATGTTCTCCCCTACATCTGTGTGCGTTGCGTCTGGCCTCCCATGAGTCTCCAAGAGCACACAGTCTATATTAGTTAGCTATTCTGCGACTTAAGCGTGTACTTATTCAACCTTAACGACCCTGTTTGTGCCACAGCAACATTACAGAGTGTTCAGCAAATTCCTGCGGTCATTGCTCAGACCTTGAGTTTTCCCATCATCAGCCTATTGTTTCATAACCTTGCTTATGCAAAACACTGTGGCATTTGTGATGACAGAAATAGGCTCCCAGGTTCTCGTAAAAATGATATTCCAATCTCTGCAAACCTTTAATGATGCTGCAACTGAGCAATTTCTTCACTGCACTTATTACAGTTTTCCTCCTATCTCCGAGTATTGAGATTGGGAATGTTTTAAAGAAATGTGGATAATTTCTGCTGCAGAACTCAAGAGCATTGTTGAGTTACTGTTATCAATCCTTAACTCTATCAACCGCCTGCACATGTATTATAGGCAATTTGTTCTATGGGGCAAGAAAAGTCTTTTTAATCACACCTTCAACCTCCATCTCTTCTTGTGAAGCTGCTTAATGGCCAACAATAAAGGGCAGTGGCTGCACTGGGCCTCAGCCAGGTGCCCTGTGTGATGCAGGGTGATGCGATTTATGGTTACATAATAACACAAAGGCTTTCAGTCAGTGTATATGAAGCTTCTTTCTATCACTTGTATCCGAAGCCGCGGTGGCAGTTTATTGCTATAATCAGATGGAACTAAATGAGGCACCGAACCAACTATAATACAATTACACTTTAATTAACGAGTGTTTTACTGTTCAGTGACATTTATGCTCAGAGCTAAAGACTAAGAACGTCTCCACAAAGATGACATTGGCTAATTTCCCAGGTCTGATTCTGCCTTCTCGTCCCGCAGAAAACCTATTAGACTTAGGTTGAAGGGAAAGAACGCGTGTTACATATCTTCTCGTGCTACACACGTGTAATCACTGCTGCATGCTGGTATGTCAATTAGTCCACTGTCCAATTAAATGCAGACATGTTTATAATTACTCTATTTTGAAAACAAAGTCTCCACTAATGTTTTCCCTCCCGATGATAGATCCATCATTAACCCCGCTGACGCTAATGAAGGATCTGTCTGTGTTTTACACCTCGGTGAAATTGAGCCTCTTGTTTTTTTTGGATGTGTAGCCAAAGGGACCGTTTCTTTTGAATAGCGGTTGTCTGCAATTACTCTCGAGATGGATCTGCTGCTGTCAGTTTGAGATGCTGACAAAGGATGCCCTTCGCCTTTGAAGTACTTCATCTTGCCTCAGGTAAAAGAGTCCATAACTTGGCAAAAAGGAAAACTTTTTGTTTGGTTCCCAGCCTCAGGCAGGCTTTCAACCAAGTGGGCTCCTCTGATGTTGAAATATACACATTACACATACAAAATAGTCTGTCAAAGAAAGAAAAGAGAGAGAATCCTCATTTCATGAAAGTGCAACTAGACCACTCTATCAAGAGAGTACGCTGCACATTTCCTCCTACCTTTTGAAATAGCAAATCAGAATCCAGTAAAAGCTTGTCTGTGTGCAATATTAATGCCACTAGAGTGGAAGAGGTAGCCAAGAGGATGCCTTGCATCCAAATCTTCACCTGGCAGCGTGGGCAATAAAAACACATACATCCTGTTCACCGCTTTCAGTCTGCACGTTTGATTATGTAGCATTTAAATGCTTTTAATAATAAATACGACTTATAAACAGGTCAGACTTAATACTAATTAATTTTGCAGGCTTAGACGCGTTAACTACGTTATCTTCACTGAAGGTGAGAGTCGTGCTTTCGGCAGCTTTCCGAATATATTCCACAGACACAGCCGTTCTTGTTCACCTCCAGAGCAGAGGCGCTCGTGTTTGTTATTCAGCGTCAGTCGGCACACCAGCCGGGCTCCACCTTTGGCTCAGTCCCGAACAATTTTCAAGCTTCCTGTAAAATGAATATGCATTGCCTTCGCAGTGAATCCATTTGCAAGACAGAATGATAATGAAGAGAAAGTGCTTTCAAAAAACCCAATTAATCTCATGTAAAACGGCTGCTCGATGCTTCTAATGAGATGCCAGTTTAATAAGCGGGTATGTTGTACAACAAAGCCATTTGGAAAACATTATTGTTTATTTGTTTGATGACATGCAGGCAATGGAACGGATTGTGTTTGTGAGAAATAAGGTTATCAATGTTTGATGTAAAGAAAATGTACCTTTTAACTTGCTGCACAGTACACAGGTTAGTGTTACACGTGCAGAAGTGCAAAGTTAACATTATTGTACCCAATGAATATTACAGGAAAATCACGTTTAATTCCTCTATTGGAGGAAGCTGCTTTTAAAATGGACACACATTTAGATGGAAGATATTCATGGGAAGCTCATAAACAGAAGCTCAGTGCAGGCAGAAACTAATTTCTTTTTTATTGCACCATGAAATGCACCTTTCAGAGTTTGCTGCTTGGAAACGCTGAAAGGAGAAACAGAATGTGGTCGGGCTAAGAGCCAAGCTGTGTCGATGCTCGGTGAAAAGTGTTGAGAGATGGATCACATTTGAGGGGGAATCGGTAGCTTGTGAACAATGCTGCTTTCAGAAGAAAACAAATCAACTCGTTATCGACTCAAAACCTGCCGACTGGATCTCCGCCTGGTTGAATTTTACTTATTCATTGAGGTGGAGAGGGTCAGATACCTTCTCAAACTCTGGGTCCTTTCCCTGCTGTCGGACAAGAGGGGCAGACCCCATTAAAGATGCATGATGACCAGTGAGTTGATCTTAAAGATCTCCAAGCTTTGACGATGCCCTTGTCAAATATTCATGACCCCTATAGTGGGCGCAGTTCTTTTTGGCACAGGGAGATAATGTAGCTTTTTTTTAAAACCCATGTGCATTTGTGTTTGGCAGAGTGTTGGTGCTGCATCCTCATCTGCCGTGCAGAAAGAAAAGGGAGGATGGCGGGTTTAAGAGGCCATGGAAGGTTGTCCCAGAAAAAGGAAAATTGAGGCGAGCAGTGTTACCGGGTGGTTAGGTACCACGTTGTGGAGTCTGACCTGTACTCCCCACACATTACTCGCAGAATGAGAGGTAATAAGAGAGTCTGGAGTTTTACTGAGAACTCACGATCAACACAGCCCCACAAACGGGGTCTCTGGGTCGGTCTAAAAGTCGGCAGAATGTGTCTGTGATCCATCGAATCTGAGACCAGCTGGTAACGCTTCCATGTTTCTACTGCGCCGTCTTTAACACCCAGTGGGAGCAACAGTGGGAGATTGTGTTTATACTGGGAACATATCACGTGCCAACTGTCAGCGTGGGAAGCACTGTCATACGAAGATGTCTCTTTCATATTTGTGCATCTTGCAACGTAGCATGCTAGTGTTGAATGTTGTTATATAATATCAAGAATTGTTTTGCGAGTCCCAAGTATTAAACTTTGACTTTCGAGCCCTAAACAAGTCATAATTCGCTCTTCATCAATTTCGAGCCGCATGTTTTACATACTGCAGTCAGTTTCCATTTGCTTTTTGTTTTGAGGCAGCTACATCCCAAACGTTCAGTGTCTCTGCACTGGATGCAGACAGATGGAGTTAATGCCAGTTATTTCCCAGCCTGCTCTAAAGTCTCTGGAGTTGGTCGATGACCTCATTACGTAACAAGCTGTGGGACAATGCACTTTGATCAATTAGCCAAAAGGCTCATTTTCAATTTGTCCCAAAACAACAGATAAAACATCCAACATATAAACACACAACAGGAGAACATAAAATATGAATATTCATTAATACAAATCTGCCTCTAATAAATATTTAATACAAGTTTTATGCTTTTATTCAATTCATTTCCATTCTGTAACTGACGGTGATTTATTCTTGGTCCTTTGCCATCATTGTGATATATTTATATTTGGTTTTAAGAGAGTCAAAGCGTTCCAGTCCAGCTAATAAGCCATCAAAGAGAGTCTAAAAATATCCGGTAAGCCTCTTCTCTCTGCTCCATTCATGGCTCAAAAGGAAATATGACAAATGGCAGTCAAATCTCACTGTAACAGCTTTAAGTAGCCTCGACAGTGACACTTTGCATCAACCTACAGTCAAATCACTGTACTCACGTCCTTCATCTCTCCACTCTGTGGCCACTTGACTCTCTCTGTTCAGCAGAAGACAACTGTGCTGCTGTGTTCGGTGGTCTAATGTCGCTGGACTTGACTCTCCATAAACAGATTTCTGTAGAACGTGATGCTAAATGTGTTCGGCGTGTCATTGAGCGTCATTGAGCATCCTTTCTCCCCCCCGCAGTGGCGCCGTGGTGCTCATTTTCTCACCTTGTTTTATTCTAGGCTCAGATTGGAGATGCATGGTCGATTATTGCCTTTTGTTCAGGAAGAGTGACAAAGGGCGCTGAGCCATGGCCTGCTCGCGCTCTCATTTGTGTCTCGCTGGCTGTGAAATACACCCCAAATTAACGATATGAGAGGCAGCACAGTTCAGATCGTGATGGATGCTCATGGAGGGCTCCAGTACATTTCATATTAGATGTATGACAACCCAGCAGAAAGATGCAAACAAATTAAGTTTGCACACAATACCAAGAGCATCAGGATGAATAAAATGAATAGGAATGATTATAACAGTGTACTAAACGTTGTCCTTTGCCGTTTCAGCTGACCTACCGGAGCTGAAATGAGGCTTTACCTTGGTTTTCAAAAAGCCATTTTCATTATTATGCCCCACTTATCAAACTGGGACAGAGTATCTCTCACACACTGTACGGTCACCACTCCTGTGAAATCATAAAGCAGAAAATCACCATCCATCTGACATTTTTCACTAGGGAAATAGTGGCGATAACTCCTGACAGAGTTGGCATTTAGAAGTTGGACGTTTTGCGCCCGGGGACTGGACGGGAACTGTGGGGTGTGAGTCGAGAGGGAGCGGAGAACAAGTTTCTCCCTGGTGGAAAGAATCCGCTTTATCGGTCACAGCTGCTGTGTGGTTGGCGCTGGTGGGCACAGACGTTTGGTGAAACCCCTACATTTCACTCTACACACGGCGTGGCGGGGAGTCTCTCGAAATAGAACACAATAATATGCATGGTGGGTTCTTCAAGGAGGAAAATGTAACACACCATATGGGAGCCGAAGCATGCAAAAATATTGAAACATTGCTTTGGACACAGTTGTCTGATGCTGCTGATAGCTTTCATTCCCGACTGACAGCCGCAACGTAAGAATTTCTTTGAATACATCAATTGTGGGTTTTCATATACAGCTTAAAGGCTGCCACTAGATGACAGAAAAGGATGCATCTTCCAGATCCTTCCATTACTATTTAAAATAGAGCTCAAATCTTTCAGCATTAAAATAAATGTACCCTCCAATTGTTCTGTTGGCTCAGCTCTCGTATGAATAGTTCATTCAATCAGTTTAACTTCAATCTCAATTTTAGGAGTGAAAAATGCCTCGAAATAAATAACAACACACGGAGCCAGCAGCAGGATGACAACAGAGAGTCAGGGAGTGCTCCGTACAGCAGATCTGACTTTGTTCATTAAAAAATACAACCTAGGCTAGCTTGATTTTTTTACCTGCAATCAGTGGTAATTAAATTGAAATACAGTATGTCACATTTATCTGTTTACCACAAACCAATGCTTTGAGAATGAGATTCATTAGCCAATAAACTGTACCCTGAACAAGGGTTATAAACGTCACAATGCAATTAGCAGAAACCGTAGAAGTAAATCTCTCTTTGGTTGACCTGGTCCTTCCCCACTGACCCAGTGCAACCAGTTACGATGGGTCACTGGTAGACATTGCTTTGGTGTGTAAAGGCTTTCAAATGTGGGAACCACTGACTTAAACCGACACTCCCAGAAATAAACCCTACTGCGGATATTTTTTTAATGTTTGCGGTAAACCCTTGATAGCAATACGCACCAATGCACGCCTCACCTTTGTGCTATTAATAGTCACAATCCGATTAATGTCATTCCACACTTAGGTAACTGAATTATTTAGTCGTGTTCCCCTTGACATCTGATGTAATTCATTCTCTATTTTGTGCACCCTCCCCCTTCACATGTTAAATTAGATTAACATCTGAGTTTTGGGTCGTCTAAAGAAATGGACATTGATCCACTTAACCCTGTCCCCGACCTCCCTTCTATTACACGGCCCCCCCTTCCGCCCCTCAAACCTCTCCTTCCACTAAATTACCATGAAGCAAACCTTGATTTGATTGAGACTTCACAAGATAAGATAAATTAGCCCACATTCATCAGGAGCCTCGGCACACAGGCAGAAAAACAAGACGAGTGTTTTCCTTGGTGATATGTCGAAATGATAGTCTTGTCAACAGAAAGGCATACTGTTCAATTAGCGGGGCTCTCTCCTGCAGGCGAGCAGCACAGCAATGATCCAATCAGGAGGAGAGCTGGCTGGTTAATATGGCTCGTCACGTCTGAGCTCCCTTATCTCTTGGTAATGTTGCTCAACGCCAAAACGCCTCGCAGCCAACTCATTGCAATTGATTTAGAGAGCACAGAGAACCCGCCCCTTTTATAAAAGGAAATACCAACCTGGGTGACGTACTCGATGGCAGAGAGATGGCTTTTATCCAGCCCACATGCTTTTATCTGCCGGCATCGCTTTGAGACTCTAACTGCTGACATTTAACAAAGACGGAAATGTGACCTGTGGGGCTCTATTCAGAGCGGTAAAGGTCAAAAGCTGGACTTGGACCCCACAAGCCGGAGAGAAGAGTTGCAACTGCGAATGCTATTTGTTAAATGTTAAAGCTAGTTACGCAATTAAAGCCTTTGTTCTGCCACTACCGCTGTGGTATAGACACAAAGGCAACACAAGGGGAAGCAAAAAAAGGCAAGAGGCATTCTCTAGATGAAAGATGAAAATGTAAAAAGCTCATAAATGATGAAGCGTTCTCTCAGATTTGTCACCCAGCCGTTTTTGAATTCAAACTACAATTATTATGCTTTTACACTAACATTGGTGACATTTACCTTCTATCTTTCTATGACATGTTTACGAAAAGGCCATTTCTGCAGTGAAAAACAGAGCTCTTAGAACCTTGAACTGTACCCGTGGCTCTGTCAGCCATGAATAAACCATACAGTGCTATCGTGATGAAGGAGTCGGCATCTCCTACTCATCGATATACTGGGTCTGATGCTCTTTCTGTTGAGCCAGTGTCCCAGCATTGACTGCCGGTTGTAATTCTCTCAAGAGATTGGAGCTGACAATCTTCGGCTTGCCAGACACAAAATCCTTTTTATCTGTCAAGACGAGTGGCTGTAGCCCACCATTCTCTCCCGGCTCTGCCTGTAAGCTCTCTGGGTGGACAAAGTCTTAGACAACATGAAGACAGAAAGACAGGCCTGATAGCAAAACTGGCTGTGCCATCAACACTCCTGACACCGAGAAGTTCGGTCAGTTGTGGCTTACCAGGGACTGAAGAGGCTCAAACTCTGAAGACTAAATTTGACTTTTATGTTCTTTTGAAAGAAGTGCTTGAGGTTAACTCAGAAGTTGTTTGTCTATAATACATTGAGGTAGTCAAAACTTCAAAGTGCATTCTGAGAAAGTTTCTGGATTTCTTCTCACTATCTTGGACCGACGATCTTTTAAAGGAAAGAATTGTTTTCACATTACCTTATCTGACCTCTGGAAAGGGTGCTCCAAAGAATCAAAGTGTGTTGACAGAAAGTCTGGAGACTACTTCAGAGATCAGTGTTTCTTGTGGAGTGGCTTACATACAGCTTGTTCATGTAAGAGGGACTCAAGACAGAGGGATTACAGAGCATACAACATGGCCGAAGAGGACAAATGTGCTACTCGGAGAGAGATGGCAGCTGTGGCAGGCTTGTGAGCCAAGGTGCCAGTGGAGAGTGAGAGGGGAGTGTTGATGGGCTTGCTGGGTGTAAAGGAGTGATGTGAGGCTAAGGTCGGGCAGATGGTGGCCGATAATGAGGGTGTAGAGGTGTAGGGGAGGAGGGGAGTCGTGCTGTTCTCAGGCTAGGGCTCTTAGCAAAGGCTCAGCACTGAGTTCAGGACCAGAGAGACCGCGAGAAAAAAGTGTGGGAGGTAGAAGGAAGAAAGGAAAAATTCCCTGTGATGAGGGTGAGCCCAGTAGCTCTGTGCAACCTTTAACAAGCACACCCATCATCCCATGACGTCCACACTCGGATGCACCGACCAGTTGCCAAATGTGAGAAATATTTTAGCATTCACTCTCACGAAATTCTCCAGCTCCTTTGGGTACATTCACTCCTGGAACCTTTTTTCTAATGCCTTGACCTTGCCTTCATTAGTTGGTTGACATTAATGCATAATTAATAAGAAACAAATGAGTCTATGCTAATAAAGCGGCTAGAAGTGTGAGAAAGAGAGTGCACCTTTTTGTGGTCCGGCTGTGGGGACGTCATCTTCTTTCCACCCCACATATACCCTCAGATCATTTTGGGGGGAAATACAGCTGAATTGTGTTATCTGGCACAGCAGGGATATAAGTAAAACAGCAGATATAGACAACAATGAGAGGAACATTAATACGCTAGAGTGAATGTTTCGAGATGGTAGCAATCTACCCTTAAATTTCCCTTTTAAAAAGAATTAAAAACAGTCCTGGGAAGCAGAGTTTGTTTCGCCACTATCGTCTAATCACTGCATATCTAAAGCCCTTTAGCAAGCCAGCCTAAAAATGTAAGCACGAGAAAAAAGGAAGTAAAAAAATCAAATAGAGTAATGAAAGGATGTGTCCTAATCCAGCTTAGATGTCGTAATTTGTGTTGGCAGAAAAATGTGTGCCTTAACAATTTCACATTAACATTCTGATAGGATTTCCTATTGGTGCTGACAGAGCTCAGTGCTAATTCTTCAAGAAAGAAATGGGAGCATTATAATTTTTTTTTATGATCAGGCTTCACATTTGTGTAAAGAGAAATTTGTGCTTTATTAAGTCCCCTCCTCCCTCCCCTCTGACGGCCTCATTTGGTTCGTGATGACAGTTGACAAGCCCTGCTGATTTTTTCATTAACAGCTCATACCGTCACCGTAGCGTTGGTGGTACACAGGAAATGAGCGTTCATATCAATATATCTCACACACAATGCATCTCAAGTAGACACTGACTTTGCTACATGGTTCCCCAAGGGAACTATTGATCAGCCTGCATTTTTACTATCGATCTACAAGCCGAATTAGGAGGCGGTATCAAAATCAATCACTGACTTTGTCTCTTTATATCCGAAAACCCGAGTTCCCATCACTTGCAAGAGATGGTGTGAGCCGCCGAAGAACATCATGAGATACAACATTTTCATTATCTGAGGCGTTTCATCATCTCTTCTATGATCTCACTGGAGAATCATCGTATCACAGCAGAAAATGTAATTATAAGACTCATCAATGTGGTGCTTGATTTGGTTTTCCTTCAGGTTAGTGTAAGGGAAAGTTAACAGGATTGTTGATCTTCATTTATGACACAGCTTCTGATATACAGGCATGCTCCTGGGGCTCCTGAGCCAATACCAGTGTCAGTTAAAAACCTTTCATTAAGGTGGGTATAACACTTCAGTGGCTACCTTATTTTCTCCTTTATCTTGGAGGCTGGAAGGGGGAAATAAAGCACAAGCAAAAGCCTTGGCTCCATACGGGATAAAATCTATTCTCTATTATTGCACTGCTGTTGCTTGAGGGCCGTCAAGCTAAAGGTAATGGCATTGCCTGTGATAAATTTATGGCTGAGCTGCTCCATGTTCCACGAGGGCTATAACGGGCTGGGAATTGACCAGATTGTTGAAGTCACAACGAAAATGACAAATGACCCTCCAGTGACAAATCAACAACGTAATTTACAATGTCTTTCAAATGACTAAGTGTGCTCTGATGGCAGTTAAAGCATTATATATTTACACAACGCTGTGTGAATAGATGGGCTGTACGGTTAGCTGTCAAACCTCTGGAATGATTGTAAGGGAGAGAATACACGGCAGTGGAGAGTGGATTTGGGTGACTTGATGCAAGTTGCCTTGGAAACCTTTCCTGATAGCAACAGGATGGCACTCGACGGGCAGCTGGTTCTGCAGACCTTGCAGGTGAGAGAGGTGCTTTGCTACAGGCTCCACGTGGACCATCGAAGAGACCTTGCTCTGCATCCTGTCCCTTACACCAGCTCTCAGCAGATTGGACACCCTGACTTTTCCTAAATCGGCTTAATCCATTTTCATCCATTTGTTCTCTCCTTCTCGCCAACCCAGACAGTGAGACTGTTCTGTGCCAATTAATCAATACTCATGGCTGAAGCAAGTTGGCAGTGTTTCAGCGGAGCTAAGCTAATAGGGCACTAAAATGGGTCCACATTTCTATCTTTTATAGGGCATAAGACCATCTATTAAAACAGGACATGGCTCCTCTAGGACTAACTTTTGTCATCACATACTAAATAATAATTGGCTTACCAAAGGTTAATTGCTCAATAGATACTAGGCCATTGGAATTTAATTGTGCTGTTAAACGCCTCGGTTGTAGCCCATGCTTTTATAATCGCTCATTTGACTTGGAATGAATGGAAAAACTGTTTGGATCCCAGATGACTGCTAAAAGTTGCTAACTGTTGCAAAGAGTCTGTTTCGTCTTGACATCGTGTGTATCAGTGGTTGATTCTCTAAATAATAATTAGAGTTTCTTAAGCTGAAAACTCAAAGCACTAACCATCTTTCATTTATTAATTAAACACTGTCCATGAATTTGTTTTGTACCCCTCCAGCATTTCGTCTAGTCTTAGTATTGGCAGATATACACAAGTCAGCAAGATCAGCTGCATGTGGGAGCTGCCTCTCCCTCAGCAGATAATCGGAACATTAAAATGCCAATCTGGGATTTTGTGAGTACATCAGTTATGCATATTAAGTCTTATATTCCCCCCTAACAGTATGGGTCGAATGGTAGATGAAAAACATGCTCTATGCAATATTTTTCTCCCAATCTAAAATTATTTAATACACCTCTATTATATATTTCCCCAATGTTTTCAAACCAGTTGAAACTAAATAATTAAACTGTAAATTAAATTACAGATAAAGACTTCCTCCTTGTGGTGTCCTTGAATCATGCATCAACAGGTCGACTTCACTTTGAGAGTGAAAGATATCATCCTATTCTCCATTATCTGTCTGTTTGTTATGTACTGCGTGTTTAACATTGAACTGCACACACCACGAGATAAAGGTAAGGAAAGATACAGTTACATATTTAGGAGTATTTGCTATTTGAAAAATATGTATTGAACTGCTGGAGCAGTGCCAAGGGAACAATTTCAAGGCACATCCTGTCAAGAACACAACCTAATGGAAGCTTTATAAATGATGAGGACAACATCCGTTCCTGCTATCAGCTGCTTTCAAAGTGAAGGCTGCTAAAGCACAGCGCTTTCAAATGAACCTGCAGCAGAGGTCTCGTTGCTGTTTATCAAACATCCCCTGGCAGGTCTGCTGGAATAGCACACCATCAAGTCAACTAAAACATAATGACTTTGTTTATGTGCTTCTTCTGCCCTGCCTCCAAGGGCAGATGTGACCCAATTATGACAACTGAGTGACAACTGGCTTGTTTTGCTTATACCTTCAACGCAACCAAATACGTTAAGTAACTCAACTAATGAAGACTAAATAATGATATATATATATATAGACCTCATTGTTTGTTTTGCAGTAAATTGGTGGCAGAAGAGCTTGAAACAGACACAGAGCTCTGACATATGTGCGACTTGGACAACATGTCCCACCCCCTCCAGGACACTTTGTCCGCACTGTGCAGCTCCTTCAGTGACAGGCTGCTTCACCCGAGATACCGTAGGTCCTTTCTCCCTGCAGCGGTCAGACTGTACAATCACCACGGCCCCTGGTAGACCACCACACCGAGAACAGTCTATTCCACCACTGTGTGCAATTATCACTGCCATGTGCACTTTTTATAACTTCTGCAATTATCACTCATGTGCAATATTGACTCTTACAACTTTGTTATCAACGACTCTGTACTTACACTATTGTTACTGTATTTTATTCTATTTAATTGTGTACTCGCCACTTTACTTTCTTGTTCTTTTGCTGTAACAAGGTAAATTTCCCCGTCGTGGGAATAATAAAGGATTTCTAATTCTTGTAAAGTTGTTAACGTGTTAACAGCTAACAGTCGACTACTTGCATCCAGCAGGAATGTAGTAATTGTATCAAAACATTGGAGCCTTTTTTCTGCCCACCTGATGGATATACATCCAATATTCACACTTTTTGCTCTGTTTTGGTCTCCACCGACTATGGAGAAACTGTCTGGGTGTTTAGCCGTTAACTCCTTTACTTTCTTCTTTATGTAGTTGGTGATGTGTGTGGCTCCTGTTTGGTGCTGGGCAGGTTGCATACAGTTGGTTTTATTTTGTGAAAACAAACCCGTTACAGAATAGTTGAGAGCGTTGAGACTGAACCATACAGTAAATGTGCCGTACAACCTAAAACAAGGAGCTGAAGTCACTGTCATTTGATTCAATGTTAATATAACAAATATAGATTGGTGTTATAATATTCATTTCGAGCTTTAACAGTCATTTCTTGCACATTGAGATGTGGAAGGATCAGACTGGAGTCGTACCTGGCACATCCTCTGAGTGCAGGTTTGCCACTAGCGCTGATGGTCATTTTCTATATGTTGCTGATGTATTCTGCTGTAAGTGACATTGTCATGATTTATCTTTCTTCTCTGCACTGTATTGCTTGTGGTGCTTCAATGATAAAAGCAATTCCCTCTGTGGTATCAATGCAGTCTGACATACAAGAGAGATTACAGGAGAAGTTTTTATTCTGCTACATACCTCTTTGTATTACTCTAAAGGTCCCTCAAAGAAGCCCCGACTAGCACGTAGTGAAGCCAAGACTTCTGTCTACAAACCCTCCAACATGTTGTTGAGGCAAAACAGCCCCCCTGAGGCCATGCACACGATTGGGGCCAGTGAAAGTAGATCAACCGTCAGTGTCCTGCTGTGTTTGTTGTGAGAGATCCTGCTGCCAAACGTTTGACAAGAATGTCACACGGAAAAAACCCGCAGCCTCTCCGGCAAAGCTGCCAGCCCTGGCATCTGACCCCTGGGCGCGTCCGAGCAGCTACAAGTGCTTTCCATCTCCTCTGACTGCTCAACCTGTCAATCTGCCTATTGAAAGGTTTCCCCTTTCCCCAGGAAAAGCTAATTTTCCTTTCCCCTTGGCCCAGTCAGTAAGTGTCACTTCAGTTTAGATTTCACTGCCTCCCTGCAGCCTTGCACTAAAGCTCCAGTGGAGGGATTTATGTCTGCTGTTGTGGACCTGCTTTCCAATTAAAACTGTAGGGCACAGGGGATTAAAAAACAATGTGCTTCTCGCTGAGTAGCTGGGCCTACTCCTCTGTCCTACATCAACTCACGGCAGTTAAAATTGACTTCACGTTGACACTTTTTGAATGTGTACTTAAAGCAAACATTCAGAATTCACACAAAGCAGAAAACAAAATGGCTCAGAGACAATACTTCTCCCTGATCAGTCATGAGGACAGATTTTCATAGTGTGAAGATGGATGGATTTCTTCCCCCTCAGGTTTAAATGTTCAATAACCAAAATCCTGTTAGGCCTGTGGTCTGTTGAGAATACGGAGGGGTTGAACCTTCATACAGCCCGATGCCGATCATAGGCCTGTCCGTGGGAGTAAGTAAAGACCAGCTCTGCCACAGAGATTTCCTCAAAGACCGCTGGATTAGGAATTCACAGAAGCCGCTGCCTCTGCAAGACGGCAACCCCCTTTTCTCTGCAAATCAATTCTAATTTTGCCGTCCGTGTCGATATCCTGCTCGTTGCTCTCTTTCACTCAGACCTACTTGCTGTTTCCCATCATCTAGTCTTTAAGCTCTGTTTCTTCTGCTAACTTGCAACCTCAGTGGTTATTAATAGGTGTGATGGCACGTGACTACGTTAAGCAAGAGTGTCCCATTTGCACGAATCTATTCAACAAACATCTCCTCAAGTGGAGGGGGAATGTCTTAAGAAGTAGAAGAATGTCCCTCAAGGCGTTTGTACTGTATACCTTTCGCCCATCCCCTATGGATGCCTCAAAGTGTATTGCATTTTCTTGGCTTTCACATCAGCTGTCAGGTTACCAATGTCAGTGAGTGGGAGCATGTTATTGCAGTAGAGAAATTGCCTCAGGCAACATCTTAAAACAGGGTCACAGGCTAGCTTTCCCCGTGGCTGCCTGTCACATTTTGGTTTTGATGCAACAAGTCTGTTTCAGGTGAGGGCAAATTGTATGCAGAGAACTTTCTTACCAGAATGAGAGATGATTGTTTGGACACAAATTGTGAAGTACAAAGTTATTGTTTGGATTAGAGTCCTTATTTTAGAACATCTTCCGTATACAACAGCTTGAGTCATGAAGGCAGAGCGTTCATTGTAGCTCGTACTTTGCAAGCTTCTCCGTTTGTTTTCATGACAGTCGATCATTGGACACTACAACATGTTCAAACAGTCACTAATGACAACATAGATGGATGGATGCAGCAGAATGAAATAGATGGTTGCATGTAAATACACACAAACACACTGGGGATGCACTAACCCCGTCAGCCTAACCTCACTTAGAGTCTGACTGCATGGAAGAGATCCTGACTTTCAGTAACTTTTAATAATGTACTACCATTGGGCTACCATTTTCCTCCCCAAATACTGAAATCAGTAAGTGCTGTACTATATTTGTAGGCTGAAAGGATGTGGGACATTTTTTGGAATGACAATGGTGCAAAAAGAGCCAAAGAAATCCTGAACAGGGCGGATGTTCCTGCCTACAAATGGCGGAATGTAGCTATCAACCCCGTAATCACAAAATTGGCCTCAACAAAGGAAGCCAATGCTTTTTTGTCATTTCCTGTAGGTTATAAGTAGCTGAGTAGAAAATTGCCTTGCACTGGCTCATAGTTACGTACCCGCTTCAGCATCACCTCTGCCCGATTATTTTGTTTGCTGAAGCCCATTTCTGGGCCTCTGACTCACCAGGTTCCAGCACATTTTCTGGATGGTAGCTTTTATCACAATAGCACTAATCACTCCTACGTCCTCGTGCTACAGTAATGCGACACTTACGAGACGTGAGATAACAGGTGGGAAATCTCAAAATGGATGGAAAGTTTATAGCAGAGGGACTCCAAATGAATATCCTGCAAAATATCCTGTATGTGAAAAAGATTCAACAAATGACATTACGATTAAGTTAGATTCAGTTATTAATAATATCACATCCTTGAATTTCAAGGCAAAATAACCATTTACAAAGCTGCACAGATCACTGATCACTTAAAACAAACCAAAGATATTATCCAAAAGGGATTAACAACATTTCAAACTGACCAGGACGAGACCGTCTGCACCCAGCTGGCGAATAAACCAGTAACCTTTGTCAAAGGACGAGATTTCCTAGACAAGAAGAACCGAACAATGGTACACGCTCTGTCCCAAATGCTTTGTCTTAGGAATACCTAATGCACTTCTTTTCTGGAGAGAGGCCAGATAATAAAGCTCAGTGAGGATCAGTGAAGCCAGTCTCCACTGACTCTACCCTCATTGTTGGATGCCTCGCTCCCTGGGAGTCGATGTACGTTATCAGTGATCATCAAAGGCACTGTCAGGAAAGTGTGGAAGTGGGGCTTCCACAGGCTGTCCGAGACGCTAGACACATCCAAATGAGACAGGCTTATTAATTCTTCAAAAGCCACACGGCTTCGTTTTCCCCAAGACTCATTTTGGTACATTTAAGGATGATAAAAGCTCAGCAAGGGAGCTCTATCGCCTCTTCTCGCTGTCTTACTTTTCCGTTCTCACACATACATCATACATAATGCAGGCACATGCATTCAGCAAGAAGATATTACTTGCTTTAAAATATCTGTCATGTTTTAAAGTCTTGTGTAGGGAATGGAAATAAGGATATTTCAGGGACAAAGATATTGAGTTAAAAGTGCACACTGGGAAACCTTTCTGCTTTCTGCATGTATAGACACAATGTGTCTGACAGCTCTCTGTAATACATGTATTTACTGTATATAACTGCATGTTAAAAGGGCCTTGGAAAAGTATATGTCTGCTTAGCAAGACCATCTCCATGTGCACAAAGTTTGAAAGACAAAACTGTAGTGTTGTTGAGTTTCTTCACGGTTACTTTCCGGCTACAAAGACGACATGTGAAGGAGACAAAGCCGTTAATTCTGCAAAATGAAGCAGACAATTTCTCCCCAACCCATGTAAAAACCGTTTCACTGCAGGAAAATGGATTCTCCAACAATGAGAGCTGTTTTAATGGGAGGGAACAGAGGAAGACAAAGCCTTGAAATTCATTACAACTTTTTTCCTTTTTCTCTCCATTGCTGCACATTGGATTATATGTGGGACATCAAAAGCTTTAATTATCTTAATTAGTCCTACATTTGCAAGCAAGAAAGCTCCTTGAAAACCAAAAGGAAGATGCGAAGTGTTTCTGTGGAAAGCTAGTCGTTAAAATGCACATAATTTAAATGTTATATGAGAACCTTAATTGGTGAATTCATGGTTGTCAAGGGGCCCTCCTTCATTACGATTCTAGTGGCTCCTTCGTGGTGGCCCCATTCTCACATAATGAATGTGATTCTCCCCCCCCCCCCCTCCCCCCTCAGTGTAATAACTAATTACACAGAGGAGCTAATCGCCCCCACTCCACCTACACAGCCGGAATTAAAAAAAGTTTTTTTGTTTACAACTGACAACATGAAAATGAGAAAACTCCTCACTTGTGACACTGACGGTGGGTGTACAGTACGGATCAGCCCGTCGTGGAGTCACAGAAATCCACACCATATTAATGTGCTTATGGAAATACTTCAACTTTATTCATTAGAATTTCACTTCCCAGAACCAACTCCAACAAAACATCCAGAATAGAACCAGGAAGAAGCAAAACTTAGCTTAATAATTCATAAATAAAATAGCAACACAAACCAGCACACGATCAATTACTTTTAAAGTGGCTGCAAATCTTTTTAAAAAGGCATCTTTTGAATGTCAGCATTGCTTATTGCCAATTACATGATGGAGACTGCCAGCACATTTCTTTTCTGTCCAGTGCCTGAATTTATTGAAAGAATCATTTAAAAGCAGAAAAGCTGTGTTTCAGTGCGCTGCCCGTCTGACGGGTCAGAAGTGTGTGCTCCGCTGCGTCTAACTAAATCCAACAAGGACTCACACACCCTGGAGTGCACTTTTGAACGTACTGGCGGTCAGCAAAACAATATTTAAAAAATGTAGAAAGAAAGGACGACCTATAGATTCCACTTGTTCGGTGCGGTGAGTGATGCTCACGGCCGCTCGTGTTATTTGTGCATGTGAAGACGCTGCGTAATCATGCTTTTTTTTATATTCTCAATTTATTATTAAATAAACTAAACGCTTATGTTATTGATCTAATTTATGTGCACGTTTCATTGTGTACTGTCTACTTTGCACATTGACATTCTCTCCTTCGCCCTGTTTTGCGAAGGAGGGGGCTTCGCACCTGACGCACACACACGTGTGCACACACCTACAGTCAGAGCGGAGGAAAGGAGAGAACTAAATAGAATCCGTGCAGCACAACGCACCCCCCCCCCCCAAAAGCAGTACACCTAGGGGAAACACTTGGATATTTTGCATTTACATTCAAACACATGTTAAAGTAGCCATTCCTAAAAGGTCTATAAACCAGGGACAGCCTTAGCGAGTGCCGTGCCCTCTCGTCTCAGGAGTGCGTTAGTGGGGTTCACCCTGAGGGGCTGGGATCTCACTACAGGACCAGAAGACACTCGTGCAGGTCGACTCTTTCGGGCACAAAGCCCAGTTGACTTGTTCAGCAGAGCTAAGCCAGCAGCGAGTGCCAGGGGGTTAGAGGTTAGCGTAAGCCGCTCTGGGCCACCGCAGCCCACTGACTCTGAACAGCAGGGTCAGCTGTGGGGCTGCAGGACCCGTCCACTAGGTAAAGCACTCCAACACAATCACATCAACAACACAAACATGACAAGGAGATGAGAAAATAAATAAATAGCAAAACACTTTCACGAGGATTACGGTTGCTTCCAGCACGGAAAACACGCTGGGCTTTTATCTAAGTCACACAGCTTAAACATACAAGTAGACTTTCCAAAGCACACTGTGGTTGGATACTTAACGCTGCGCTTTGATTCTTCTGAGATCACTTTTTCAAGACGGCATCAGATGCAATTCATGCAGCGTGACGGCCTATTTCACAAATGAATGCTTTGTTTTGTTAGAATATTTTCTAATCAAAAGCACGCACTCCCAGCTTTCTGCTTTTATCACTTTTAAAAATAGATTTAGTTTTAAATGTAACACAGTGGAAATGTAGAACGCATGCAAACGGATTAAAACAGAACACCAAAGAAGCTTTATTATTATGTTTTATGGCGAGAATGTGTGAGCTACGCATTTACATACGCGTTCGTTACGCCCAGGCACTTAATCAACGACGTCCTATGACTACTGCAGCGGAGACACTGCCCTGTCACTTTCATATCTGCGCAGTGACTGGAAAAATACATTATGAAAACGAGACCAAACACATGTTTGCCGACATATTAATGAAGCCCCAGTCGCCAAGAGAGACGGCGCCGCTATACTGATACATCTCTTTAGCCCCGAGCATGCTAACAGCAGTGTCAATTTCTTGACTGCGTCCCTGAAGGCTGCCTGCTACAAAAGACACTTCACTTTGAGGAGCGTGGGGGGGGGGGGGGGGGGGTTCAGGGTGGAGGGCTCCTCCCTTAACACCGCCTCTCCGCACAAAAAGATAATTGTCTCCTCCTTACCCAGAGAGATGGGTGTATTTCGATGACCTATACGAGGGACTCTTCCCCTCTCCTGCGCAGCCTGAGATGTCACAGTGGTTTGCCATAATTACTTTTTCTGATAGAGGTGAGAGAGGACATTTGCATCAGATGAGGCGCACAGCAGTTGGGTCTCCCCGCTCGCCGCCCATATGCCACTTTTAATGTCACTGTAATCTCTAAAGGTTAGCATTGGCGCCACCGCTGTATATCTCCACAACTAGCTGAATCAGTGGTTTGGAAATAGGCTTGACATTGAGTTCGGGTAAACGCAGGAACACACACCGTCACAAAAACATGCACACAGAGAAAAACATGTTAGAGAAGAGATGGTGAGCGTCTTCACTCAACGGGGTTTTGTTGTACTTCTGGATAAGATTGGCGAGGTCAGGTGGTGATTTCCTAACACAGCATCCCATCTCTTTAGAAGCTCTTTGAGCTGTAGAGATAAACATACAGAGTGTGTACTCCTTACACTTCTGTTGTCAGAGGAGGTGTTCACCTTTTACTGTCTGCTGCCTACAGCTGTAATTTGCCTGAAGAGTCTTTTTTAAACCGTGCACATCTGTGTTTTCAACAGAACAAGTGTAAACCTGGTTTATTTTGCCCTTTACGGATGCATATTACACAACAGAAAAGATACAACTGACCTGAAATCGATTTAAAAAGATGGTCAACTTAATGATTCAGACAAATAAATCATCTTAAACACTCGTCAAGGTAATTAAATATCTGGTTCAGCTGCTGTTAGTGCTGCTGTCTGCAGTGACACAGTCAAAGGCCTCAGTTTACTTTAGCAAAGTGCTCGCTGCATCATCCAGCATCACTAAAGGATGATGTTATTCTCTTAATATAAGGATGAAATATTATTCATTAACGCAGCTGGCAAGTCGCACAAATGTTGACACTGAATGAATCAGTAAAATGTTCGCTGACGATGCATTTCTTTTGTTTGCAAGTCAAAATATTTGACGTTGCAAAAACAATGTCTGCTTTTAGTTATTGCAGCTTTATGAAACCTTTCTGTGGTTATGTTTGGGCGCAGGATAGAGAACGATCGTGGTCAGAAATACAGAAAAGTAAATGTAATTCACACCTGCCAGTGAAAAAGAAGTCCAATCTGACCTCTAAATGTGAAGGTCGGTCACAGCTTGAAGTCAGTTTCTAATTCTCAACAAAGTCGACAAACTAACAACCGCTCTTCTGATCTCCGGGTGCGTCTGTGGTATTGATTAAAAGATTGGAATCCGCCGCTTCAAGAAGTTTGGTCCGGTGTGAAGATCACTGCGAGCATGTGTTCAAATTTCCAAGCAACGAGGAAGAACGAGCGAAAAGTTGTAAATGTCAAAGGGAAGCACAAAATAAAGAAAATGCACCGACAGCACTGAAACCTCGGCTGTCTTGTTTTACAACGAAGCTGAAGCATCTTGGTGTTTCCAATGTGGTGTAAGACAGAGTGTTTAAGATTAAACTAAATCACGTACATTGAGTGCATTAGACAGGCACAACCTCTTTATAATGCTCCCACGAGCATTTTATTGTAGATTTGAGTAAATATGCCAACAATCTAGTATCAAAAGCAATATTAGTTTCATTGTTGGAGTAACAGAGGTTTACAGTGAAGACAGTCTGCATCTCTCTGTCTGTGCCGTCATCTTTATTCCTCTCAATCTCCCACTTTGAGACGATTCTGCCTTCCACACTCTCTAAATCCCAAACCTCCCAGAGCATACGCGTCTGCTCATCACACTTTCTCCGTTCTCTTCTTCTTCTTCTTTTGTTTCTGGGATTCTGGTGACATTTTCAAAGTGCCAGATCCTTGCCTTGAGACATTGTGCATGTGCCCACACCTCTCCGCCCCCAAACACACACACACACACACACACACACACACAGAAAAAAAAGAAGCAAATACACACACTCTCCTCGCCTGGAGCCAGGCCCCTCTGTGCTCGTCTACCTCAGAGAAGCTGGAGCTTGGCATGAAGATGAGGCTCTGGTGGATTCTGTGCTCCGCCTGCCAATGCTGCTCTTTTGATCTGCAGCCAGCTGATGACAGATCTACATTAAGCTCATAGTCTTCTCTCGCTCGCTCTACTTCTCCTCTCCTCTTCGCTGACACTGGGGCAAAATGCTACTGTAAGTCCACGAGCATTGGTGGGAATCGACATCCCTTGGGGTCAGCGCCGTGAGTCTCCTCTCACACCAAAATGAGAGAAATATAGAACGCTGAGTGGGTTTCCAGCTTGCAGAAAAGATACCATGTGGGTGTAAGCCAAAGATAGTGCCATACAAACAATCCAGGGGGAAGCTTTACACATCTCTGATGTGTGCCTCCAAGTTTGGAAGGAAAAACCTCCCTTGTAACCTCCCAATGTGCTCACGCTTTGAGATATCTCTACATGTTATGTGGTGATGCAGAGTTGTAACTATGTTTGGTTGTTCTACACACTTGCCTTAACTTTCCTGTACTTCAAATGACCTTACATAACCTCAACCTAAAAGGGCAGCTTGTGGTCATACAGTGAGGACAACATGTCTGTTTCCAGACACTTAACAAGAGATGTGATGGACACTGATTGGTGTCTCAGTGTGTTGAAGTACAGACAGACACCACAGCGTCTATTGTAAAAACAGACTCAGGGTTAATGTCTCAGACTGACAGCAGGCAATGTTAAAAATTGTTCATCTTCTAATCTTCTTGAGATTTAGAGGCAATCTTGGTTTGCTTTTCATTAGGTCCATAGACAAAGCTGCCAAACCACAGAGCATATTGTATTCTAAGCTAGGCCTCCCTCTGGCACAGTTCAAAATTAATTAGGAAATGAAAAGCTTTGCAAACATAAAGGGGTTCTGACGAGTCTTTTTGTTCAGCGAATTTTGAGAAAGAATTGCCCCGGCAATTGAAGATGCATAAAAAGAGATCTGTCAAGGTAGCATAATTTCAGACGATGCAAAAAACACTGTAATTAACTCCCATCATTTAGAAAGCGTCGCAGAGCACGCTGCTCCAGTCTGAACAACACATATTCTGTGCCGGCTGCTCCCACGCAGCAAAGTGCGTATCTGCTGCTCATCACCTACAAACAACAGAGCAACCGTCCACATCCGCTCAAGTTGCTCGCGAAGGAGACATGATGTTTATATTATGAGACATTCATCCAGCTGATAAGTGCAGGTGCAGACTGAGAGCAGATCCATAGAAGGCATTGGCTAACAGCTGCTGATGAATGAGGGGTGACGGGCAGTGATGGAGCTCCCCCCCCCCCCCCATTAGAAAAACACAACCAGCTGTTATTTCTAAAGGGGATGGTTTGCTTATTACTGTGATATCCAGCAGGAACAGGCTCGCCACGGCAATATTTTGCGTGACAGGCTTCTGTGAACGAGGTGAGACTTGCTGAAAGGTGAAGACGCAGTTTCATCTGTGACGCTGTGCTGGTGAGTATCATTTTAAAGAGGGACAAACAGCAGATAGCATTTGGTTGGAGCGCGCCGTATTGTTTGCGTTTGTCATTACAGAGCTGTCCTTTGAATCCAGCGGGGCAATGTTTGTGTGTGGGCTGTAAATTGGCAATCAGCCTGTCACATTACCATTGGAACGGTCACTGTAAAGCTCCTGTGAGGAGGTCAGGGCCCGTCTCAGTGGAGGAGAGAACGTTATTATGTTACACTCTTAAAGATCATTTACTGGGTGTTTGTTTAGAGCACACAGACGCCGCGTGATTCCAGCTCTATGTGTGTGTGTTCAAACCATTTCAACTCAGCACAGATGCAGATATTTAATGACGCTTTCTTTTGCAACACTACCCTCAGTCTCCCTAGACGCTGGAGCAAAGGAGAGCGTATCAGGATACATGAGACAGAACAAATGTGCGAGTAAACACAAGAGTCAGAGAGCATGTGGGCATACGAGGGGGAGAAAATGATGCCAACACTCTCGCTGTGAATATGTACCTCATACCTCACACACATAACTCAGCCTGCGCGTTCAGCGGCTGCACGACTGTCAGGAGCTGGCATATATTATCGCCGCATCCATCGTGAAACACCGCACAAATGTCAGCTCGAGTGAAGGCGCAGCTTCTTTAAAAGCCGTACGGCGGTGCTTCACAATTCCATCAGTCATGCTTATTTAGGAAAATACCAAAGTGTTGTTTGGAAATGACTAATTCACCTTCGACTGCTTCCACAGATAGGCTTTACTCTAGCTTTGGATCAGACTCACTGGGAATTAAGAAGTGAATTGTTTCTTAATGGGTTTGTTTTAGCACATTTGGGTCAGTTTTACTAAAAGTCACACAAACATATTAAAGATGAGAGTCTTCTCTTGCCTCCCTCTCAGTCTCAGGGACGTGTGATCACTTCTCAGCTGCCTGCTTCTTGTGACGAGCATGTGTTAACTTCCTGCACTGTGTGCGATGTTCTTTCCCAAATCCAGCTCCTCCAGTCTTCCCTGATTTGAAATCTAAGCACACAGCCTTGCTCTGAGCCATGCTGTCCTGTAGACGAAACAGCTGTTTGCATGAATCTTTAATGCACGCCCACATTGGCACGCCATTGAGGCAGATGAGGATGTGGAGAATCACCTCGATCCCTAATTTAAGCTGTTTCAAGTCCCTGACGTTTGAGAATGTCAAACGTCTCGTTCACTGGAGAGCGCCACTTGAGAGTGTTATAGGTTAGAAAAATGAAAACAGCTTCAGCAGTTTAGGCGAGTTCCTTCATCAGCGGGTTATTAATGTGGGCGAAAATCAGTCAACATGTAGAAATACAAGGCGTTGGTTTATTATAGGGATAGGCACTACGTTTAAAGTTATCAAACAGTTCCTGATATTTATATGTACAGTTTCACCATTCAGCAAATATATATTCGCAAACTTTTCTCCTAAAGCATAGGTCTACAACAGGGGGTCCGCGACCCCCAGGGGGTCTGCAGAGGTACTGCAGGGGGGGTCGTGAAATTGTTTGTAGATAAAGCAAAAAAAAATGTTTTTTCTTTGCACATATTCCCTCCTCCGCTGTACTTCGCGAAGGGTGGCGACACACACCCACAGTCAGAGACAGAGTGGAGGAAAGGAGAGGGGTGAACTAAAAGAAATTTCCGCCCCCCCCCCCCCCGTCACACAGACCTCCTCAAGCCTCATGTGTACAGTATATACAGTAGGGGGTCCCTGCACCATGCTACACCAGTTTAGGGGTCCTTGGCCCAAAAAAAAAGACCCCTGTCATCATCGTCATCCGCTCCCTAAAGTTTTAAAATAACACTGGACAGACTAAATACCTTTACCTGCAATACACAACACGAAAATACATAAAATACTGAAGGTAAGAACAGCTGTTTCCTCACAACGTGATATTGATATTTGCGGTGCCAAAACAAACAAGTTCCTTAATTTTCTTTTATATATTTGAAAAAATATATTTATATGCGGTGTGTAATGACCATCCACACACACACACACACACACACACACACACACACGCAGCTGCTGCTTTACCCTCTGGGTTTGGCGTCCCACAGAAAGAGAAAGTACTTTCTTTTCTTCTCACCTTGTTCCAGCACTCTTTGATTATTTGACTGCAGAAAGTACTTTGGTAAAATAAGCGGGAAATATAAACAGCATAATCTGGATTTGCTGCCCTGGACAGAAGAGCAATGCGGCCGTCAATATGGCTGCGGGTTTACAATTGTTGTGCTTGGCGACGGCTGTCTGTATCACACAAGTGTGAAAAAGCAATAACACCACCAAAGTGCAACTGTTGGCGGTCAATATTTCCTCTCCCTGATAAACCCTCTGGGCAGGAGCGTTCAGTCGTCCAGCCAACACAAACACAGCTTTGCAGTTTCAATCTGTCACAGTGTGTGAATATGGAGCCAGAAAGAAAGAACATACAAATATCAACCCTCGTCTTGCCACTCTGCATTCTCCGTTTCACAGAGGAATCATCCAAATATAAAGTTTAAGGATGGCGTGAGATGAAGTCACACACAGTCAACAGGGTTAAAAACAACTCCCTGCTAAAAGCAAATGAGTCTTCATGGCTGCTGTGCTGTGACTCTGATCCGGTTTACCCTTTCTAATGTCACTTCTCCACAGGAAGCAGCCACACAAGTATCATTTAGCACTCAACACTGATGCAAAAAGACAGAGAAAAAGATTACCTTGTAAAAGTCAGAAGTGTCTGTGGGAGAGGGTCTGCAGGTTGACCTGAACGGGATACATGAACACGTCTGCCTCAGCTGTATCTGTGAAACAAAAGGCACGCCGGGGTTACTCCACAGCTGTGAGGCGTTCTGCCTGTAACATGTGATGATCACATCGTTTACAGCAGCGTGCACACATCCAACCGTGAGTGCTCCATGTGTGTGCAAACACAAGAGTCGGTGAGAAATAGACATTTACAAAGTTTGCACACATACTGCGCTAAGTTACAGCACCCACATCACACTCGCACGCGCCTACAGATGCACACGAGCACACAGTCAACAAGCCCCCTACTCCCAAAGCAGCTGTGGACTCGGCAGACACTGCTACCCTGTGGCTTACTTTTGAAGATGAATCTCCAGAGCCCCCAAAGGAAAACAACGCTTTGCCAGGGATGTCCAGGAACGTTAACTGTCGTCGTCTCTCTCCATGCTCAGACACTGACGGCTGTGATGGGAAGTCGCGGCGCTCCCACACTGAGGAAGGGTAATTGGCTAGAGATGATGGGCCATAAACACACATCACAGGGGCGGTGAAGCGTCAAGCAGACAGCTAACGAAGGCTCTCCTTCTACTGCATGGCTCTTGTTTGTCGTACACGCACACACACACACATTGTCTCCCATCCCTGGATATTCACGCTCTTTGAACACATAGTCCGGCCCACCGTTATTAAAACACAGAGAGAGAAACCCCGTCACTGGCTGACTCCAATCCATCACCATAAAACAATGACGGCATATTCTGCGCGGACCTTTTTACCATTTCCTCGGCGTCATGACCGTAACCCGGAGGATGCTCTCCGCTGCCATTATCATCCACTGATATATAATAGGCACTACCCATTTAAAATGCATCATCACCATAACAGATAGGATGCCCTCTCTCTCACCATTACTACCATCACACAGTGGGGTGGATAATAGGCTATCCATTCCTGCAGTGCTATCACCACGCCGCAGACTTTCCTTCCATTTCCATAACACTTCTGTCATAATAAGCAGGGAGAGGCTTCCAGTCATAACCACCGCTCTCCGAGAGGAGGTCAGTCGTGTCAGACTGTTTTCTTACACGCTGGTAATTGGGAGAAATAAGGCTGGGTAAGGAAATAGCACTGGAGCTTCCCTTTCTTCTGTGGTTTGCTGTGCGAGGCAGTGTTTTCGCTATGATCCAGTATTGCTGCTGAGCCACATAACATGTTAAAAAACAAGCTAAGGAATATATGAGATGTGGGAAACAGTGCCAGTTAATTTGACTCACATAATTGCAGCTGTTTGCACCATCTCGTGATCATAATGGATTCCTCCTCAGATACAGTATGCCCTGTTCTCTAATCCCGTGACATGGGAAGAGGATTTCATCAATAAAAGCCACTTCATTCATCTAATCCTCTTTCTTCTTCTGGCTTTTCCACATTTAGTTTGACAGGTCTTGCATGACCGCTTTTTTCTTTCCTCTCAGACAAGAGACAAGCGGCAACCTAAAGACCCCTTCACTCTCTCAGCAGACGGAAACTTTGAGGGGTAGCGTAAAACCAATGGCAGGGAGAGGGAGGGACAAGGGGGGGTCCAGGCAATGCGCTCATTATTCAGGAAGACACTCGAGGCCACAGGAAATAGCACACTTCATTTTTCTTGTCAAACTCCGGCTGGCTTAATGGCGTGTTCACAGCAAGTGGTGAGACAAAGGGATGGTGGTGCCGGCCTGAGACGTGGAAGGAGTGCTGATCAAGATGGAGGCCGTCACAGCGTCAGCAACCCTGCGTTCTTCTCTGAGGTAGACCACTAGAGTTTCTAAAGCTGCTGAATGTGTTACAGCGGCAAATAAAAACGTCTCATCTTTCAGAAAGCAAGTATACTATAGGCTGTCTCTCATAGAGGAAAATGAAATATGGTCTCAATTAAACTGTAACTGTAGAGAGGCACAGATGTTCTTATTGTTCCTCCCATTCCACATCCTCCTAAACCGTCCCTCATTATTGCCTTCATTACCAGAGCCATCGATATGGCGGGCGGCTGCCATAAAACCTGGATGTATCCACAACTCATCATCCAAACAGTAATTAATCATCCGCCCAGCAATTACACACCTTCCACCATGCCTTCCATTGATCTTGAACGCAGCGATGCTTTTCTCTATTTCATTTGTGCACCACGAGCTCCTGTGACTGAGGCGATAGCGAGCTACAGGCCATGCAAAGCAATCTCCTCCTGCTCTATATATCCGCTGGACTGGAACTGTGTTTTGATCAGAGAGATGATGGGGCAGGTGGTGTGGTATAGCTTCATGTCAGCGAGAAGCCTCATTCCGTTGCATTCCAATCTCGAGGCATGGCAGCGGGCTGTGGTGTCAGACAGCCTCTTTTGTTCGACTCCTAATTGGGGTAATTTATTGTCCTAACAGGCAGAGCAGCTGTGGCTTTACAGCGTAGCACCAATTAAATCCAGATGCTGAAATGAAAAGATGAGGCTGAACGTGACTTGGGGGAACAATCATTAATATTAACTCCGATCTCTGCGAGATATGTATATGACAAGCTGCGATGAGAGATTCTTCTCAACGCATCGCTCTATCCCCATTGATATTGTAAATATGTCACGAGCAGCTCTCAGGCATCATTTCTAATAATGGATGCAATTATATGCCGATTAAACATCGGGACAAGAATCTGCAGGGACACCTGACAGCCTGGTCTGCACTGAAACCCCCAATTAAGCTACTGGACGCTGTAATCTTGTTCTACTTTTTTCCCGCAGCAAACGGCTCTGACGGAGGATCAGGTGAATATGAGCGGAAGATCTGGGAATAAAGGGAGCAACTGAAAGAAACCAGGTCGCTGTGAAGATTTCTCCAGGGTCAGGCTAACCCCACAATCCTGTGCTCGGCCCGCCTGCCTCTTCAGTGCGGGGTCTTTAGACGAAGAGCTCCAGGGACAGGGACAAATGTGAGTAACACAGAGAATGGAGGCACCACGAGGTCATCACCTCGGAGCTGCAGCTCACAGAGAAACCGCAGATACACAGCGACTCCTTTGGCTTCACATCCAAAAGGGGAAAACAACGAGGCGTAATGAAGCAACCCCGGAGAAGTTCTCTTTGTTTTGTTCATTTGTCTTCTCTGTGAAGTTTTAATGAAGTGTTTGTCCGCTCTGCCTCTGTTTATTTTAAAAGCAGGGTGTTTGTTGATGTAATGTGCGCAGCCTACGACAAGTTAAACATCTTAATGACTTATATATTGTTGTCGTTTTTTTTCTCCAATTCCCGCGACATGCTGCTCACGATCTCTGAAGACGCTGTTGATGTGTAGCAACTGAAAGGGTAGCAAGGAATACTAAAGAGTACAGTTCAACACAGAAATGACTCGAGTCCAAGTAACGTTAGAAGTGTTTACTTGTGCGAGAGTGAAGAAGAAACCCACCATCCTCTATTACTGTAGTTAACTGCAGTAAGTCATTCTGTTGCTAACTTTGTGTACGAACAGCGCTGCAAATCAAATTTAGAAGCACTCACACCTCAGTTTGGCAAATGGATGAGAGTGATAATGAAGCATGAATCAATTTGGAGCCAATTTAAAACTGTTGATGCTTACAGTTGTGAATATATGGAATAAACAGATGGTTTGACTTATATAATATATTTTGTTTTATATATATATATATATATATATATATTTATATTATATATATATTTATATAAATATTTATATATTTATATTATATATATATATATTTATATATATATATATTTGTATATATATATATAAAATATATATATTTATCAATATTATAATAATATAATATAAATATAATTATAATTATAATTATATAATTATAATAATTATAAATTATAATATAATATATTTATCATTTATATTTATTCGACATATAGAGGAAGTAAGTAATAAAAAGAGCACAGTAGTCTTTAATCGTGTTTATCAAATTTGCACGTTTTGATTTTTACTGATTTGATTTCTGATACTGGATTTATTCAGTATTACGTTTTCAAGTTCTCTTTGTTTTTTAAAACAATGTATACTTATTACTTTTGGACCTTGACTGTGATCAGAGATGAGATCGTTCTTTTCTTTGTTGAAAATGATAAGTGTGATTATACAGCAACCGTGAAGTGAGTGCATCTCAGAGTGTTACAGAGTATACTGAAGAAGACACAGTACCTTCTGCTACACACAGAATCATAATACAAAGTATATATATATGAAACACGCAACCCTTGCTCGAATGAACCCTCTCTTTGGGATGAAAGATGGAAGGAGTTCATGGACTTGTACACTGTAGCGTCTTGCTCTATTAAAAGTCACTCTCAACAGGGGAGCCTCCTGAATCCCATCGCATTCCTCATCGTACAGCTGACTTCAAACCCCAAAGACAATATAAAACATGGCTGTTTGCTGTAGCCTTGACAACAGTAGCTCTGCTCTGTCTTCGTCCTAACCTCCCTTTCCCCCCCCGTCTCACTCTCCCTGAAAGAGTCGAGCTCTGTTTGAGAGCCGTAAGCGGTCCGACTGGATGGCAGGAAACCTTTGTGCTTCATGAGGATAAAGAGCTCTGACCCAATTAGCTGTCTTTGTTAAATAAAACTCCACCGGCCCTCATTTAAACCGCCACATACCCCCCCTCTCCCTCCTCCCCTGCTTGTTTTTACAGTACAAAGTGATTACAGATTTAATTAGCTGAGGACCTTGCTTCAGGGAGACTCCTAAATCCATATTGATATTTCTGCAGAGTTTGGAGATGGAGGCCTCGGTTCTGTGATGGCTGCAGAAAAATATAATGAAAAGATGATTTGCAACTGACTTGCACTTACCCGCTCCTGTTTACCTTCCCCCCCCCCTGTGGCTAATCATTCTGTTACAGGATGATGATGCTGAGAATTATGCCGAGAGCGAGGAGCTGATCAATGCCGTCTCACAACTTGAGCCTTGGATGTAAACAGGCCGGCTGTCAACACGGCAGCTTTTCTGGTGTTGACATGTTGGGGTGAACTAATAAGCTGCTGAAATGCATTAACTGAATGCACACTTTTAATTAAAACATTTAATTGGACTTCATGATACATAAATAACTAATTGGGCAGGCTCATACGGTTATATGGTTGGGCAACTAAAAAACTTTTTCACAGAAGAGATCTTGGTTACGGTGAAATAAAACTTACAACATTAATTGCATGTTTTTACGAGAGGCGAAGTCCCGTGTCCTGCATGAAATTCGGACACTGCACACCCATGCATGGAAGGCAATACTCTCATTAACATGCCATGAGGATAACCTCAAGTTTGTTATAACTACTTTTCCAGATGTATCGTGAATCTCTGGTCCTGTTTTGGTTTTCAGAGATACTGAACACGTTCTCAGTAAGAAGTCAGATTCTTGCTTTTTTCACTCCACCCTCCCCCTTTCTTGTCGATGCTATTGCTAGTATCCTTCTACTTCCTTAAACATAACATCTAGCTGGGTACATTAATTCCAGCTGAGTTCTCTGAGGGATGTCTAGCAGCAAACTGGGAAATCAGTCGCGTAAAGTAGCCAAGGTTCCATTGATTTCACATTAAGAATGAGTGTTCCCATTATAACAGGAAGAGAAGGATCTTAAAGAGCATACAGTGAGGAGTCAATTCCAGCTTGAAAGCATTTAACAGAACGTTAATAAATGCTCAGATGAAAGCCTTTCAGCCAACACGTTCCGTGGATATGCAGTTTTCTTTTCTCCCATTCTCTTTGGTATGAACATTTAAAAGCAGTGTGCCGTGGGGTTTTTTTTTTTTCATCATGACTGTACTGAGCATACAGTATGGTGCTGAACAGCAGATCGGTGGGGGGGGGTGGGAGCTGTGAGGTAACGTGCTGGAGCTAGGGAGGAAATTACAACGAAGGTGGAGAGAATGGAGGTGTCAGAGCGTCTCATCAAACTCCCTGCACGTACTATGAATATTTCACTAGTGACACACAGCAGCCTCCGAGCCCAAACTGCACCCCTGGAGACACACAAAGATAGAAACAGAGACAGAAATATTCTGTAGATAGATAAGTAGATGGATAGATAGATAGGTAGGTAGGTAGGTAGATGGATAGAGCGTCCCCCCCCCACTTCCTTCACCCCACATGGATACCTGTCTCAGGACTCATCTCGCAGCCCTCCATTTCACAAGGCAAGGCTGACAGGAAGATCTCTCCACAGCTGACAGCGCTGCCTTCCAGCAGCAACACGGACTGTCAGAGAGCTCACCCACATCACCACATCCCCAGCGAGGGCAGACCGACAGACACACACACACACACACACACACACACACACACACACACACACACACACACACACACACACACACACAATCAAGGACACGAAGAAAATGTGATGCAAAAAGGCTGCACCAGGTGGGGCAAGGGTTAAAAAACGAAGGACAAACAAGGCTCTACAGCCACGGCTGCTTCGCTTTGTTAGGCTGTACTCTACTGATTTGTATTTAATACAAATTACAACTGAAGGAAACGTAGTTCGTTTTGCCTGGCAATGGAAATCTGTCCAATAGTTGTTGAGTAATTTCACTTAATACCATAAATTCAACCTGATGGCACGAGAGGAAAAGTCAATGACTCTACATGTGTTTCTGCCAAACCATCGAGTAGACTCTGAGATTTTACCCTGGGTAAGGGATTATGTAGACGTGAACGTGGCGCTCAATAAGAAGTCGGGATCACTAAGTAACAAGGATTTGTCCTCTGAGCGTGTTGGCTATCTGTGCATGTTTCATGGTAATCCATTCAATTATTGTTGAGATAGTCCATTGAAAATCTCAAGATGTTGCTGTTGGAAAGATCATTACCGTCAAGAGGCTTCATCCTTTTGGGGTCCACGATTGTTTGCACCAATTTTCATGGCAATCAACTGAATTATTAATGAGTTGGTCTGGACCAAAGTGATGCACTGACTGACCTACAGAACATCATTGAGCCAGGTAATCATCCATCACCTGGTCAGCTTTGTAGATACTTGCCAAACAATGCTTGGTGACCTGCCACTGATCCTGGTAAAGTAGTTATCCATCGCGGGAAAAAACACACTGCTGTAAATGTCCTATTTCCTACGACAAATGCACAGAATGCACAGAATGTACACTGATCCGAGCTACAACCTGCTCAATGAAAGCTCCAACGACTGAGATAATCACCCTCCTGTAATCGGATAACGACACCTCTCAGGGAGAAGCAATCTCAGAGCCAACACCGTTCCCACTGTATTGTTACTTCTGTTCATTACAAGCAGAATATTGTGGAGCAACAAAAAACAACTTCAGATTAATCTTCTTACTTCTTTGAACTGAATACCTTGCTTACCGTTTTGACGCAAAATCAATAAACACAAAAATGCTTCTCTCTTTTAGAAATGTGATCCTTAAGGTTCGCTCAGAATTACATTTTCCTTCTGGAGAACTTTATACAACATGTTTTTTTATCTCTTGGCCTCCAACACTACAGCAGATACGAGGGATTTAAAATGCAACACCAGCAGTCGACTGTCCGAAGTATGTGTTGCAATAAATAGACGGTTTCATTTTGGCAGCTTCATATTAAGTGCTATGTTATGATTTAAAGATTGCCATGTTGCCCTGATCAATATGTCTGCATCAGATGAGCTGTGGTTTGCTGGGGCAGCGCAGGGAGGAGCAGGACCACTAAAGCGGTAAATCTGACCAGAAGCACTTACTTCCACTGCGTATCCTATGGGCCATTATTGGTGGGTGTGCTCACACATCAAAGTGGCAGAGGGGTATTCCAGGCTAAAAAGGAATAAGAAACAAAGGACCATTAAATCACAGTGATAGGCCCTACTTCAAGCAACACACATGTGAACACACACACTTTTAAACACTGCAGTATGAGGAGCGTGAAGAGAGTCGCGGACCAAGAGAGAAAGATAGAGAGCGGAGGAGAGGGAGAGAAAGGGAGCACAACATCGATTTCTCCCCCTCTGAAGTGCCAGTTCATCATTCTGTGAGACACACTCTATCGATCCCCCGCCTTTAGTTTGTTTGTAATTTTGGGGGCTCAAAACCATTCACAAAGATAGATCCTCTTATATGCCACTTGCCTCCGAGATGAAGAACGGAGGGATGAAAAGACGTGTGGAGATGACCTCATTTTGCCAGGTCCTCCTCACAGAGTTGCTTCTTGTGGCCCCGTTTAAGAAGGGAGCTTTTGGGGGGGTCAACAGAGTGTTTATTATAGTAATACAAGTCTGCTTTCATCCCACATTAGCACTCAAAAACATTATTTTACTAATTCTAAGTGGATCTGCGTGAGTAGATTTCAAGGCGACACAAAGACAGATGGTTTTAATGCAGCTCCACTGGAGGAGAGTGTCCCGTCTCACCAACGTTAGATCTTTTGTCTTTCTCCTTTTCTTCCATGATCTCTGAACGCAGACTGTGTACTGTTAAATAACATCACATTGCAAAACTTCTGGACATTGAAGTTCATCCTTCAAGAAATTACCTCCTGCTGCCAATTGGAGCTGGAGTTGTGTTAAGTCGCCAAGAGCCGTTTTAACTCAAAACCTCTAATGCGCCTCAAAAGGCTCTTTGCTGGATCATCTCTTCACTGAAAAACAGAACAAATTGGACTTTTTCAAGCAAATAAATGGTCCGTGTGATGCAGCGAAATCTCAACAAGCATGCAATCATAAATGAAGCTTTTGTACAGGATGCAACTATGAAGTCTTTGGAAAAGCAAAAGCTTCACCTGTGAGACAACCAGAATCACAAGTCAGTGAAATTCTGTTTGTTGGTTTCACAACCTGGATGTCATTTATGTGCGTATGCAAACATTTTACTCAGTAAGTTGAGCACTTAAAAGGAAAGTTCTTCCTTTCATAGAAACACTGTGTGCAGGAGGTATGCTGTTTTATAGCAAACAGTCATTGGGTTGTTTTGCCTTTACAGTCTCGTGTTCCTTGACCTGTTGGTCCAATTCCGAAGCAATGTCTCTGAATTCCCGTCTTTCAATAAGAACCAAGAACTGCAAAAATAAGCTTTCTTCCTTTTTATAAGTGAAGATTGTTTGAAAATCTGCGAATAAGGTCTTCACTTTATATAGTTGTTGATTGCTGGGTTGATCGTAGATGTTTTAATACAATAAAGACTTCTATCTAGGAGTGAGCAGAGATTTCACTGCCAACACTGTGTTGGTAGGAGCATATTCACCGCAGCCCGTTTTCCACTGTGACCTCCATAGCGTTCAGGAAAATTCCGAACCTCAGAGAAAACCACCCACATACAGGCTTACCTTAACATCTCATTTGCACTTTATCATACCCCGCCGCTCCCCCTCATATTCAGTGCAACGGGAAGCTCTCACCTCAGTATACCTTTAGAGATACCAAGAGAATACATGAAGGTCATCACACCACAGCATACAATACAGAGACTCCAGGAAACCATCCTTTAACCGCCAGGGTTCAATGAATAAACAAACAAACAGACTCCCACTCACACTCTGAAGAAAGTGTTCCAAAGAAAACCTTGACTTTCACATTGTAATGTTCTGTTTCTAAACTTTGGGGGGATTTTTGGAATGAATTTTCCCATTTCCCACTCTTACCCACTTTCATCAGGCTAACAATATTCATGAGAAAAATAATATAGACCTCAAATAAGCCAAATTAAAAATGAAAAAGCATAAATGGGCATGTTTACCCTATAGAATAAACTCAAATACATTACACGTCAGCCTGGGAAATTCTATTATTTCTATTTTACACCACTCAGCAAACAACCACTGTACCTGTCAGCATGCTAACGTTTCTGTCTAAGCAGGTACTTTTGCTTGGCAGTTAATGCACTATGCCTTTCCTAAAAACACACACACACACACACACACACACACACACACACACACACACACACACACACACACACACACACACACACACACACACATATATATTTTTGCACAAATGCCAAACAGCTGCAAAAATGCTAAATATTAAACGTATTATTGATTATATTATTATTATTATATAAATCTGGGGCAAGACTGACATGGTCCTAAGGAGCTTTACTGAACTAATAAGGTTTTTTATTATTGCATTGACGGAAGTATAAGATATTTGAAAGCTTGAACTTGTCCTCATAGTATCACCTGAATAATAACTTATAATTCAGTTGGTCAGGACTTTTTGAAGCAGCCACAATGCAAAAAGAAGAACATTTAGGTTTCCTTTTTAGAAAGAAATGATCTTAATCAGTAGTTTTAAGCTTCATTGTGGTAGATAATATATTTAAAACCTCTAACCAAACAGTACGGCAGTAGATTTCATCCTGATCTGCACACATTCAGAAGGAGATGGGTGACTAATCAATCGTGGTGAAGAGTAATTGGCTGCAACGTAAGCCTGCAGATTCTATGGATTTAGCGGCACATGTTTGAGATCTACAGTTTAAGCAGAAGAAAACGAGTCCATCTGGTGGATTCTATTGTCAAGTATTTCCCTTCTGAGTTTCTTATCTAGATGCGGCATGTAGGTAAAGATTGAGTCAACATAACACAACAAATTATAAGGAGCAATGTTGAAACTGCTGCCTCTCTTTGCAGAAGGTTCCAAAGTGGCAAAATGTCCTTGCAAATCAGAAAATTAAAATAATACACCCATAAAAGGATTATCTGTCAAACGCAGAGGATAAGTGCCAATTGTACAGAGCCCTGAGATGCAATGTGGATATTGAGGCGAATGGTGCTGACAGTTTCACTGTAATGAGCCTCCATTCTCACGGTTAACAGCAGTGGAATGAGTGACAGCCTCAACACTCTGGGTGGAGGTCATCCATGTGAACCAAGTGCGGCATCCTCCAGATGCTCGAGCCGTATTTGCTGCCTACAGGCAGTCTTACTGGAGTACTTCTTCATTTTCTTACTCCCCAGGTTTTTAAAATGTCATTTATGTCTAATGACTGTGCTCATTAGCTGCGTGAAAAACACACTCTGGTCATTACCAGCTACATTTGGAGTCAGGCTTCATGCCGAATTCTCTTGTTGGGGTCATCCGTCAACAGCCCCGTTCCTTGGCAGTTGGCACCACAAATGACGGAAAGCTCAAGTCTTCTAATTATCTGCAACTATCTTTATCTGCTTACATTGCGAGTGAATGTGATGTGACTAGGCTGCTTTATCAGTGTAGCGAGAAACCCAATCTGAAATAACATCTATCATGTTGAGGCTGTCAAGGCCATTTGGGGGACTATACAGGCAGTAGCGCGCTAAGAATTTCACTTTACCTTGGTGCGATCCTCTTGTGTATGGGCAAAGTGGGAGAAGGCATGGTTGTGCATGACTGAGACTGCAATAGAGACAATAGCACTCAACTCTTTCATTATTTACTTGTACCACTATCAGATATAGACAGATGTTAGAAGGAAACATTGCTATGGTGGGTGGAATATCCAAAGTAACCCCTTCAGAGTCAAGAAGATCAAGAGTTTATTCAAGAAGCAAGAGATCCACTTATGTCACTGTCAAGCTCTACTTGGAAGAGAAGCATAGCTTGCTATGTATACCCTAATACAGCACAAATAAATAACTGCTTTGGAACAGCACCACACTTTCTTTTCTTTTTGTATTCTTCATATTTCTTCAGAGGACCGTTGTGTGGGTGTGCAACAGCCTGTCCAAGTAAGAAATAGAGAGACAGGGAGAGTGGGTGGGGGAGCGTGCTGGCTATCCTTTGTCAACTGCTCAGTGCCATTTAATGGCCTGTAAACCCCTTTGCTGGAGAAAGAACAGGCAATTAGCATACTGAGTGGATTACAAGATTGCTCTGACTCCTGGATTAATGTGTGCACTTAATCTTCTCTTTGCTAATCGATTCTTGGATATACAGCTATTCAAGGGGAACAAATGTCCCCACCTTCCAAAACACAACATGAAAAGGGAACTCTTCCATGATGGCATCAAAATTGAAGTACAATTACCTTATTTATTGTTAGGTTGAATTGTCCATGGTCAACACATTAACAAATTAAATTTAAGTCATTTCTGATACCAACTTTCTGCATGTAAGACGGGGGGGGGGGGGGGGGGTGCTCTACGCCTCAGCAGGACAGGTTTGCAACCTAATGGTCCATTCTAGTTTGTATAACGGTGACAAGTATTTTATATTATATGGTGGCCAATCACGAGGTAAACAGTAGAAAAACTTCTCAGTACGAAGTAATCTCGGGGGAATGTGCGGCCGATGCAACACCTTGCACGATGTCACGTTGCAGCAGAAGTTGAGCCTGGTTCAACTTCTTTGACAGACGACCCAAGCTGCGTTTCGGGACTACCTCAGCAACCCATCAAATAAAACATTTCCATTTCTCTTCAAAATCAACATAAGCTTTCTACATACATAGAATCTTTTATTTTGTGTCCTTGAACATAAGTCAAAAAACTTACCAAGTCCCTGACCCACAACTATGGCACACACCGCACCACCTTCTTGATTGCTATCCTCTGCCTATCTGCACTCTATATGATAAACCTGGGGCTGCACTCCATATCTCCACAGAGTATAGCTTCATCTTCTATCTCTACTATCGTTCCTGAATCACTATACCTATTCGCTGGCTTTGATATGATCTTTAATCCACGGCTCCTAACCTAACCCCCCGAATCTTTCACCCAGAGTGTCAGCCTAGAAATGGAAAGAGTTGATAACTTTGCACAACTATTGCTCAGTGCCAAGGCAAGGTGTCTTAAAACGTCAACCTCAGCTTCATATAGCACCACATCCAGGGACACATACTAACACAAAGGTGTGCACACTGTGGCAGATAAAATAGTGTCAAAACCAGATTCACATCAGATATTCACTGGAACAAACTTTGTAACACTTCCAAATACCGATGCTTACTTCTAATATCCTGCTGGTGGTACCCATATGCCAATGAAACATCATATTGTGAACAATAAAAAAGCTTAGGACAGCTTGTTTGCTTTGCAGAATTCGTGTGTAAATGGGCTCAGGAGCAAAACCAGAATGCATCATTTCCTTCCTCTAAATATCAACACAGATTAGCATCTTCGCAGCAATTCTCCAACTCCGTCCTCACAGATAAAATTATTGTAGGATGCACTCCTTCAAGAAAAGTGCTGATTCACTGCATTGTGTCAAAAGGGAACAGATGGTTGAGGCGTACCTTCACGCCCATTGAGAGGAGTGCTCACTGTTCCAAAAGCTAGACTGGCATACCTAAGCCACAGTGGGCTTCTGCTCTATATCAAGCTTCACTCTTGAGTCATTTTCAGTGGCTAAAAGCTGTAGAAACAGAGTGAGTATAGGAATGAGATAGAGAACAATCCACGATCCCTGGACACATTAAGAATGCGTTTTCTCCTTAGAAATCAATAATGTCTCATTGCCTCGAAGATCGCCAGGAATGCCATCGCTTTCAATTTATCTATTCATTCTTCTCAATGAACACATTGCAGTGATCCACAGCCCTTCTTCTCCCTCCTGGTCCATCTCCTGGGAGGTTATTTAACTTGTTAAGATCTCTTCTTTTTGCTCCTTTAACATTGGCATTTGTCTAAAAAAATAAGTGTATAGAGCGAGCGAGCCCTGCGGTCTGAGACCCTGCTGTTTGTCTGTACTGGATTGCATCAGCTTAGACATGTTTACTTTTTCCTCATAAGGCCATGATTTGATATGCCGCACTGCATGATTATTTTCTCCATGTACATCCCGAGTCTCGCTTTATGAAAGCACACAGTTGAGATGAGGAATCATTTCAGCCCACCACCGCCGTCTGACTTCCCCGAAACCTGCATGTGTTTACCTCCAATGTGCCCTGTGACTCAGCAGGGTCCAAAGCAGCACCTATTGCACAACAAAGCCTTAACATGTCCATTCGCTTCCCTTGATTATCAAAATTAGCCATCGATAGTGAGAAAGACCGACGCTCTCTGACAGCTGCCACCAGTCCCTGGTCTCTGTCCAACGAGTGAATGGAGGACATGAAATATACTCAGACATCACAGACGGCAACAAACCCCCAGCTGGGAGGTAAGCAGTCCCAAAAATTACATATTGCAAAAGTAACCTCAGGGAATAAATGGTTGTTGCCAGATGTAGTCTTCAAGAACTAGCTGTGATCATATTTCCATCTTGACGTGCCGGTTTACAGCTGACTGGTTCTTCAGTCTGTGTCATCTCACTTAGATTTATTTTAGTGTTTGCAATTCTTTCGTAAAATGTTCCTTAATTTTAACTTCTTTCTCGGTGAATGTGAAGGTCTACGAGAGGATGCATGTGTGATGGTGTACCATCAGTGAGTCTAAATAAGCACGTGTGTGTGCACACACACACACTCGAATCTCTTCTGCTGAGCATAACAATAAAACATAGCTCAATGGGAAGCCCTCACTCAGCTACTGTAATGCTGGCTCCGCGAATAAAGGGGTCAGAGCTTACAGTAATTTCTGTTCTCTCCACGTCAATATATACTGCTTCACTGGGGGCAATGAGAACCTGTCCAGAGTTTTAAAAGGGATCTGTTTGTACGAAGCGAGCAAACACACTCACCGTGCACATCAGACACCTTTCGACCCTCCAACAATGTTGGGCGTGAAACACTTTTACGGCTCAATTCTGTGTTCCCTCACAAAACCACCAAGTCAGCTCAGGTTTATTACAGCTAATGTACCATCTGCTACCCAGGGCGACTCCTCATTAAATATGGAGGAGATAAATAACACATCTCAAGTCTGCAGCACTGAACCTAAATGTGACCAGCGCTGGTAGAGGGGGGTGGACTGAGGCAGAGCTGACAGCTCCTTCTTTATATCAGATAGACTGTGCAACATAATGCAGGTAGAGGTTCTGCAGCAGATTGCAGATCCGGGAAGTCTGCATCCAAAGACATCCCAGAGAGCTTGTCACATTTACGTTCCGATTCAAGATTCAATTAAACAGGAAAGAAGCTTCACCTGCAACCACGAATCAACGCTTTGTGTAAGTATCCAGCTTTACTTCGATGTTTCCAAGGATGAGATCTTCATCTTCAATTCAAGTCTAGCCGAAAAATCACAATTTTGTCTCTTTAAACAGGAGAAATATCAACACATCTACATTAAAGGGCCAGTGTGGAGTATGAAGGCGGATCTACCAGGTGTGTTTTTGTTACTTTAGAATGAACCTTAATATCTACTGAGGCAGCGAGTCCTTTTCCACGTGCCATGTTTAAATACTTCTTATTGTTTTTATATCTAGGAATGGCTCAGCTCCTTCCTAAGTCGTTGACATGTTCACTGAATACACGCCTCCTCACTACACTATCTTATATGTTTACTTATAAGTACATTGAGTTTACGTCTGTCGTATGAAGTGTGTTATATAAATAAACTGGATTGATTGTGTGGTGTTTCTGTAGGAGCTCACATTTCTGGCTCTAATTTGGACTTTTTGCGTTTTTAAGTTACCTGAAGGCCACTGTAGTTCTCCGACACGCTTGTAAAACTGCGTCAGCGCCAGAATGTTCTATCTCCTAAAGCAGTGCTATGGTAAGGATGAGCGAGGAGAAAGTCCTGAAAGACACCAGGGCGTTACGGCGGTTTAGGGAGGGGCGGTGCATTCAGTTGGTTGCTGTAACCCCAACGCTAGATGCCGCCAAATCCTACTCTCTGTCCCTTTTAATAGATACCGGTTTTTATTTATATAGTCTTGCATCATAGAATGGTCCATATAGTCCTTAAGAATGATTAGATCCCTGGTTCTGGGAGCCTGGTCTGAGATGACACCCTCGCCACCTTTATAAACTCGCCAGAAGTAAATTCTCCATTATTGTCGCCGTGTATTACAAGGACATATGTGTGTGGGTGTGTAGACGTGTGAATACCAAAGCAAAAATAAACAGCATACTCTCTCGATGCTTCTTAATTACAGCAAGCCACTCAGAATGAGATGCTTTATATAAGCAGCTATTTCCCGTCCAGCACCACATACACTGTTTGTTGTCATCGTTTACTTTTTCTAATATTTGAGGAGAAACTGCTGCAGTTAATCACAATTCTCAACACCGGCTCGTCTCTTTCCAAACCAACGGATAAATAATTCAACAAGAACTGCTAGCAAAAACACAGGTTTTAAATAAACACCGGACTGCAGTGTCCGGGTTCATCTGAGAGACGATAAATAAGCATGTTTTAAGTCCCTCTGCACAACCACAGTGGAACAGGTCTTTCATCTGCTTTTCAGGAGTGTGCAGGTGCTGCTGGTATTTGTAGCTGCAACTTCCCAATCATTCATTTTTATACCTGGACACATTTAGAATAGAGCCTCCAATTTCATTTTATTCTTCTTCTTTGGTTGTGGTGGATACAACTCAAGTGCAGGGGTGAGACGTGGCTTGTTTTCTCACTCATAGAACAAAGGTTACAACATAACTGCTGCTTTGTTCAGTCACATAAAAGCAGTTGGAAAAAGGATATCTCCAAGCTGAATAGTGTTCATATCTACATCACATCAACCTTCACGGATCCCAAGAGGTCCTTTGCAGCGGGATGTTAGACGGGATGCTGCAAGACTACAACAGATTGCAGAACATCTTACACAATTGGATCCTAGTGAAACCACAGAACCCACTGATTTCCAGTTTACATACATAAGGATGTATGAAGTTTTTGCAAAACCAGAGATTTTTAATTCGTTTTTTGAAAAGGGAACAAGTTTGCATCTATATTTTTCAAATTGCAGCCTATCAAGTTTCATTAAAAGACATATGCATGTGTTAAAGTCAAAAAGCCTCTTCTGCCCATGCTCCACAAACTTACTTTCCAGTGCAATATTTCCACGTGAAACCACAAATCATATCATCTCCACGTTAATCTTTGTGTTATAATCTGCATCCAAAGATTTTGTGAGACCAGAATCTTAGGAAATAATTAATGTTGAAGTGCTTTTGAGCAAAGCAGCTAAACCTGTAAAGCTGTGCAGCAGCGACTGGTCCTGTAAGAGCCATCTCTGCCCTGAAGCCTGAAAGAGAAAATATTTCTTATCCACCCTGGTTAAATACGTAGAGGCTAAAAAGGGAGTGAAAGTGGCTGGTATGATGCACAGGAAGAATTGTCATAACTCAGCATAAAATAGGTCCTCATTGCAGTGAAAGGCTTGACAGTCTATGCCGGTACACGGTGCTGAGTTTCTAACCATATTCAGTACAGTGTGTGCTCCACAGTACAGTAGCAAATCTAATTAATCAGTAATGAACTCCACTTTTATCCCTGTATATTTCTACCAGAGATTTCGCCTCATAAGAAGCCAAGAAGCAAAAATAGTACACTACAGCTCCCTATATGTACTTCCCCTTTGATACATTTCACTGGGAATCTCATGCTATTGCAGACTTGAAATATTTCTAGAAAGAGTTTCAGTATCCCTTCAGCCTTCATGGTTAACTTCCCGTGTTTTCACACTGAAAGCACACGTCACAACACACCCAAGAAATTAGTAAATTCTGCTGAGCAGCTGTCCAAATGTTTCTCCTGTGCACTTTTCTCAGAGGCGTTTCCTCTCTGCCATGCCAAAGAGAATATTGTGAGCTGAAGAGAGCTCCCTGGAGCATTTTTTTTTCTTCCTTCCACCACTGGACACTTTGGAGAACTATTTGCAGATGGACACATGCTGTGCAATCTCCTCATGAAAACACCACAGGCTACATTGGGGGAGGCACACTGTACAGGCAGGAGGCTTTACTGAAAGCTCAAACAGCAAAGGCTGCTGAAGTCAGCTTCTGGCACGCTGAGAGAAAGCTGGTAACTCGTTACACATGCTTTCAGTACCCATGCCCTGCCACCATCTCTCCATATCTGTCTTTGCACTTCTACTTCTCAGAGTTACAGTGTGCCACGTATATTATATTCTCTGAGAAGCAAAGAACTTCATGAATATTTTCTGAAATAAATATACTTTTTTGAAGGCTGGTACCTTATGATGATGTGCCTCCTTAGTGTTCTGTTGAATAATAAGTCATGTGTTACCATCCTCCAGCTTTGTTGTGACTTTCAAACGCACTATGCAAGCGTGACGACCTCTTGTCCCACCAACAGCTCCAGTGCTGGCTGACCCTAATTACAGCGTTGGCTTTGCTGCCCAACCATCTCATTGGAAACCAGCCAAAGCGTTGGCGACCCCGGCATACGAGCTGTTCCCAATGGAAAGCAATTTAATGCTTGGCTGCTCAAAGAACAAAATATATGCAGCACAAGAAATCCCTTAGATAAATTAGAGTGGGAAAGCGGACCCTGTAAGAGCCTTATCTGAGGCTTGATGAGCCACCTGTCACCTTAGAGGTGGCATTAAACCACAACGTGGCAGGAAGCAGTCACATTCTGTCAACAAGCAGCAGGTAATAAGCTTCCTGTGGTGGGGAACTGCTGGGAGAGGAGTTGTGCACCTGTTGTCCATTGTTGTGTTTGAAAAGTAGGGTAAAAAACTACAGTGAGTACAGTGAAGTTACAACATATTCAACCTCCCCAATGTTGGACCTTTGGACCTGATAGTCCCTGGACGTGCCAAAAGGCAATAATTCTGTCAAACCCCAACGAGACAGTAACGACGACCTTAGGACTATTAATATATTCTTTTGTTGCATTTTTTATTGCATGTTAGTGGTGTACTTTCCCAAAAACAATCAAATGACCACAAAGCAACTGCCTTTGGGCCCCTCAGGGTCTAGGGTAATCCAGCTTTGTATATACTAGGATAGAAAGAATTAGCAAATATAAAAATGACTTATCTAATAAGATGAACTTATCTCCCTCAGATTCTTCCTCATTAACTCACTGTGTCTTTATTTTAGCCGTGTTTAGACTTTCCCATCCCATGTCTTGATATTAATACTAATGTCTTAACTAGGAAGGAACACCTCCTTATCTTTGTTATGTGATCAATTATTATAATCATTTATTATGTCTGATGTGTAACCTGATCTGTTCATTCAACTGAATACAGTTGTGTCCATATGTGATTGGTCATGAATGACAGCTCTGGTACTATGTAACAACCAGAAGATGATTTATAGGGCACTTTATTTTATTAGGTCATTTAAGGAAAGGGAGATTTGTGAGCTGTTGTTGGTTTTGATAACTAAAAATAAATTAACTTTGCACTTAAAGATGATCATCCTTGGGAACAGCAGGGAGTCGATGATCCCTTTAACGCAACAGGGGGACAAGAACAACAGCAAAGTAAACACAACTCAAACTAGTTTTCCTGCAATTGAAATGCACAAAATAAGAAAAGGTCCCTGCAGATGAATCGGACGACATATCTATATCCCTTCTAGCAGGCTGTTAAGTTATACTGCCTGCGTGTTAAAGTTGAAATAGGTAATGCATGTTCAAGTAATTAGTATAGAAGTGCTAATAGAAAAATGTCCTTTGAAGTACACTGTGCAAGGGTGGTTGAGGAGCAAATCAGCCTGGGTGGAGAGGTGCTTGGCTGGAGCTGAAGACCATGATGACCTTTAGATTGAAACAATGTCCTGGGGAGTCAAACCCATTAAGCACAGTAACTGTACTGTAGAGAGCCCTGCGCTCAGAAGCCATCTCCTTAGATTAGTCCACAGCAAACAGGCCACCATCCGAAGCCTGTGAAGTGAAGTGACGCCTGCGATACCTTGAAGCAGCCTCAACAATGTAATCTCGTTTGTCCTCCAAAGACCAAGTTGTGCCTCTTTGAGCCGCTTTTTAAACTCGAAAATATAAAGAACAGCGACACACCTTCCAAACAACCAGGGTGGCACAGAGAGGACGTTGGAAAAGACAAGAGAGAACAAATATTTACATGGACTGAATGAAACTGACACATTACTTTCATACCTTCTATTTGCAGGTTCAAACTAAAGTCAGTCCCGTTACAAGGTCAGCTATGTGATTATCTTTTGACATGAGTTATTTGTGTATCTATCTGTATGTATATGTATCGTCATGGATAAAGTAAACCAATGTTCGATGTCGGCATGACAAAAATAAACGGTACACAAGGTCATTTTGTGATTAACACAGTTCAGATAGCTCTTCCATAAATAGAAAGGGAATAAAGAAACGTGGGAGAGAAACCTCCACATAAGGTTGTGGACCTCATGCCCACCAGAACAGAGCTAATGCTGTTAACTTGTGCTTGCTGACGATCAATACCAACAATAATCTCATTATAAGCAACCACCATTAACCCTTGTGTTGTCTTAGGGTAAACAATGACCCCCGCTGATCTGTTGTTTCTGTTTGATTAAAACATTGTTTTACTGTCTTATGCTACATAAGTTCTATCTAAAGCGAGACAATGAAATGATAATAATATTCCTCTCCTTTAGTGAAGAAAACCATTATAACAATTGAGCTGTAGAAGAAGAACGAGTGGTGTCCACTCATAAGATGAAGTGTTTTTATAATGTGAAAAGAGGAAAACTAAGACATTTATAAAGTGTGAGGTTCATTACAGCTGGTTTCTTCATGCAAAGTAGATTTTGGGTTGAAATCAATGAAGCTGCTTTATTTGAGAGGTTTCGTGGAGGCCCTGAGGACACGGGGAGTGTACAGGATGTGAAGACATGCACAAGGGTTAAATGATTGTTTATGAAAAACTTGAACTTGCTACTAAGTTTACTATCCAAGTTACAATTCTCTCTAAAACCCAGCAAAGGGCCTCCTCCCTGCCCCCAACGTAAGCACACAGAGAGCAGCTGCAGACTTCTCGTCTGGCGGCAGCACTGTGTCTGTAAATTAAACCAAGTAGTACGCTGTGTCTGTGTTTGTTGTTGAACAGTCGTGGCCTGGGTTTGTCTCCAAGTGCTGAGTATATTTACCCTCTATCCAGTGCCATGCTTTGTTGCGCTCTGTGAAACAAGGTAGAATTCAATTACATGGTGGCCAAGGCCCTGACAAGAGCTCACTCTTGTTTCAATCACGCCACAGGTGGATATGGGGATGAGGAGAAGTGGCGCTGCAGACAACACACTGTGGACCACCAGAGGGCAATGAGGCATGAGGAGGCACTCAGGACGTAGTGGCCAGTGGCGCAGAAAGACGTGCCGGAGCAGAAGTCCTGCTCATACAACGAGAGCGTCTGCCTAGGTCAGTGAAGAGAACTTTATTTTTAAAATACGGAGTCATAAAAGAAACAACTAAGGCCAGATAAAGACTTTGGCAACTGAAAGAAATAAGTTGGTGGAATCTGCATAATAACATGATGTTTAAACGGTCTGCTGCACAAAATGGAGGCCAAATAACATCTGCTTCAGGGCCTCCATTCCCGCGTTTAATGTGTTTCTATCACAATATATTGCCTTTTTCAACAATTCCATAGTCCGTTGGCCCGTTGGAGAACTGTGAGTCACGAGATGCGTACACCGCAGCCATCAAACTGATGGTCTTCTCCAAGGACCCTGCCCCGTGGCCAGCACAGATGAGCAGACTCCGATAAAACAAACACAATCAATCATCATGATTGTCACACTTTTCATTGAGTTCATCATTTCCCTGTGAAAATGGCTGTGGATCCACGGCTGCAGAGACAAATTAAGGCACTAATCAACCATGTTATGAGTCCACATTGATAATTAATGGGTGACGATGGCAGTCGGAGGGTATCACGGGAGCAGTGTAAACCTTGTTTGTGTATTTCACCTTATTCCTCTCAATACCGTTTTGTGTTTGTCTGTATTCCTCGGGGCCGGACTGTCTTCAGTGATTGAATGCTGCCTTGTCCTGGAGGAGGCCAGATCATTTAACTGCTATTCTCTTAGGTCCCTATGGGAGCTCTGTTTTGTGTGTGTCCTGTCTGCATCATTGTATATACAGCCCGTAAATGATATTTATGGGTAAAGCCAACGAAGGGATGTTGTGATGATAACACAAACATACCACGAGCTGCAGAGTGACAATGAGAAATATGGCAGGGAATTAAGTGAAGATTGCAGCGTTAAGAGGGTCATGTCTACACGGGAGCCCACTGTCGTATCAACTGATGAGAAATTGTGCAGAAGAGAAAGAAACTGTAAACATGAGCAGATACTTCTCGCTGTCTTAGTGTAGACAACTGGTGTTGAAACAGTCCGTTTAGTTTGTTAGAAGTCATTTTTCAACACTTGCTGGTCCGGCTCATCAAATGTGAGGATTTACTCAGTTTCATGTCGTTAGTTTTTGGACTATTTATTTTATATTTTAAAGGCCAATTGATATAATAAAAATCTCTCTTACAACATACAAGGTGTAAGAGAGGATGGCATATATGAAACGTATGCTATGTTTCATGTTAACTCAAGGCACTGACTTGCAGACGATAGTGTGCCTTGAGGACAGCAGTGACTTCAGCCTTTGCAGAACTATGCTGCCAAATACACACATTTTGAAAAATTGCAGGTTCATCCATCCTGAGCAGATACAACTGGATTTCTACGACCTTTTTTCTGAGTAACTTGTTTTTCCTTTGGACTAGTTTCAACCAATAGTTGTGAGCAACTCTCCTTAGGCCAAGTAGCCAAGACTGTAATATGTGATGTCATCAAAAGGCACAGCCTACAGCTCTAACATTGAATACAGTTTGGAGCATTTGTTTAAGCTTTTAACCCCGAAACAGATGTTTTTTTTATCTTGTTTCTTTTGCAAAAATATCTTGGGTGCTATCAGGATGCAGGGAGCACAACCCGACAGCAGTGGCTCCCAGGCTAAGTATCAATTCGCACTGTGTTACCATAGAAAGACCATCCAAAATGTGGCACATTCATCCGAGGTCGAATTGAAATAACCAGTGGTATACTCAGTAATGCTGAAAACACTTTGTGCATCACCGCTGCCATTTTGGTCTTTCACAGTGATTGCCACATTCAGAGTTACTCCTTTTAGAAATCTTTTTTCATTCACATTGGTGCTCACTCTGGGACTGGCATGCATTTTTACGTGAAACCATGCTGACGTAGGTCTTTGGAAAAACATTTGGGTTCCAACAATTCAATGACAAAAGCATTCTGTTTTAGCACATAAAAGCCCTCAAGCACTAACACTGTTTCCTGCACATTATGGACACACACCGATCCTCTTCCCTTCCCATCTCCTCCTCGTCTCTTCTTCCTATTCATCTATCGGTGCTTGGCTCTGGTCACTGCATATCAGGTCTGGGCACAGGCTAATCGTGCGTCCCACAGGCTCAGTAGGACTCCAGCAATCTGAGAGCAGCACATTACCCCAGACATACTTTAGAGTGGCACAGCAGCCTGAATGCCATGTCCGCAGAGAGAGAGAGAGAGAAACCACTGGCGTTCGGCCCATCATCTGCTCTCAGCAGGTTTTTGGCTCTGTGAAATCATTTTGCATCACTAATGATATCCTTTTGAAAGCAACAATCCATCTAAGATCTGGATTTGGATAGCCATAGGGAGCATGTATGTG